>NC_086245.2:26070786-26443286 GCF_036321145.2 Pelmatolapia mariae | reverse complement strand
GATGAAACGTGGAGTCGTTGCCATCTATTAGTTTGGGAAGGGTCACAAAGCCGTTTCCAAAGCTTTGTGAATCCAGCCAACCAACTGTCCACAAATGAAGAGAACTTGGAACACTGATGAACTTTTCCAGAATTGGCTGGTCTGCCAAAAAATAGTCTAAGAGCCTCAAGAACTCATCTAGGAGGTCTCAAAAGAACCCAGAACAACAAATACAGAACTGCTGGCCTTACTTGCCTCAGTAAGAGTTCCATAGGAAAAAAAGAAACGCTGCCAACTTAAAAAAAAAAAAAAAAAAAAGTTTGTCCCACATTTTTGAAAATATTCTGTGGACTGACGAGACAAAAGTTTAACTTTTTGTAAAGTTTGAGCCCATCAAACATCAGCTGTGGAACTAACACAGAATGTTATAGAAAAGATCATCATTGCAACAGTCAAAACATGATGGTGCTAATGGTGTGATGGTCTGGGGCTGCTTTACAGCTTCAGGACCTGGATGACTTGTTTTAACTGAGCACCATGAACTCTAGAAAATCCGGAAAAATGTCCAACCATCAGTTTGTCATCAGTCATGGTGGAAAACCCTTCCAATATGCCTGAATTTAAACAATCCTGGAAAGAAGAGTGGGCCAAATATTATATTTCTGTCTAATATAAAAATTTATTTGATCTGAATCATGTGCATGTGACAAATATGCAAAACAAAAGAAACCAAGAAGGGGGCAAAGACTTCTTCACAGCAGTGGCAGCTTGTATATCTGTTCCTGCCTTCTAGCTCCAGCGTGCATTTATTTCTGTGTTGTGGTTTTGCTCATGTTTAAACACAGAGCAACCACAAAGACAAGTCCGCACACAAATCTGTTGGGATCAAAGCTTTGATCCTTTCCCTCCATCTTCTCCTCGTCTCCATCTCTCTTCAGAACGGAGCCAAGTTCAACGGGAAGGGCTTCCACAATCCGCCACTGGTCAACAACGCTGTTCTGGCTAACCGTGGATACACGCAGCATCACCGCAACACTTGGCGACGGAGGAAGAGGGACAGCCTGCCGGTTAGCCTGAGCAGATAGAAACCACTCCTCTTCTCCTCGCCGTTTCCTCCGTCTCCTCTCCGACTGCATGCCGTGGCTCTTCGTTCGTCTTGAAGGAGGATGGACAGGCAGACAAGAGGACCAGAGACCAGCAGTTTTTACTCCGAGGGCTCCTCAACACGGAACAGCAGCCCTCAGCTCTGCATCTTCCCCCTCTCTGTACCTTCCCTCCCCCCTTTTTTTTTTTTTTTTTTTGGGCATGACTTTAATTCCATTTTTTTTTTTTTTTTTTTTTTTTTTTTTCAGTATTGTGTCTTCCTTCTCTGCGTTCAGGTCGGTTTACTTTTTTTGGAACTTGGCGTTGACAGTATTGCTAAGCTCACTTGACCTCATCTCGACCCTTGCAGCCAAGCTGCCCAGGGTTTCCTTTTTACAGTTAATACACTTAAAAACAAACGTTTTTTTTTTTCTCCATTTTGTGCAATAATGTTATTTTTCTTTTTGAAACTAAAGTAAGAGCTTATTTAATTTCGTGTGTGTGTGTATATGTAAAGGCATTTTTATACTGTTATTTTATTTTTGTAGAGTTTTAAATTTTGTTTACGAAACCTTTCCCCAGGCAGCATCTCTAAAGTGTGTGTGTGCGCGTGTGTGTGCATCTCTCCATCAGGTTGAGATGGACCCAGGTTGAAATGCCCCCTCCCCCCTCTTCTTCTCTCCTCTCTTTAAATGTGGTCTGCTTAAGGGAAGCCGTATCAGAAAAGCATCATCTTGGCATTTCTGATCATTTCTCTTCACATGTTTTCTGAAAATGGGCGAGGTGGGCAAAAAAGGGGGAAAAACAATTCCCTATGGAAGTTTTGTTCCTCGGTCCAGTTTTTCTAAGGCATGCTGAGGGGAAGTTGAGGAAGTGAAACTCTGCCCTGGGATATTCTCGAAGCACAGGGAGAGGCTCAAGTTTTTTGGCCACCTGAGGATTGTGTGAATGCGCGTATCTGTTTGCGTCTCTTACGGGAATGTGTCGTTGCCTCATTTTGTAGTTTGGGGAGAGAAGGCTGGCCTGATAGCTTTTTCTTGGCCATATCTCTCTCCGTCCGGAGGATTTTCAGCCTGTTTTGTTTAGGCTTTGTGTTCATTTTTTCTTTTAAAGTTGTTGTTGTTGTTGTTATTTTTGTAGGAGCATTGGGGCCAAGAAGGCAACAGCTTATCTGACTTGAATTAGAAGATCAAGAATGGCAGGCAGAAAGCCACTGAGCCGTGTCAGAGGGGGCGTGGCTGTGGAAAATCTGATCCCAGGGCTGAGGTCAGCTCTCGCCCGCAGCTGTAAATTAGCGCAGACCAACACTTTAGATGCTCAGCGATAAGGTTTCTCTCCTTTTTTTGTGGTCCTGGACAAAGAAGGAGGAGGGAGCGAGGGTGGGGCGTGGGGGGGTTTCTTCCTGAACCAAGGACCCTAAGTGAAGGGAATTCTATTTTGATTCCATTAAGGAATCTTGTGTGTATTCGATTGCCAGGTACTTCCGCTAATTGTTTGCAATGCCTTTCTTTGTGTTTACTCGGGGTGTGTATGTGTGTGTGTACCACGTTTTCTGCGAGCACACCGCGCCACACAAATACACACGCTCACAGACGGGACTGTCGAAGGCTGTGACTCGCCCAGAAACACTACACACGCCGGTGTTATTACTATGCAAGTGGATTCTTCTAATTATTGTGTCAATTCTTGTATTTTATTTTTGGGGTTATTTTTTTTTTTCCCATTGACAAAAAAAGCAAAAAAAAAAAAAAAAAAATGTATCCAAAAAAAAACAACCACTCACTGCTTGTTGGACTAGAGTGATGTTACTGACTGTCAGACTTCTCAAGCCAACACATGTAAACTCTAGCCCCCATCCCCTGACCCCCACCCGTGCCACAACTCCCTTGTGTTTGTATGAAGGCCATGATGTGTTTAAGACCCAGTATTTCTGCATCTTGTCAGTCAAATGTAAGGAACAAGGGGGATGTTAATGTCAGTGGTTGGGTCTGAGTCTGTGTAGTGTGTGACATAGTGAAACGTGTGTGAGAAAGACTCGTGACTCGCCACCACAGTTGAATTTTTCTTTTTCTTTGTTTGGTAATCGTACGCCCGACCGTTCACGAACGAGCGCCACCCACAGAGCGACTTGCTCTCTGCAGGTGCTCTTCGCAAAGGGCCAAAGTGTCCGTCAACAATTCCTGACTTTTTCTTACTTGCACGCATTCACTGCTGTTGCACTGTTTTTTGGTTGTTTTTTTTTTTTTTTTTTCTGTTGTTGAACCATGGCAGCTCGGATCTGTCAGTCAGAACTGCACAGCAGGTTTGCCGTTTTGGCCGATGGGTCACGGGGCAGAGCTGATTAAGAGCTAATCATAACCTCCAGCTTACAAATTCCTTTCATACTTAATAAATTTGACCAGAAAAATCAAAATCATTGACCAATGGAAAGGGTGAGAAGTTCTTGATGTTTTCTGGCGTATACACTCTCACCCTATTATTCCCTATTACATTTTTTTTTTAATAGATAATTTTCCGTCTGTAGGGTAATAATCAGAATTGAACATTCAGCACTGACTTTCATGCAGTTGTAGGCCAATAGTAATTTGATAACAAGAGGAATGAAGTTACCCTTTCAAACTGAGATTCTTACAGCCGCATTTTGCTTCTAGAGCTCAGAACCAGCATTGATTTGAGACAAAAAAAAAAAATGAAATTGGGGATCGAAAGCTGTTGGCTCGGTTAGAGTTGCCTGCAATCTTAACAGCAAAGACTGACATGCAGTATCCAAGGAAGTCTGTATGGAATAAAGAATTGTGCATCTCAGCGGTCCGGTGTAGCCAACTCACCGTGTCTACTTTCCTTTGTTCCTTTTTCCTCACCAGAGGGTCAAACACTTAGATCAAAGCTTCAGTTGCGCTCTTCCACATTGTCCTGACTTCTCCCGATGGTTTTAAAAGTGAGGCGGAAAAGGAAGCGAGGAGAGTTGGATACTTGACTTGGACCGCTGAGATTTTGGCATACACATGTACATGTAGATGCAATGTAATATTAACACCCCCTCTTCATTGCAATACAATGAGGGATTTTAAACTGGTGGCTGCTGTTCAGAGAAAGATGGCAGCCCCTCAGTGTCCTGGCTGATTCATGTGAGCAGTGACCCTCGAAATGGACACCAGTGGCCAGAGGGAACCACTGCCCAGCTTTTCTTTTTTTTCTTTTTGTTCTTTTTGACATTTTTATGTAAATATATTTTTTTTCTATTTTATTTTTTAATAAACATTTTAAAACTGCCAGTCAGCGTGTGGGTTTGTCTATTTGATTTAAGTGTGAGTGATGGAGTCACACAAGCCTAGGAACCGGTTGGCAACCACCAGTTGCTAAGAAAACATGAATATTCCTCGATTTCTGCGAGTTTTCGAGTGGTTGCTGGGAGAAATTGGTTGAAAAGGTCACGCCTGGATTGAGTGGAAGATGTCGATTTATCTGCAAACACTAAATAATTGCAAAGTGGTAGTGAACCTGAAAAGTGCTACGTACACAGACTATAGTGACCATTCGCCTTCCGAGTAAAAGTTGCCCCTTTTGAAATTGGTTTCTGCTGTAAGGCATAATTTGATTTTGAAGTCAAAATAAAAGTTTCCTGTTTTGCACTTTAAGTTTCTCTCCCTCTTCGTTAGTGAGTATATGCAGACAGGTCATCATTTTCTATGCAAACTGCAAGCGCCTCAATTTGCTATTGACCAAAGCAGTCACAAGGTTTTTGGTGTAGCATCCTCTTTGTAACAGATTTCAGTGACAGCCAGCAACCAGTCTCCAACTGGTGGAGAACGGAGATCTTTCCAGGACCTTGCCATGGTGTTCCTGACACATCTATAGACCTGTCCAACTGAGGCCTAAGGTGATGGTGTAAAGAGATTACACCATGTTTCACAAGGTGGTAAGAGCTATCTACAAAGTAACCCATTTGTAGCACCGTGGCAACCGTACAGTCTTTGGTTTGTGACTTGTGATTGACAATGACTTATTAGCCAATAAGCGAATGATTTTGTACCACAGAGTATGAAATATGGTATGACCTACATTTACTAAACAGACTTTATTTTTATTCAATATTCCTTAAAACGAATGACTGAGCCTCTAAACTGATAAGCTTTATCTCTGTAAACACAGCAGAATAGTGTTTACAGAGATAAAGTTGGAAAGCCAATTTCCCATAAACTTCTACAGGACCGGAGGTTTTTTAGCAACCATAGATCTCCATCTGGCATCCCTTATGTAAAATGCAGGTTTAACGTATTCCTGGCTTAATTTCTCTAACCCAGAAGGTACAGTTAAGGCCAAAAGTTGATATACTCCCTTCATGGGAATCAGTGTGAAAGTAATTTAGAGCTTTTAACAATTTCCTTGATCAGTTCTTATTCCAGAGTGGAACAATTGTACAGCATACATCTTTGCCAATTTTAAAAATGAAGACTTGGGTCCACAAATTTGACTTTATTTTGATTTTCTCTAATCCACACGAGGTCTGTTACAACCAGGCTCAAAAGCCGCAACATAAATATGGAGATGAACACCAGGATTTCAATGCCAAGATGTTTTATCTTAAATTACATAGCAAGTGGGCTACAATACCTGGTACACCAAGGCAAAGACTTCTAAACTTGTTTAAATCTCTAATTCTCCTTCTTAGTTCCTCACTAAGCTACTGTTCTCAGTATTAATCCAGTTAGAGCCGTCAGATCCTTTTCACAGAGGCAAAGAGAATTTACCATTTGTAGTAAGAAGTTAATAGTTCTGGCCTTTTCAAGTTCAAATTCATTGTAGAACCTTATTAAAAGATTTACGTGAGTGTATGTATTTATAAATTTGTATGTATAAATTTCACTTTGTGTGGATTAAAGAAAATCAAAATAAATTCAAACTTGTTCACCCAGTTCTTGTCTTTTTAAAGTTATAAAAGATCTATGCTGAGCAATCGTTCCACATTTCAACCAAATCATTAAAAGCCCAAATTACCGTGGCATTCATGCCCATGATGAGTGGATTTAAACTTCTAACCACAGCTGTAAATTTGTGGTTCTGAGGGAGAAATGTCGGCTAGCTGCTGCTTGGGCTGAAGAAGTAGAGTGTAACGTGTTTAAAAGCATCTGGTGCTCATACAACACTGATGAGACTGGGTCAGTTGACCTTACATGTGACCCTTTGTTGATATAAAAACAGATTAGTGCACCTTACCATGTATCTCTTCACTTGTAGTTCCTTTCATCAACACTGGGTGGAGCACACGTACTGTTCCTTTGGACAGAGAGGACAGATGGTTTGAAAGAGGCCATCTATGTCCACTGTGAGCGACCATCTTTGAACAGAGGCAGTGGTTTACGACACCAACTGTCTGCCATCTATAATCCAGTTTTGAGTTCCCTCCCCAGACGCCTTAATGCCCACTCACATCCTGGGCCATCTGACCTCAGGAATTCACACGACAAGGTGGGGCCAGGTTTCACAATGAGCACACCCGAAACCCTGGCTGATTAGGTCCCACACCCGCTTTCACACCTTGGCTCATGTGATTAGAGGATCACCAGGGGTCCTTTGTCCCTCTTTGGGGGGATACTCCCACTGGGTTTACATCTGGGACTCTCGGCCATTTGACCTTAGAACTGAAGAAGCTTCTCGGATGAGAGGTGAAACGTCTTCAAGCAACATTAAGAAGTCCAGACGCTTTTCTTTGCTAACTCCTTTGACCACACGTACTGTTGTTTTTCAGAACTGGATTAAGCGAAGGTCTCCAAGGCATGGCTGCTTTCTACCTTAGATCCCAGGAGTCTTCAACATGCTTAAACCCCAAACCAAAGGAAGGAGTGTTGATGCCGTATTATCAGCTTTTGTCAGCTTCACAGGGCCTTCAATAGAAAAGTGTGTTTTTGCTCTGGATTAGGTGTGCTGTCTGTATCCACAGCAGTGCTTCCAGAAACAGAAAATCAGCCCAGGCAAATCTGAAATGCCTGCCGAGGAATGTTTATGACAGTCTGGATCCATTTTCCTTAACCTCCCCCATATGACCTCGATGTAGTAATAAAGCTGAACATAAGAGGACGCTTGAAAATAATTGACTTTTGAGCTCTGGTTGAAGAAGGTGAAAGGGGTCAAAATGTAGGAGCATTTCAATCGTAAAGAGAGGAGGTGAGACACTGGATTTAGTGTTCAAAAGCCAAAGCAAGCCGTGAACAGCACAGACAAGGCTGAACAGAAAAAAAAAAAGAAGTGGAGATGAGGTTAGGACAGAGCGCCCTTAAAACGACAAAGAAAGAATATGTCTATGCAGGCTAGAAAGGGCTGCATTCTCACAGGAAATAAACAGAAAACATTAAGAAATAACTCGGGTTGCTGGATGTGGTATGTTCATTGCCAGCCAGCCAGAAGCCAAGGGTCTGTCCTCAGCCAGAGCTGAATTAAAACACTTTGAGTGGAAAAGCTTCTTGCATAGCTGAATGAACAAGTCTTTCACAAGTCAGTGATTAGCTGCTTCCACACTTAGCCTGATTTTTTTTCTTTTTGGACAGAAATAGCAAGATAGAGAGAGAGAGGCTGGAGCATAAATTCACGATAAAGTTTCTTTCCTGGCTGTAAAAAGGTGTTTATTTGTAGGAAAAAATACCATAAGTTTTTTTAAAAAAATAATTATCCTGTACACTAAATCTTTTAGAATATTGCTCAAAACAAAGCATGTCTACATGTAGCCCACATCTTAACCTATAAGAGCTCAACACTGCTATTATCAGTATTTATTACACTGGATCAAATGACGGTGAAGTTTTCCTCAAGTTTAAGGAGCATTACAGCATCTTTACAGTTATCATGTTAATTTGAAGGCCCCAATTTTTGCACTTCTCTTTCCAGCTTTGTTAGAAGCAGCGTAATATGGCTGCTTTTCAACCCGACTGCACTATGACCTAGCACTGCTAGCAGAGGGTGAGCAATGCTAGCTCCTAGCACAGTTAGCTGCTAGCTTGAGTACATGATGGAGCCATTAGCTGGTTACGAGTCAAGTATCTTTGTAGGACAATTTGGCTGGCATAAAACATCCATCTGTAAAAAGATGGATGTTGCTTCTGGGTCTGAAAAGTGCAGAAAGTGCAGAAGCTAGCCTGCTGAGTGTTAGCCTGCTGCTAACTTGATCTGTGGCCTCAGCGTACACTTTTCTGGCGGGTTCATGGTCTTACTTGCTATTCTCAAGTTTTGCTCAATCATTTTGTAAATCATAGTCCCCATTAGAGTCAAAGGTGATAGTAAAATGGGGTATGCTTTATGAATGATAAGTTCAGACTGTATAATAATACGGTTGCCCTTATTTTCTGAGTCAGAGCTAAGCCTAGTTTTTTGAACCTTTTTCAGATTACTCAGATCATTTTGGGCGGCCAAAATGCTCAGCTCAAGGTTTCAAAACACGATTGGGGAATGACGTGGTGGTCTGTCTTTTGTATACAGCCTGGTCACATGCCCATTTAAATTTCAAAAATCAGTCCATTCACATGAATCTAGGTCAGACTTTGTCTGCCATGCCCCACTTCAAAACCCCACTAGTCATATCATAAACATAACAAAAGTGACCTCAGTTGGATTTTAATGGAATATCAGCAAGCTCTTGTTTATTTTACCTCCTCAGCTTAGTTTCACTCCATGATTTCCCCCCACTGCAGTGGCTCTGTGGGACACTGTGGGAAGTGTCCAAGGACTGAGGGACTGGTGGTCTAAACTGGTAGTAGATGAGTGGTTTATCTGTTCTTTCTGTGTTAACCTGTTGATGAACTGGTGACCTATGCAGGGTGTAGGACACCTCTCGCCCTAGAATAGGGTCCAGCCCTCTTCAGGACCCAGATTTTTAAAAGCAGTTAAAGATATATTTTATGTGTGTATGTGATATTTTATTTTAATGCTGGCTCCTAAATCCCTGGCTGGGAAGGAAAATTGAAACGTAATTAGCACAAATTGTACACAGCTTGTTAACCTGTTAAATTATATCACATGTGCAGTTGAATATGGGTTTTTTGTTTGTTTGTTTATTGGAGGCTTTCGGAATAATGTTGTGCTGTTTTGCATTGTGATGGTTTTCAAACATAAGAGAGAAGCTTACACACATTGTATTCACTGTTAACTGTTTCCTACAGAGAGATCCCCGCCTATAGCATTTAATGATGCTGTGAAGCTTCTGTATTTAAAGACTCCTGGGAGTCTTTAAACTCCAAAATTACTCCACTTCTCTACATTCTCTACAGCGGGAAACTGAGCCAAACTGCATTTTAACAAGCCTCGTAAGAAACCCCAGAACAATAGCAATCAAATGCAATTAAAAGCCTGATTAGTTTAGTATTTTGCCAATTCCCAGAAATGCCGTGCGTCTCTCAGAAAAAAAAAAGCCATTTTTGTCGAGGGGATCAAATGCAAAACAGACTGTACAGGGTGCTTTAAATTACCGTGTTTGATTGAGGAAAGACTTTGATTGAGAAAATTGCATACGTGTGTACTTAATGAAGCCCACGGTCGTCTTTTCTCCCTCCCTCACTCCCCATCACTCTTCTTCCCCGCCACCTTCCTGACTTGATTGCTGCTTATCTAGGTCATCTCAGTGTGTTTTAATCACCGCTGGGTTGAGCTAGACCCAGTTAGGTGATGAAGCCCACTTTTTCTTTTCATCAAGGTGGGAAACTTGGTTTATTTCTAGCGCAACATCATTGTTTGTGCTGAGCTCCATCTGGGATGACATCCAGTTTTATCAATAATTCAACATCCATGGCCTAGATTGTTTTTTTGCCTTTGATACTTTCAGATGCTTTACAGGAGATACACGAGCGGATTCTGTTTTGAGCCCTTTATGAATATGTGCTTCAGTGAGTCCATATGACAGGATTGATCTCTATCACTGTTGATTTCCCATACGGTGTGTGACTCCATGCAAGAACAAGTCACATCTATGAATGGATGTGTGCTTTTGCTGTTCTGCTGGTCTGCTTACAGTAGTGCTGTTCTCCAATAAAATAATTAATTTATGGCTACTTATTTAGGGCTACATACTGAACTTATATAGACAGAAAAAAGTATTGATCCTATCATGCTAGTATTGATCTAATACCAACATGGGTATCATTATTATGGATATTTGGATTGATCTGTCCACCTCTAGTTTACAGCTGTTACACACATATCCTCTTTGTTCTTCCTGAGGTCACACTGCTCTCAGTTTTTAGAAAGTGACGTGCTTCAGATTTCTCTCGACAGGCACACTGTCTTCACTCATCCTAATTTTTCATTTGATTGCAAAAGATAAGCTAAAAAAGAAGACAGAGGATGTGTCTCCAAACCACCAATTAAAACTGGACAATAAAGCACGAGACACTGGATACAAAATTAGCCAGAGATGTATGGTCACATGTTGAGCCCGCATTGGTTTTGGATCCCCAAGAACCCCCCCCCCCCCCCAAAAAATCTACCCTATCATTAATGCTGCACAGAAGAGAATGACTTGTTGGCTGAGGAGTGGTGTGTGCTCTATCACAGCCGCACAGCGTAAACACAGACAGCGCCACAGGGGGGAACGGAACGATGAACCACGGGAGTGCGAAACTGATCAGGAACAAAGTGCTGCTTTCAAAAAGCAGCATAAATTGATATTTAACAGTGACATCTGACATATGAGTAATAGAATGATGGGGTTTGTGATGAAAGAATTATTTTCCAAATCTGAAGTTCATTATATATTTCTTTTTTTCTTTTATACTTTGTTACTTTTCTTAAATGTTTTGGCCTGTGGTAGACTGGTGGTGTTCAGTTTATAGTGTATTCTCCTGCCTTGTGTGTTCACTGGCCTTTTCATTAGGTTCGGTTATTCAGTTGTTTGGACCACAAACAGGGCATATCATGTAGGGTGGCATCCACAGATATAAACTTGACTGTTGCTGGCACATTCAGGTTTGGAATGATTTGGAAAGGTTTTTGTTCAACCAATAAAATTTATATTGACCAGGACTTAACCACAGCAGTTTCTCTTTAAAAAAATGTATTTATTACTGTTTATTTATTTAAATAAATACAAGATAACAAAGATCAGGGTGTTTCACATTAAACATGGGAACAAACATATAAAACCTGTACAGTAAAAAGAATAAATGGGTTGTATGTACCAGTCACGATGTCTTAGCATCTTGTCACATTTTTGTTATATGTACATGGCAGGTAGGATAAGAGGAATCCGCTATGGATGTAACATAAGAATGGAGACCTTTTTTTTGGAATTTGGTCAAATTGTTCTTTAAAGGTTGATTAAATAGACAAATATTAAACATGCAAACCTACCATCTCTGAACAGCTGACAATGAGCCGGCTAAACAACAGCAACAGCTGGTTATAAGCTAATGTCATGCCAGCTAATATTAGGCTCAAATGTCCTAAAAATCCACATTCCCTTTGATAAACAGTTGTGAGAAACATCATGTGAGAGTTTCACACAAAGTATCTAAGTCCTACAACATTAGATCCACTTCAAAGAAAGTTTCACCAATGTCAGCAAACAGCAGCTAACAGAGGCTAATAGTAGCTAACAGAAGCTAACAGCAGCTAACGGTAGCTAACAAAGACAAACAGCAGCTAACAGTGGAGAACTGCACCTCACAGAGACGAACAGCAGCTAATAGAGGCTAACAGCAGCTAACAGAGACAAACAGCAGCTAACAGAGGCTAATAGTAGCTAACATAAGCTAACAGCAGCTAACTGTAGCTAACAAAGACAAACAGCAGCTAACAGTGGAGAACTGCACCTCACAGAGAGTAACAGTAGCTAACAGAGGCTAACAGTGCTTACTGACAGTTCAGCTTATTCTCAACAACTCACCGCAGTATTGCTGTCATCAGTCAGATGTGAGATTCTATGAATTATTGACCTGTATTAAATCCTTTTCCAGAGTAAACACAGTTGGATGCTTGTCACCTGGCACTGACATCTGAGGTAAGAAGTGGACTGACAGCCTTCCACAGACAGTGAGAAACTTCAGACCCAGTCCAAACAATAGTAGAAACACGTTGGCTGTCTACAACTATCATGGGGTACACTCTACATTTGATATTTTTGGTCTCTCTTGGATGACTAAGACATGTTGATCCTACGTCAGCCATCATAGCTAGGATTATGTACTTTAATTGGAAGGGGTAAGAAAACAGAGCTCAGTGGATTGCAATTTTCAATCTACTGACAAATACAGGTGATTTAGCATCATGTTTTAGCAAATTGAGCCACTGATTTATTGATAATTCAGTCTTTCCAATTAAGTAAAAAAAAAAATGTGGCTATTAAGATAAAAGTCTTGAGGTGTTTGGTTAGGGTTGGTGAAAATAAGTCACCTAGAAGTAAAATAGAGGCAATGGTCTGGTCCTCACACATGCCAACATGGTCCAAAGTTCTCAAAGAAACTTCACAAGTCGATGGTTTGTCAGGTGTTGTGTTATGACCCTGTTCCCATGCAACTTAAAAAAGATCATCTTTAATGCTATCTCTTTTTTCACAATCCCTGCCAACCGCGTTAAACGAGGCCTTCGGACTTTAACGCGAGCCTCTCGGTGAGACTACTAGACGTACACGCTCATCTCATAGTGGCAATATCTCCCACAGCACATGAAGGCAGCTGAGCCCTTTGGTCCTTTCTCCATCTGCTTGTGTTGCCTCGTCTTCTGTCCTGCCACTGTGCCTTTGTCTGTATGTGGGAGGGTGTTGATGCAGAATTAGTGTGTTAAGGCCACTCTTCCTCAGTGTGCTCTCATTCTGTCAATGCCTTTGGCGCTTGATGAGTGCGTGTATGTGTGCATGTCTATGTTTGTGTGGAGTGGGTAGCAGGTGGTGAGCACAGCCACACCTGTTGTTAATGTGATGGGGAATAAAACCTTATATAGAAGACTCCATTTATAGCACAACAAACACACATGTGGATCATGATTGGGAGGCAGTTTTATGACACGGGAAAATCAAGGATCATAGTAACGTCTGTGACGTGGCTTACACTCATAACTGCTGTGTGTGTGTGTGTGTGTGCGCGTGTGTGTGCTTGACTTCATGTGTGCTGTTGTTTCCTTACATTTCTCCTCTTCCTCTCACACTTCACAGTTTAGTTTCTCCGTGTGCTCTTGGTGTCTGGGAAAATAAATGCGAATCCCTTATTTGAGTAACTTGCTTAAGGGCACACATGGAAAAGAAAAAAGCAAAAAACGCAAAGTTCAAGTTTGAGAAAAGAAAATAACACACAGTTCAAGCTGTCTCTCACTTGCACAACTGCACACGCACTCCCAAATTGTCATGGGGGTTGCGTGCGCATCAGCGTGCATGAAGCTCAGCTCAGCTCATTAATCTTGTCTTTGTTGTGCCAAGGAAGACCTAATTAGATTACATTACACAGCTTATTATAAGGGAGCTGAACAGGAAGTCTATCATATGTTGCAATATGGCATGTGCACGCACACACACACACACACACACACACACACGGGGATAAAACAGATATGTAGCAGAGCAGAGAAAGACTTCTTCACACGGTTTCCAAATCCTTCTGTTTCCACCAGACGGGAGAGTTCATGTGACAGATTCACACCAATTTCTCCAGAGTCAAAAAGGACTTCAGGACAGAAACTCAGTCACAGGAGGCAGAATGAGCAACTCTGAACGGCTGCAAATGCATCACACTTCATGTCATAGAGATATTGGCTTGTCAGGGGAAATCTGGGTTATTGCAGTGCTTGAGTGCTGGAGACTTTCCTGTTACTAAAATAAATATTTGGGTTTGTACCGCTGCAGAAGAAGGCCCAATCTTCTGCAGCAGCAGTAGCACTCTGTTTTACATTTGGGAGGTTACTGACACAGAGAGCCTGATCCACTTCATCCGGCCATTCGCCGGAGCATCTGACCTTAATAAAGTCAATTTGCCCAATTCTGTCATTTCTCAGACCATGGGTTGAAGTTGAACTGGGGTGCACGATGTTAAAACTTCAGTGGCTGCACATTTTGGAGTTGGACTTGTCTTCTTTATCTTGTACTGATGCTATAAGTGTTCTTGAGTTGAATCTTCATGCTTTGACTGAATTTGCTAATCCAGCCATCTTCAAATGCTGATATTGTCAAAAGTATTCATTCATTATTCTTAATCCAGAGGGTTTAAGGCAGTGGTGTCCAAACCCAGGCCTCGAGGGCCGCTGTCCTGCAGGTTTTAGATGTGTCCTTGATCCATCACAGCTGATTCAAATGGCTAAATTACCTCCTCAACATGTCTTGAAGTTCTCCAGAGGCCTGGTAATGAACTCATTTTTTGATTCAGGTGTGTTGAAACGGTGATATCTAAAACCTGTAGGACACGAGGCCTGGAGTTGGCCAAGCCTGGTTTAAGGTGATGTCAGCCCACCTTTGCAGCTATAACAGCTTAACTCCTCTGGGAAGTTTTCCACAAGGTTTAGGAGTTTGTTTACCATACCATCATTTATTCATATAGCACTTTTAAAACAACACATGGCTGACCAAAGTGCTGTACAGCAGAAATATCAAAAGTACAACAAGAATAACAAATACCATAAATAAATAACAGTGTCAGTTACCCACTGAGTACAAGGCCAGCGAATAAAAATGAGTTTTTAACCTGGATTTAAAGACCACCACTGAAGTAGGTTGCCTACTGTGAAGAGGAAGATCATTCCAAAGCTTCGGGGCCACAAAAGAGAATGTTCGGTCTCCTCTAAGTTTCAGATTTAGGGTCTGAGAGCAGCAGCTGCTGAGATGACCCGAGTGAACGAGGGGGGACATAGGGTTTTAGAAGATCAGACAAATATTTAGGCACCAGACCATTTAAGGATTTAAAAACCAGTAAAAGGATTTTTAAAATAGATCCTAAATTCAATTGGAAGCCAGTGTGGGAGGCCAGAATCTCCTTACACTGATTGTGGGAATCACAATAATAAAGAACTCAGCACTGCAGCATTTTAATCATGGTTAATCAAAAATACCTCACAGCTCTGCATGCACTTTTCTTTGGCATACTGTGTAAGTAAAGCCACTAAAAGAATCAGTTTATCTCTGACACTAGAATACGATCCACTGTATGTGGTACTAGCTATTTGACAGTCAGACAACTGCAGTCTCTTCTTCAGAGCTCTGTCAGCTTTGCCTGACTTATCTGTGTGAACAAGCTGGATATTTGAGGCTTATGTGCAGAAGGACATGTTAGCTCGGGTATCATTGTCACTGTCATTACCATCAATGCCAAACTGGATAGCAATTTTCTATAAATTTCCCCCATGTTGCTTTCTCCGGAGTGATTGATTTCCTCGCTCCACACCCCCTGCTGAAAATTGCTATAAAAATATCTCTTTCCTTTTTCTTTCTTTTTTTCCTGCAGCACTGAAGACGTCCTGCATCATCCTCTGCTTTGTTTGAGACGGTGCTATCGATGCTACAGGCTCTGCAGACTCCCGGACCAAGAAGCTACAAAGCTTCAGAGTCTTCAGAATCATTTGTGTGCTTGTTTTTTTTTCTGTTCCAGATTTCAAAGACTTTGTTAATCAGATTTAGAGAGAGCAACACTTCCCATAGTCACATAGCTGCATTTCAGGATTTTCAGAGTGCTTCCACCGTGTGAAACTGATTTTGGGGTAATCTGAATAGCATGAACCTGTTTGTTAATCATTCATTTCATACATATACTGACCAAGTGTGCAATCAGTCAAAACAGGACAACAAACATTGTAAGGAGATGCCAAAAGCATCTTGAGAATACAAATATCTCTTAGGTCCCATTCCGGTGCCCTTCGTTTTGAAATCTCAAAATCTTCTGCAAGTCTTTAATCACAGCTCTGATTATCAGAAAAGCCTGAGATGAAGCATTTCCTCCTTTTTTTGATCTCCAGATAATTTTCTTGTTGAGGCTGATTTTCCATCAGTAGCTTGATTATCAAACAGCTTTTTGCTGCTATAGTGATGAAGTATAAAACAAATTCAGGATCAAAAATAGATCTGAAAACATAGAACTTTCTTGTAACACACTTGCAGTGCCTTCAAGACCCACCAGGGGGCTTCACCTCACACACTGGGAGTTGCTGATCTATGTAAATGGGACTACTTTTACCTATGTACTGTAAATTGGACTAATGGCTTAAGAGTAATGATTTGTCTTTTTCACCAACATCTGAGGACTGATTGTTATGCAGTGCAACACTGGGGGCCATTTCAGTGGTGGGCATAATATACAGGCAGCATCTGCCAATCACTGGTGAATGTCCTGTAGCCCCTCCCATAGAGGACAGGTGTGTGTGTGAAGTAGGTTTCAGATCAGGCAGCAGCACTGCATCAGTAGAAGTAGGGCACTGCTGATTAAAGTGAACTGTGCTGTATATTAAAGATGTTTTGAACGTGGGACAGCTGAGTTGCGTTTGGAACAAAGTGATAGTTTATTAATTGTTGAGTGCACCACAGGAAGTTTGTCCTTACATTGCATTGAAGCTGGTAGCGTGTCCAGAGGGGAGGCATGGCGTGGCACTGCACCCAACACGCCCCACCCAATAATTTATATCAAATGATACAAATCCAGTTCCAAAAAAGTTCAAATGTAAATTGAATGCAGTGATTTACAAACTTCATAAACTCATACTTTATTCACAATGCAATATATAAAAACATATCATATGTTTAAACTGAGACACTTGGCTCATTTTCTATTTATGCCAGCAATATGTCTCAGAAAAGCTGGAACGGGGGAACAAAACACTGAAAAAGTAAGCGGTACTAAACAAGAAATAGGAACATTTTGCAGCTAATTAGATTAACTAATTAGCAACAAGTCAGTAGCATGACTGGGTATAAAAAGAGCAACTTAGAGAGTTTCTCAGAAGTAAAGATGGGCAAGGGTTTGAGAATATGAAATTTTGGAAGAATTTCACAATAATTTTCCCCAGACTTTGAACACCTCATCACCTACATTGGATGGCAAAGTTCCTAAATATAGTGCTTTTCTCCTCTACTCAAGCTTAAACCATCCACTCATGCAAGCACTTTGTTCTACATCTAAGAGCTATCAAACATTCACATGCAGATAAATGCATCAGTGGCAACTCTTCCCCATGCAGACTGGAGCAGCGGGGATTGGGCTACCAACCTTCCAGTTAGTAGATGACCCGTTCTACCTTCCGATGCACAGCCATCCCATCCCATCCCATTGGTACATAATTTAATCAAACCGAGAATCTGGAGAAATCTCTGTGCGCAACGGACAAGCTGAAAATGAATAATACATGCCAATGATTTTCATGCCCTCAGACTGCACTGCATTGAAAAGAAGCACGGCTCTGTCTTGGAAATCACTGCATAGGCTCAGAATCCAGAAATCACCGTCTGTGAACACAGTTCAACAATAAATTCAGGTTAAAGCTCCATCATGCAAAGAAAAAGCCACATGTGAGTATAACGCAGAAACACTACTGTCTTCTCTGGACCACGGCTCATTTAAAATGGACTGAGGAAAAGTCAACAGCTGTTCTCGGGTCACATGAATTTAAATTTTAATTCTTTTTGCATGTTCACATTTAAGGCATCATGAAATGAAAAATACCCCAAAGAAGACCGGGGACTGTTGAGCAACTAGAATCCAACGTGCCGCTGCCGCCTAAGTCAAAACGAGCCAGTATTTTTCTGAAAACTATAAATTTAATTGGTTTATACAGTCGATATGTTTTCTATGTTCTGGGGGGAATTAAGTAATTAAGTGATGAGTTTTTCAAATCAAAGTTACCTTGCATATACTGATAGACAGCCTATCAGCTCAGTCTAGCCAAGCTGCGTTTAGCACTGTGCAGCCTGTTCAGGTTGAATAAGTTGTTACCAGCTTTCCACTGGGTGGGTTTATAGTGGATGATTTATTTGTTGCTTTTGGGTTTCTTTTTTCATTCTGTTACTTTCACTTTTTTTATGATTTCTAAAAATAGCCCTGAGTTCTGTGCACTGCTGGGCTTGTGTTATTATCAGAATCTGCTTACACATGCTCTTTCTGTCTCTCTGGAAGCTGTGGATTTGACACATTGAAAAAAATGCATTTTTCTCACCTCGCGGAGCATCGCATGAGGCTCGGAGAAGAGAGTAAGGGAGAGGAGAGGAGAGGAGAATATTGGGATTTTGGCTCGTCACATCTCATTTTTACTCCCACTGACACTCGCCCCTCTCAAAACTTTCACTTATTACCAGCCCTCCTACCCCTCCCTCTCATTTGAAGCACTGATCTCTCTCTCTCTTCCTCCCACACTCTCTCTGTCTCATGAGGTTTTTCCTTCCTGACTTTGTTTCTTCTTCCCGTTCCTCCCCCATTCTTTCCCCCCTCCGAGTGTTTGTCTTGCCTGTCCTTTTTATCTCTGTCACTGGCTGCTGGATGGCATTTTGTGCTTGTTCTCTCAACACTCCGGTCTCCTTGGTTTTGCACAGCTGTTACAACCCTTCTCACTTTCTCTCTCTCTCAGACACACACACACACACACACACACACGCTGACACACTGTTTTTCTTCCTCCTATCTTCTGCCAACTTCACAGTGTCTTCTTTTTTTCCTCTTATGTAAATGTCTTAAGTCTCTTTCCTTTTCTGTACCTTGTAAACAAAGACACACACACACACACACACACACACAGTCTTGAGTCATATACCACTTCCCTCCACATTATCTAATCTCACACATCACTATTCTCACACTGCTCTGGTAGGTACAGCACACACACTTTTAGCTCTCTCTCTATCACACGCGTTGGAACACCCTCTCTCTCTCTCTCTCTCTCTGGCTCTCTCTCCCTCCCTCCCAGTTACACCCCCCTCTCTCTCTCAGTTCCCATCCGCGCCTCAGCAGAGTAACATGCTGCTTCGTCACAACTACATCTCTAAGCAGTGAGAAGAGACTGCTGCCAGCTCCCCATCAGACTGACCAGACACAAAGAGCAAAGCCCGAAGGAGAGGCAAGAGGTGAGAACCTACCTCCCCCCGAGTCTTCCCTCTCCGGAGCCTCTGACGGGAGGAGGAGGGATAGAGGAGAGCGCTCGGCTTTCTCACTGTCCTGACTCAGTTTGGCACCTCGGGGCTGAAGGAGCGGCAGAGGATGCAGAGGAAGCTGCAGGAGCTGGAAAGTTGGCTCTGCTTCACTCGGCAGTCAATCTGTCACTCTGCAGCTTAGCAAACTTTAAAATAAATAAATAAATAAAGCAGAAGAGGAGGCGGTGGACGCTGGAGAGTGAGGAGGAGGAGGGAGAGAGAAAGAGAGGAAGAAAGCACCCCTTTCCTTGCGCACGTGTTTTTTGGCAACGAGGAGGCATCACTATCCATCCAGAGGAGGCTACCCATGTGGCAGGACGCTCTGTGGACCCGCGGACGCTACCTGCTGGAGAAGAGCGATGGAGGCGAGGGGCCCGAGGGGCCCGAGAGCCTGGGGGACGGGTGCCCGGGGTTCCAGGGTGAGGTGTGCGCGGAGGGCGAGAAGCCCCAGGACTGGCTGTACGAGTCGTACTACCGAATGAGCCAGCAGCACCCGCTGATCGTGTTCCTGCTGCTGATCGTCATGGGAACCTGCCTCGCACTGCTGGCGGTGTTCTTTGCTTCGGGACTGGTGAGAGTGTGTGTGTGCATGTGTCTGTGCGTGTGTGTGTTAACAGGCTGTCTATGTGTGTGTCCTGGGGGAAGTGTTTTGACAGGATTTTAGAGGTGCGGTGAATAATCCACACAGCAGTCCGAGGTTAGTTTGAGTCTAAAAATAAACGCTTGCAGAGCCAAAATGTTGTCATTGTTGTGAGTTTGAACAATAGAAACACGAGCACGTGCTCGGTGTTATCGGCACAAATTCCTGCTTTTGAGGGTTTTTTTTAGTCACCACAAGGACAGGTTGCTTATTAACGGAGTAATTTCAGCCTTTAGCCTTCTTTTTAATAATGAAATGAGAAGATCAATACCGCTCTCGCACACTTGCCGCTTATTATTTCTGCCATGTGGGAGAATTTTTCTCATGTCAAGTGAAAGACTGTTTCAATCAGTCATGGTGGCGATAAGAGTCATTCAGCGCGTTAGTAAAAATATACTGAATATTTATTTCATATTATTGTGTTCAGAGAAACAAGCGGCAGCAGCAGAGGGTCAACAAAAAAGAGACAGGACAGACCGGAGAGGAGCGGGTGACACCCGGGTCCTCCCTGTCTGAGTAAAGTTGCGTAGAGCAGAGTTAGTTTATTTCCGCATTTCCCTTTTGTTTCTCTCTCTTTTTTTGCATTAGTGCGTTATTTCGATGGTAGGGTGGGTCCTGTGTTTGAATCCACCGGCTGAGTGGGAATTTTGTGTGTGGAGTGTATGTTCTTCCCGAGCCTGCACGGGCTCTCTCCAGGTAGCCAAGCATCCTCCAAAGGTCTAGAGACATTCTTGTTAGCTTATCTGGCTTTTCTAAGTTAGAAGTAACTATGGATGGCTGTTTCTGTGTGTTAGCCTTGCAGCAGACCGGTGAAGTGTGTGGGGTTTGCCACACTTTTAGCCCCATGAGAGCTCACAGCAGCCCCACTGTCAGTCTGAAGTGGATGAGCAGAAGAAGATTAATGGATGATTAGATTTTTTTTGCCTTTATTAGACATGACAGTACAGAGTAGACGGATAGATCCAAGTATCGATAGTATCAATACCAATGTTGATATTGATATTGGATCAATACTTGATGATGATGATGACTCGTCTCATAAATCATGACAAACCGCTCTTCCCCTAGTAATGGTATCTGCATTCCACAATACTGCAATTACTTAGTATTCGATCGATACCAGATAAGGTCAGTATCACACAGCATGAGGAAATCAGGTAACTGTTTTGTGACAGACTCGCACTCGGGCTCATTCAGTACCCCTCTCAAAGTGTGTCACCTGCTCAACCAGTGAGGTGTCCTTCCAGACCAAAATCTTCACACATCTTTCTTCCTTCATGATTCCTTCCACAGGTCCAGACGCATTGAAGCGTCCCCACAGCAAAATACTTCCACCACCGTGTTTCACTGAGGGGATGGTGTTCTTTAGGTTATACACCTTCTTTATGCAAATATAAGCAGCACATCTGTGGCTAAATAGTTCTATTTTCATCTCATCTGACCAAAGGACGCACTTCCAGTGTATTCCACTGTCGCATAATCTTTCTCCAGGTTGTATTTAGCTCACTTCAGTCTGGCTTGAAGGCGTCTCTTCTGCAGAAGTGAAGTTTTTCTTGTTCTGCAGCCTTGCAGTCTATTCCCGTCTTCTTCAAGATTACAGTTCCCAACTTGGTTAAGTTGTTCACTCGTGTCTTGGCAGTTGTTCTGGGTTTTTAGGCAAATCTCTCACTAGTTTTGAGTCTTTGAAATCCTTCACTTCCTGCCTCTGCCAGGTTTGTCCTACACGTCGTGGCTTTCTTTGAATTTCTTGATGTTACAGTTGGATATCCATCTCCTGCTTTGTCAGCATCAATTATTCTTTTTCTTTTATTTTTAGCATGATGCTTTCACAAGTGACAGCTCAGACCCTTGCTAAAGTATTTATACTGTTTGTTAATTGGAAGATAACCCTTTCTTTTCAATTTATTTTACAAGTTTTCAGGATTACAAAGTTAAAGCACATCAAAGCACAGCAGTGCTTTGTGCTATGGGTCAATAAAAAGATCAGATTTTCAGAGGGGGTAATGATAGTAAAAACAACTGGTAGTTTTTGTTTTTTCTTAAATAATTCTGTTGTTGTGTGCAAACAGAAATATTTTAAATTGACTCTTGGTTTATTTGCACATAAGCTGACATCGTTATTTCAAACTTTAACCATGTTTAATATGGTCACCTACCACTGTAACAGTACATATACATATAGGGGAAAAAACGTAGGAAACACATAAAAGGTCCCATTTAGGTTTGAAATTCATAGAATTTTAACATAAATTCAACTGAAAAATCAAATGTAGATTGAGCTAAAGATGCCACAAAAAACACATTAGTCCTGTTCTTCCTCTCCTCGCCCCCGACCGATTGTGGTTGAGCCTGGTTCTGCTGGAGGTTTCTTCCTGTTAAAAGGGAGTTTTTCCTTCCCACTTTCAAGTGCATGCTCACAGGGGCTCATTTGATTGTTGGGCTTTTCTCTACATTACTGTAGAGTCTTTACCTTATAATACAAAGCACCTTAAACAGACTGTTGTTGTGACTTGGCGCTGTATAAATAAAACTGCTAGAACAAGACACATCATTTCATCTTAATTATCTTGATATCATAATTGTTGAAATCACAAGGAAAATGCTATCACATTCCAAGTTCTAAGTCATTTATAATAAGAATAAAGAGTACAGTGGACTTTGGATTTCATTAATTCATTATGTTTCTCATTATCAAGAATCAGAAAGAAGCTTTATTCTCGGGATCACCGAAGAGCGCTGTGATCAGAAGAAGAGTTTTAGTTTTGGCATGAAACTGAATGCGACTGAGGTGGGGAGATGGGGAGCTGTGTGTGTGTGTGTGTGTGTGTGTGTGTGTCTGTCTGTGTGTGTGTGTGTATGATTACGTGTGACAGCATAAGAGGCCATGAAGCAGCACTTTAAATCTCAACGCCGGGTTTGCAGAGCGGATCAAGAGCACGATGACAGTTTAGTTCGCGGCTGCGTGGGTGTTGGTGCTTTTGTCAAGTGAAAAGTGTTGTTTTGGCCACAAACACTCAACCATAAACACAAGCTATTGTTTCGCCAGCGCTGCCTTTGTGTTTCATGGAATAGCCGTACAAAAGCAAGCCCACTCATTGCTATTGCTGTTGTTGTTTGATAAAGATTGTTTTGCTCTCATATGCCCAGGACGGTCTTTAGACATTTGTTTTGCTCTCTAAGTAGCACCTCGACTCAATAATTGGGGGGGTCATTCTCAGTAGCACCTCCACCTTTATTGATGCCTTCTATTTAAGACAAATCAATATAATTTATTGCCCTCCCCGCTGGTCGATCTAATCCTCCAAGTTTCCTTTACTTCTTAGGCTCTGTGCTTCACTGGTTAAATTACAATCCCGCAGGTAATTTCCCATCATTCTCAATGCAAATTGAAATCATTCATTTCTTTCCCCCCAAGTTTGCTCCTATTAAATAACATCCAAGCCTGTCTATAGTGATGAAGCGGTTGCTCAGCGAGGCGTGTGTATTTATTACTGCTGGACCAAGAAGAATGGCAGGAATAAATAGAGGCTGGGTCTGAAGCTAGGAGGCCGGGCGGCAGAGAGAGGGGAGGATGTTGTTGTAAGTGCCGTGGCTTTATCAGTGAGCCGACAGAAACCCAACCAAAGCAGCGTTAATGCTCCCAAAATTGCTGCCCACTTTTATCTGTCGCCACACGTCATGGCTGGAGTGGCTCAAAGTGCTGTTTTAAGAAGCCGGCCCCTCCACCCAGTTTGCGCAGTACGTGTGTGTGTGTGCTGGTATGTGCATATCAGCGATTGTGCTGTTTGGGTGTTTTTGTCTGAGGAAGTCTTTTTTAATTTCTGTCTGAGTAATTTTGGGAGGAAAATCATTCTTGTTCTTTCTGCCTTGAGGTTGTATTTTCTGTGGTGTGTGTCCTCCGTGTTAACCTAAGGGCATTCAAAACATAATTTGACAGTTTAATCGAGATCAATATTCCATCTGATTATAGAAGATTGGTAATCTGTGAACTGTAACCGCTCTCTCATTGCTGCCTTGGTGCTCATCACTGATTCCAGCACTGTTTCTGCCGGCTCGTGAGCAGTCTGTTGATATTTTAAGTAAAGCAAGAACACAGATTTAGTTTCCTTCTCGTTGACAGTTTGATCGATGGGAGGCAGTGAGGGAAGGGTGTTTTTGTAATGATGGATCACCAGCTGTTACTGGGAGAGAAGTAAGGTGACCGAGTGGGATGAAATAGATGTTGTGATGTCACTGACTAGGTGTGGTTGGAGTTACACAGAGTAAAAATAATCCACTAGACACGGAGACCTCAAGCAACAATGCTGTGAAAAATTGACCTTTTCTAAACTATATTTAATTGCTTGTATATTCTTGATTAAAGTGCCTTAAAAAAGATATAATCACAGTTAGATATAATTACACAGTCATGGTAAAAAAAAAAAAAGGAAAACATGCCCCCCCCCCTGTCAGTTCTAAGGTTTTAAGTACCAAGACATCATAAAAATAATCTGGTCTTCAAATTAGGGAAATTAGATCTCCCAACAAAGTGATGAGTTCACATAAACTTATAATAAATCCATTTGGTTTGTAGAAGCCACCATGTTCCCAGGCTATCTTGAATACAGTGACCGAGATAGATATCGCCATTCTGACTAATCATGTTTTATGTGTGTGGTTAGAGACCAGCTAAGAATGTAGCATGCCAAAGGAGCAAAAACAAAAACAAGTAGGAAAGAGACAATGTGCCCAACATCTGGATAAAATATCACCCTCTTCCTCCTCACTTTAAGCCAAATCTCCTGAGCTGAAGTCAGGGCTCTAATACACGAAAATATGCATAAACATGCTTATTTATTTCAGATATTTCCGCAGTTACTTCCTGTCAGCAGATTAGACATGGAGGTCTTAGCTGTGAGAAGACCCTCCGACTTCCAGCAGCTGGTGGCAAACTGGCTATACAACAAGAACAGCTGGTTATAAGCTAATATTATACCAGCTAATGTTAGGCTCAAGTATTCTAAAAATCGCACTGATCCCTCTGATAAAGTTTGATTACATTCTCACATCGTATTAGAGTTTATTTGTTGAGTGTCTGAGTCTAACAATGTTAGATCTGCAGAGTATTACAATAGCCAACACTAGCTAACAGTAGCTAACAGAGGCTAACAATATCTAACGGTGCGTTGATAGACGCGACTAGAGCGTCAGGTTTACATGTAAAGTCAATGGAGGAGCGCGATGAAGCGCGACTGGGGGTCCCGCAAAAATTCAGAAGCAGATTTGCGTCACAAAAATGCGAAAACACAAAAATGCGAAAACACAAAAATGCGTCAGTCGCGCGACTGATGCGTTTGAAGCGCGAATAAAAATACGTGCGGGAGTTTGTGTGGTGCATTTTGTGCATTCGTGCGTTTCGCGTCTACCGCTCGAGTTGGAAAAATCTGAACTCAGCGTCAAGTCACGCCGCGACAACCAATCAGGAGCCTGGTGACGTGATGCTCTGACCTAGTTCAAATGGGCAGGTCCAGCCAAAGCCATTCGTTCTTCATTCAATATGGATGAAAGGCTCATCAACACCATAGCCTACCACCCGGAGCTGTACAACACCAGCTGCTTTCTCTACCAAGAATTTTAATATTATTTCAAATAAATTTTTGTAATGACTAATGTCTCAGTTCTACTACACAGCAAATATTGGCACACAACTTGACACATGTAGAATTTATTTCATATTATACTAATGAAAAAATATACTACTATATAGGAACATAGTGAAGCCCAATTATTTAAGAGAATAAAGAGAGGTTAGTTTATTTTGGAGGCAAGCTCCATTTATTAAGAAAATTTAAAAAAAAAGGCAGGAACGCTCTTTAGAGGTTTGTGGGTGGCTCTTAAAAGAGCCATTGTGGGAAAGTCACTGGGACTTCAAATCAGCATATATTAGCGCAGGTATCGATAAAGGACTACCGTATTAAACACTTTTACGAACCGCAGGCAGACGGACAGGTGCTCTGCAGGTGGGATTGAGCGCCTGTAGTTGGTGTTTAGGCGGGTGATGCTTGGACCGTCCAGCTCCTCAAACTGGACGAGGGAAAGACGGTGGTACCGCTGAAAGCGGCTGTCATCCAGACGCAGCTCCTGGAGCAAGTGGTGAAACTCACCAAACTGCTCACGCTTCTGGAGGACCTGATGGACCCAGGTACAGCGAGGACGTCCTTTATGCCGCTGCTCTGCTCTCCACAGTAAATAGAGAAAGGAGACTCTCTCTTCAAACGCTAGATCAACAGCTGCCATCTTGCAAACATACCATCTGGCACTACTTCCTCCCACATTTCCGCTTCACGCGCGTGAAAATTGCATATTTTGGTCGCGCCTATCGCGTTCGGTGTGAACGCACCGTAAGAGAGGGTAACAGTAGCTAACAGAGGCTAACCACAGCTAATAGAAGGACAAAAAAAGAAAAACAGTGATACTGAGAGAAAAGTTCAGGATATCCCCAACAGCTCACCTCAGTATCACAGTCATTGGAAAGAAGAGAGTCTCACTGACCTACTGACTTGCCTTTGACTCCTTTCACAAAGTTTTACAGCTTCTACAAGAGTAAATAGATGCTGGTGCATGCTGACAGCTGAGATAAACAAGAGACTGGCAGCCTACACTCACTACAGATGAACTACAGTTGTTTGTCTTACAGCAACTACTGTAGCTAGGATTATGCACTTGAATTGGAAGGAAACAAAATTCAGTTGACTAGGATATGCAGTCTCCTGATATCTAGTGGTGAGATTTTTGATGTTGTACCCTTAACAAAAATTAAGTCAAAATGCAGAAGCAATGTGTGAAAAACTAACTAAACTCTTAATGCTTGAGTGTGGGAAATATTCAAGACAGCTGCTATTATTCCTAGGAGAAGACAAAAGTGAGAGAATTCCCATAGACTTCCTCATCTAACTGGAGTTACTGACTGACTGAACCTCTCCCCTGTGTTATAGTGTTTGGCCCTTTTTTCTGTCTTATTAGTGGAATTCTCTGATGCGACTTGCCATGTAGCACAGATCATCCAGAAGGCTATTAGGCTATTACTAAGCACTGATTAGCAAGTATGTGTGTCTGTGTGTTGTTTATGGATGTAGGTTGTTGGTGTTAGCTGACAGCGCTCCATCTTCAACTCTTGTTACTTCTGTCTCAAAATCAAGAACAATCAAGAAAAATTTTGGTCCCTAAAATGCCTAAAATGACATCCACCCGACATGTCTACCTCATGATTGTGATAAATAAAGGAGTCATTCAGTTTGAGATGCTATCTAGTCCTCATTAGCCCCTTGAGCCTTTAAACTAACATTAAATTTATCAGATTTCTTTGAAATTCATAGTTCATCCATTTCCAGAGTTAAAGTAGAAATGCGACGAAGATTACCATTTCCTCATGGCTCATCTTTAAATAAGCGATCTTTTTTTACTCAGCTGCTGGGACTCTTTGAATCTGCAGAAGCATTTCAAACTGGTTTGATCCACTGAGCAGCACCGTCTCCCTGCTGTGGGCATCAGGCTTCTTTTTACTCTGATGGCAAAATGACCATTTCTTCACTCGCCACCGATGAATTCCTCCACCATGGTGCTGTGATGAACGGATGTAAGATCACACAGTTGAAGTAAAGCAATCTCTCAAGATGAAATGAAAACAGTCATGACAGTTAAACACAACAAAAGCCGCTAAAGCACCCATAAAACATCATCGCAGTGAGTTAGTGTCCTTTTCGTGATGGTAGGTCCTCCATTAAAGTGACTGTGACTTCACTCCAAACTAGCTTTAATAACGTGAGCCATAAACTTTTAGGTTCAGCGCTGGATGTTCTGCAACCTTTGACCTGTTTGTGGAGAGCGCGTTAGCATTTCTCTGTGCCACAGATGGGCCTTCAAGGGAAAGGGTTGTTGATTATTGATGAATTTCATTACCAGGCTGAGAGCAAATTGAAGGAATATGCCACCAGTGCTGCTTCATCAGACAGTATAAATATTCAGCAGGCACAAGCACGTGGAAAGAACATACGCTGCTGCGATCGCAACACACCCTCTCTGGCCCCCATTTCTCCTCAGTTTCTTTATTTGGTGCGTTTTTGTCATTTTGCTGCTGAATAATTAGATTTTTGAATCTTTGCGTCTCTTTCTGCCACTGTTATGTCTCCCCATACCCCTCCCCAGCCTTTTTTCCCCTCCCAGTATAATAGCTGGATGAGACAGACTGGGTTAAAAAAGGAAATTATTGTTCTGGGTGACAATGCTGCACAATATAGCAGGCAGACACACCCCACTCCCTCTGTGCTATGTCAAGGGAAAATGCTTTAACCAGTTTCAAAGGGGTTTTAACAGGATTAGATGGCCTACGATCAGAAATGTGCAAAGTGCAGATGCTTCTTTCTGTCGATGTGAAAAGCTGCTCCACTCCAAATGCGCATGTAGCGAGAAAGCAGGTCCCTCCCTTTTCTTTCTCTGTATGTCTCTGACTTCTGTGTGCATGTGTGTTTTGCGTGTGCTTCTAACGCTAAAAGAACCTCTGCTGTTGTAAGAGTTTGCGGTCTTGCTTACATTCTCATTAGGATTCAATCTGTGCTCAGGGCCGACTGTATAGCTGCTGTGGCGTCAGCAGTCAGATCCCATGGGATCCCTTCGCCAGACCCTGACTCATGCTACCGCTGCTGCACCATGTTGCCACATTAATGCTGCTATCTTGGATTTGTTCTGATCGAATAGCTTCTGCTGTATTTTAACAAGCAGCTCAAGTCAATAAACTGTCAAAACATCCCGTTACTGAAGGTTGAGCCTGTGACATCTTGTTTTTTCCTTCTCTCACAGAAATTGAATTGGACGTGGAGAGGATCCAACGCGTTTCTTTGCCCACACCGGCGTGCCTTTTACTGTAAAATGGCTGACAAGTAATCACAGAGAGTCTCGCTCAATTATCATGCCGGACCTGTCAGTGTAATCATGACTCGACTAGAATAAGTTTAAATGGTTTACCTAGGCACCGCCTTTAGGATGGAGCCTGTGAGTGTTTCACAGCCTGCTCTTTGGGTGAATGATGGTTATTTTGTTGCCTGTTTTCCCCTCAGAGTGTATAAATTCTGAAAAGATGTTACGGAGTGCTTTATTTGCACATTAGTTGCAGAGTGCACAGGCGGATTAGTAGAATGAGCTCTAGGAGGCTATGCACTCCTTTTTTTGTGGACTTTCACTCAGCACAATCAGACCTGCTGCAAACACTACTGTCATTATTTCTTGGTGCAGAGGCTCAGCAGCTAATCAGATCATAAGTGGCAAGTGAAATTTTTAGCGAAATATTAACTTAATTAGTGATACCTCTTCTGTAGGTCCAGGCCAAATTAGCCAGTGAATTTTTACAGCGAGGAATCCGTGATACATCCAGCAGGGAAAAGGGACAACAATCTAACAACTGCCTCTTGGCTGTCATCAGTCTTTAATTAGCATGACTGTGGAATTGATATTAAAGTGGGCCATACACTTAGTCAAATAATGAATTAAGTGTATGTGCAAGTAATCTCTATGAGCCAAAAGCACAGGCTCTGTATGATGTCAAAGAGAGGGGGAAACCTAAATATGGTCATCTCATCCATACAGCGCCAACTATTAGCAATTCAATTTAAGCCTTCTGTTTGTGAGAGACAGCCAATCAGAAACATCCATCCATCAATTTCCGGATCACGGAGGCTGCAGCCTAAGCAGAGAAGCCCAGACCTCCATCTCCCCGGCCACTTCCTCCAGCTTGTCCAGGGGAAAACCATTCCCTGTCCACCTGAGAGATATAATTCCTCCAGCGTGTTCTGGGTCTGCCCTGGGGCCTTGTTCTGGTGGGACATGCCGGGAACACCTCACCCAGGAGGTCCCCAGCAGGCATCCTTGTCAGATGCCCAAACCACCTCAACTGGCTCCTTTCGATGTGGAGGAGTAGAGGCTCTACTCTGAGCCCCTCCCGGATGGCCGAACTCCTCACCCTATCCTATCTCTATAGGAGATGCCAGCCACCCTTCAGACAAATATAATTTCTACCACTTGTATTTGTGATCTCGTTCTTTCTTCACCCAAAGCTCGTGACCATAGGTGAGGGTAGGGATGTAGATTGACCAGTAAATCGAGAGCTTTGCTTATACAGCACCAATTCGTCTGTTGATCTCCCGCTCTGCCACCCCCCACTAACCAGAAACATAATGATATAAAAGGAGGGTGACTTTAAAGGAACTTTATATCATGCAAAGTTACTGTAGTTCAAGTCTAGTCCTCTAGAGGCCATTTTCTATCATCCATCTATCCATATCCATTGCAGTAAAGTTCGGAGCTGGACCACTGCTGTGTCACTGAGGACTTCTTAAAAGATGATAAAATGCAGGAAGTGGGCTCTGGCAGGTTGGCAGTGGATGGTGCAGCCAGTTACTATGTGGAGCTGGATGACTGGGTTGTGGATGTAGCAGCTGGAGAGTCAAGGGAGGCTAGTTCGTCATCCTCTGGTTGTGGTTGTTGGCCAGGTAGGTAGCAGGAACAAGTGACTGGAAATCGGATGAAGCAGATGGATTTAAGGAGTTAAGGAGACTCAGATACTACTCACATCTGAGCAACTGCAGTCGTCTTTCCGCTTTGCAGTTATTGGGAAAACTGTCCGAACTTGTGGGAGACTGAAGGAATTGTGGATGTTTGTTGATTCTTCTTTTCGTGGCAAAAGCAGACCTTTGAGGCAAAGTAAAAACAAACAAACAAACAAACAAAAGTCCATAGAGGTCCAAACAGGTAAACACTCTGGGAGGCAAAGAGTAAGACGTGACAAGGTACTAAGGCAAGTTGCGGCTTTAAATACACTAAAGGCTAATTAGAAACACAAGAAATGACTGAGGGAAACAAGGTACAAGTGAAACTAATCACTGAGAATGAGACAGGAGATTAAAAGTAAGAAAGTCTGAGAATATAACATGAAAAAAACAAGCAGGAGGTATCTTGATTTTCTTTATAAGTGGGTCAAAGTGCTGGGACCATGACATCGCTATCTTGCTGCAGGATTCAAACCCAGGATGTTCATGCTGTGAGGAGACAGAGCTGACCACCAGGCTGGCCCCTCTAGAGTGCAAGGGAAAAAATATGGAGCAGGAAAATGAACATCATGAGTTCATCATCATGTTCATCACGTATTATTCTCCAAATAATGAATATTGTTGCAAAAAAAGTGCACTTTTTCCCCCTGAACTCGTATGTAGAAGCCTCAATATAAGCGGCAAGTAGGTTTGGCGAACCCTGTAGACTCTTTCCATTACAGTTTTTGTTGGATTTGTTCTAGTCTGCTCATGTTGACAATTATAAAAATGATAAATAAGACGATTATGAATCTACCTTGAATCCCATAACTGCATTAGTTTTTTTGAGTCTCCATGCTGAGAACATTTGACCAGAAAGGTAAAGATTGCATAAAGAATAAGCAAAAGCTGCATAAGCTTTAATGAGTCTGATATGAAGCCATTTTTCTTGAACCAGTTGGATACATCTGGCAGATATATGAGCTCATTTGCACTTGAATTCACAAGTTTCTACAAAGAAGAATCAATATATTAATAAGGCAGGTAATTGCACAAAGCTATATGAGAGAAAAAAGCTGAACCACTGTATGGGGGAGAAACAAAAGAAATTACGACTTGACGGGATGGACAGTTTTTGTTGCCTTTAACGTCTTGACCTGCATATATGCCAAATGAGGACGAGAGAGTGTTCTGTCTGTGTGGTGACAGCTTCTAAATGCTGACTTTGATAGTGTGAGCGTGGAAGTGATGCTGTAGCACATTCCCCGGGCTCAGACTGTCTGCCTGCCGATCTGTGCCGTCTGCTCGTCTGTTTGTGCGTGCACGCTGTGTAGTACCGCCATCCTTTTGAGGACCTAACATTCTCACTAGCAAACAAAAAAATGAGCAAACATTTTGTCAATTTGGAGTTAAGGTTGAAGCTTTTAGACATGAGTGTCTAAAACAATATCAGAACTCATCTGTGTGTCTCTGGTAGGTGCTTCTTTGGCTTCAGGCTGTGCTCTGGTTAAGGGACATGAATTGAGAGGATGCCCCAATTTAGAACTGGTGCAAAATGGTTTCGGCCTCGAAGGTGAATTATTCCTTTTTCAGTACTGGCCGTTTTCAAGTATGTTTTTGGGTGGCTCATATTTTTTTGTGCGTTCCCACAGCAGGGACCTCCCATGTGAAACAGATCAACCCTGAGCCCATTTTTGTTTTCTGAGGTTAGGCAGGACAATGTTTGCAGATGACCATATGATCTGTACCGAGATAGGGACCAGGTGGAAGAGAGCGTGGAGAGGTGGAGGTACGCATTGGCGAGAAGAGGAATGAAGCTCAGTTGAAAGTGTGAATGAGAAGGAGGCTGATGGAAAAGTGAAAATGCAAAGAGCAGAGATAGCGAAGACAGATGAGTTTAAATACCTGTGGTCGACCATCCAAAGCAACGGACAGTTTTAAAGAGAGGTGAAGAAGACATTGTAGGTATTATGGAGTGAGCATCAGGGATTAGGAAGAAGCTGAAAATTAGATTCAGTAACATTTTCTCAAATCAAAATCCGTCCCTAATTGTGCTTACACATTAGTCAGAGTGCATGGTTTTGACCGATAGAAGAAGCAAACACATCGACATCTGGTCATCAGGTCCCCTTCTCTTTAACGGAAGTGGTACCTCCTTAGCATCATTTTCCGATGTGCAGATATAATCCTATATTAAGAATCAGGTGGGGAGATGATATCAGATGAGTCACAGTACAATCAAGAGTTTGCCTCCTTAATATTACTTTTGTTTCCTACCCTGCCTTATCTCTCTGTGTTTAATTTCGGGCGTTCCATTATGTGGTTTGGTGTAGAGAGAAAGAACCACTCTTTGCACATGTAAATCTCTGGCATTTTATCTGCATTGAGAACGGGGTTAGGTGAGATACTGACAGAAGTGGTCGCATTCTGATGCCATGGGAGAGCCAATTAGAGGTGTCCACTCGTGATTGGTTAACCCAGGGCCAAAGCATGAATGTGTTCAATTTCACCAAACTCACCTCACCTCCAACCATCTCTGTCTCTCTCCAGAATACAGAGGACCACTTGACATTCTTGATCACAGTGCCCACTGCGCTCTTCCTCTTCCTGTCCATCTTCATCCTCGTCTGCATCGAATCCGTCTTCAAGCGGATGCTTCGCCTGTTCTCGCTGCTAATATGGGCCTGTCTGGTCACCATGGGTTACCTCTTCATGTTCTCTGGAGGGAGACTCAGCCCCTGGGACCAGGTAGATCGTTTTCTTTATTTTCTGTGTGAGTGTTCGGGTTGATCAACAAGAGTTCAGCAGATGGCTTTTAAATGTTTACAGCTGTCCAATTTGGAATTGAGAATCTTGTAAAAGTGACTTGAAGGGGACCCTATCATGCTCAACTTTATTTTGTATTGTGACTGTATTTTGTGATTTGTGATGATGATAATGCCTGAAATTGTAACTTGACTACTGAAGTTAGTACAGTAATGCATTACATTACTGCATTTCTGAAAAATGTAACGTGATTACAGTAAAGTGTTGTTTTGTAATGCATTACACCCAGCACTGGTTGACAGTCACAGCAATGGTGGAACAATCATTATACTGGTAAAAATCATGAAAGGAAAGATAATAACACAACCCGGTGTTTGAGCCCTGCAAAGATAATGCATCAGCTTGAAGTCATATTCGGCGGATACGTTTTCATACTTTTATAAAGCTGAAGGATTCACACACTTCAGATTAAAACCTCAATATGAAATGGAAGCAGCAAAGCTTTTCTGCAGACTCTGAAAGACTTAATCAGATGCTACCTTCCTGTGAAGTAAACTAACTGGATATAAATGGCATCACTGAAAGTTAAAAACTGTCTAAATTCTTTAATCTTTAATAAAATGATCAGTGTGGCTGCTCTACCAGGTGTAACAATTAAGTTTAACATCCAGGCATCCATGAAAACAGAATTTATTAAATTTAACGGAGTTAGACGTTAGCGGGGAGTTAGCTAGCTAGTTTCCACCCAAGCATAATTTACCATGCTCTGCCTGAGAGATTTCTGAAAAAATTAAAACGTACAACTCTGCTATCACTTCCAACATAAATTAAAACAAAAACCTAAACAGCAGTGATGTTTTTAGGGTTACTGAAGTTGGACTAGCTGGTATATAATGATGTGCTACGTGGTGGCTAGCTACAGAGCTAAGGTTTTAAAAACTGAGCTTTAAAATGAATAGTGGTAATAAAAACTGAGAGAGGCCGACAGTGATCACTGACGTATTTTAGGGGCTTGTTCAGATTGAATAGAAGAAACAAAGCATTAAAACATGTTAAAAACACAACAGCCTTAATAAACACAGAGTAGTTTAGACCCGGAAGCCAGGTTCATATGTCATCACTTAAAGATTGGATAGCTTCAGTGTTATTGAGGGTGAAGAATTATTGAGGGTTTAAAAAGTGAAGCCAATGTAAATGAGCCTTTAAGCTACATTTTTTTCAGATAGCCAGCAGGGGGCGACTAAGGGGGCATCAAAGTCTGCGAAAAACAAAAAAACAACTTTATGACTCCCATGATCCATACTCTCAGTAAACACTCTCTCTTCATGAGTCATCTTCCAGTTTCAGAGCATAATGAATACATCACGATGTTTATTGTTTAATATACGATTTCCATGGGAGTCAAAAAGGAGGATAACACAGGGCGCGCTTGTGATTGACAAGACTTTTATATACAGTCTACAACAACAAACAATTAATAAATATGTGACTTAAACTGTTTAGTTACACATTCTTTCTAGCCCACATACTCCGGTTTAAGTGAGCCTGCTGCCTGAAGATAGCGTGCAGGAGACAGGACGCAGGATGACCACTCGCTGCAGCAGACTTTTATCTCTACTGTTTCCACACTGATGCAAATCAGTGCCACAGGACGTCACACAGACTTTGTAGTAGGGAGCTGGCAGGTTAAAGGCCATTTAATGCCAAGCCAACTGTGTCAGACATTTGCATGCATCTCCCCCTGTTACACGTAGAAACATTCAGCGCTGAAGTACGTGCGTGAAAATGGCTTACGATTACCTGAACCTGATAATTGAGGCCTTTCGACACGTAGCCGTGCTTTCAAGAATTCGCTTCCGCACACACACCTGTCATTTAGTTTAAATGTGTATTTTTCGAATGCATACATGGCTGTGTGTGCGTGACTGTGTGCGTTTGAGACTGTGTGTGAGCGCAGAATTAATTTGACGTGTTAATGAGCCCTGATGAGAGCTAGAGGTGAGCAGATCAGCAGACAGACACATTCGTTTTCAGCGCCAGGCTCCTTCTTTCTCCATTTCAGGACTCCTATTTTCTCATGCTAGCACCCTGTCTCCATCTATTCATCAAATCCCATTTTTCTCTCCTTGGTTTCTCCACCTGCCTCCTTTTCTCCTTTTAACCTCCACCCACGACCCACTCCCCACCTCTCTTTCTCTGTCTTACCTTCGTTTTACTTCTTCGATTCCACGGTGGGGTTTGGGATATTTTTAACATCGGCCACCTGTGAGAGCATAATCATTCTGCATTATTAATTATGCTATTCTGCTCCCATGAGTCTTCCTCTATCTATCTATCTATCTATCTATCTATCTATCTATCTATCTATCTATCTATCTATCTATCTATCTATCTATCTATCTATCTATCTATCCAGATAGAATGAAAGAATGAAAAACAGAAAGACAGAAATAAATAAGTTAACAAAAGAAGGACAGAAGAAAGGGAAAGAAATATGTAAGAAAAGAAAGAAGGAGAAAAAAGAAGAAAAAGGAAGGCGGAAAGAAAAAAGAAGAAAAATACGAAGAGAAATAAAGAAATAAAGGAGAAAGGCAAGAAGAAAAGGGCAAAAAAGAAGGAAAGAAAGATAGAAGGAAGCAGGAAAGAATTAGGTAAGGAAAGAAACACTTAATCAATGAAGGAAAATGGAAAAGAAGGAAAAAGGGGGGAAATAAAAGCATTAGGAAAGAAAGCAACAAGAAAGGAAAACAAGGAAAGAAAGGAGGATAGCGAAAAGAAAAAATGAGAAAAGGAAGGCAGGAAAGGAGTGAGAAAAGGAAAAAAGGAAATAACAAACAGGGTAAAGAAAGAAAGAAAGAAAGAAAGAAAGAAAGAAAGATGCAGGGGAGCAGAAATCCTGTGAGAGGAGAACAGTTGGAGCTGCTGCCCGCTCTCGGTGGGCTGGATTGATTGTGATTACTGAGAGAACAGCATGTCTGATGGAGCACACGGAGCTAATAACAGTAAGGGTCTGACAGAAAGAGAAAGAAAGGCCACAAAGACAGAGGCCGGGAGAAGCTGCTTCTCTCTTCAGCCATTCACTTTGGACCCCCTCTCTCCCACTCCCACCCTCCACCACTCTCAACCACCCCATTCTGAGCTGGCTCACCTGCTTTTTTTGTAAACATACACACGCGCACGCACACACATGCGCACACAGAAATATATCTTTAGCCACGTGTGCCACTATCTAGCCGCAGTAGCCTGTTAGTCTGCTCTTTATTTAATTTCTCTGAAGGCCACGGCTCTTTCCAGAAGGCAGATGGAACATAGCTGTCACACCTGGTACCAAATAATCAAGATATAGTCACTTTTACCTGTGCGTGTTAGTACGTACCTGCCCAAAAAAACCAAATAAACAAAAAAAACAGGGTGCTGCTTCTTAGGAGGGGAGAGCAAAACCTTTTTAAATGGGAGTATTCATGCATCTGTGCATCTGTCTGTGTTTGCATTAGGAGGCGGGTAAGCATGCATCGCTTATGCTTGAAGCACACAGAGCAGGGCTGTGCGCTCAGAACAGGGCAGAGGGAGAAAAAGTCATGGAAGGCGCTGAAGTGATATGATGGCTGCAGGACTCATGTCGGAGTGTTTGAGGCTGTATTAGGATTCAGGATAGAGAGCCGTGGAGACGGAGTGTGTCTGCCTGCCTGCCTGTGTGGCACACAGAAGCAGGTGACGCACCTGAAATTGGACTGCCATTCTCAATTCCACGCAGCCACCTGAACACACCCAGTGTCACACACTCCGACTGACCACCTACCCCTTTAGTCACCCCCTCCCCGATGCCGAGGTGAGAGTTCAGGGTAAGGAGTTGAAGGTTATGGCAAAAATATACACGGCCTTCAAAACGCTACATCTGCTCCGACGTCAGCATCCTTCCCTTTGTTGGTTCCCTTAGCAACAGAAGGTCTAAGTCTACACAAAAACACCTCAGTGTGTGTGTGTGCGCTCGCTGCATTCAGGTCAACCAAACAATTACTTATATCCAATGTTCTAGCTGTGATTTGGCTTGATAAAACACTGCATGCTAGCGAGAGAAGAAATCTCTATAACCCGTCGCTGCAAATTCTGTCCGCAGCGTTGATTTTGACTATCTGTTTTTTTCTCAAGCGGAACAGAGCGCAGGGTTTCTACAGCTCTCACAAAGTTGAACTGAGTCACTCTAAAGATGGATTTTTTAGCCCAAGACATCTGTGGTACATTACACATAAGAATACATAGTCACACTAAAGCCATGTCCTGTGCTAAAAACTATGACAAATTTTTAAGCCAGGGTTTTCAAAGTGCAACTAAATTAAATTAGAAATGATTGTAAATTTCAATCAATTGTTGACTTCACTGCAGGAAAGCAGAACAAAGTTAATTTACACTTCCAGTGAGAACTTCGCACGATCTGATAGCATCATGTTGGTGTTGTTCCCAGATCATCATACTAAATGTTGTTCCAGGATCAACATTGCAAGTGACCAATCAGAATGTTGTGACGTCATACTTTTGCGACTTCGGGAAAACCGCGGTAAAACAAAAAACTGTACTTAAGCTGCGAGAAACCGCCTCTGTCCGCCGATCAACGGACCCTGACCCTAATCCTAACCCTTTAATAAACGGTAAGCAGAATTGATATTGTCCTTGCAACATTGGAATTTCATAAATGCACTAATGGCTTGGCGCGCAAAAGAATAACGTCACAACAATGTGATTGGTCACTTGCAATGTTGAACCTGGAACAACATTTTCATGATGATCTGGGAACAACACCAACACGACGATATCAGATCATCCGAGAACTTCATAGACAGGAAGTTAGGGACCCACCCAACAAAAAGACCTTGAAAAGATATTAAGAATGACGTTGCCAAACAAGGACACTCCTCTTGTTATGAGGAGATATGTTGTAAAAAGCTGAGTGTTCAAGTAGATGACATAAGAACCAGCCCATTTACTGTTTTTGGACTATTTAGTTTTTATCTAGAAATATATTTTACTTTGACTTTTTAAGCAATTTGAACCCAATTTTAGCATTTAGCATTGGAGGGTATGTACCGATTAAACATATTTTAGACCTCCAATCAAGAAAAAATTACTCAGTAGCTAAGCATTAATTCAAAATTTAATTAGAGTTTTGCTAATCCTCTGAAAAGTTGCCTTATCACCTTGGCTCAGAAAACAACTTCCATGGACATCTGGTGCTTGGAAGAGGAAATCTAAACGGATTTAGCCATTTTTATTGTGATGGATGTTTAATAATTCAGTTTCATGTGAGGTGGTTGAATGGTTGGAAAAAATGGTTGAATGTTACGCTTCATTAAATTCTGAAATCCATCGCGCCGGCTGAAATTTGTATATAAAAAAGTCAGTTCAGTGAATTCAGTTAAAAATATATCTAAATTTTGTACAAGTTTTGACAGTTCTGAAATACTGTGTGGGTGTGTGTTGTTTTTTATGACACAGGGTCTACTAAAAAAAGTCCATATTTTTCTTCAGCCCGGGCGACTCAAGAAAGACTTTCTCAACTATAATGATCAGTCCATCATTAGTGGATCATAAAAAAGATAAACTCTATTATTTTGATACTTTTCCAGTTTCATTAATTACCTGAACAATCTTGAAGTGCTGTAGCTTTCACCAGATTAGCGCGCTTTAGCCACTGACAGCTCTACATGGCTAACTAGCATAAGTGGTTGTCATGATCCTGGGTCCTTTTGACCCAGCGTTTTGTGTTTTCTATTAGTGTGATTTTGGTTCTGTTCTTCCTCTGTTTAGTGTTTACTCTGTTCTGCCCGTGTGTTCCTGTATCAAGTCCGCGTCTCTTGGTCTGTGTCCTTGCATGTGTAAGTTCCTGTTTTATTGTGAAGGTCTGTGTTAATGTCAGTGTGTTCTGTTTACGTTTCCCCTGCCTCGTCAGTTGTGATGTCTTCCAGGTGTGTTCCCCTCCTGTTTCCCTTCCCCTGATTCCTGGCGTGTGTATTTATAGTGTGTGTTACCTCGTCCTCGTTGCTGGTTCGTCTGTGTTGTTCCCCTCCATGTTCTCGTGTATTCTCCCTGCATCTCTGTTTCTCAACTCAAGGTTTCAGGTTTGTTTTTGCATAGCTTTTCCCAGTTTAGTTTATTCTTAGGTTTTGGTTTTCATCCTCCTCGTCCCGGTTTGTTTCACCCTTTTGTTAATAAAGCTCGCTCACAACTTAAGCAGTCTGCATTTTGGGTCCGTTTATATTCTCACACAGCCTGCCTCGGCACCCCGTGACAGTGGTATACAGAAAAAGTGGACATTTTCCATTTTCAAACCATCACACTCCAAGCGAACACGCACAGGTAGTGTGCATATGATGGGTATATATGAGTGAAAGTGCTGTAAGTGATTGACAGGCCTCGTACTAGCACAGTTTCAAAATTGGCTATTAGCTTAGCTAGCTTAAACAAATGAGACGTGTAATGTTACCCTACTTGAAAATTTCCAACAGTTGCTCACCATTTAAACGACTCCATCATTTACTGAAGCGTCACTGAGGATTTGGTCCTCAGTTGAACCCTGATTTATATTTTTAAAGCCAATGTTTCTTAAAACAGCAACCTCCTGGCATGCTGTCATGTCCCACCCACTGTTCTATTAGAGAGGACCGCTCATACTTTAACCACACATTTACAGACTGTGTGTTAAGTGAGGCTCAAAGAGAAATGTTTTCCCAAAAGCAAGCTTTTCATTTAGTCTTATTAAAAAAGCTAAGAAATTTCTAGCAGTTTCAAACACTTTATCCAAAACCCAAGGACTCAAAGGATTTCCAAGCATCCATATAAACCCTGAAATAACTGAGAAATGCAGGCCATAGTGTATTTAAAGCTTAAAGTTTACATGCATAATAATGTAAGACACAAATCGAGGTCTAGGAATTATCGGTTTCTTTTCAGGAGAAGCCATCCACTCAGAGCTGTCACCCGTAGTGAATTCCTGTTTGCAGTCCGACTTTCTGAACCTGATAGGCACAGGAAATAAACAGACAGGCAGGAAGGTCAAAGTTCATCTGGTGTCCTAGTTGAAGCTGTGACCCCATCACGCTGGTTGCCACCACAGCCACCATAACAGGAAGAGGTGGAGTGAGAGCAGGGGAAGTGTACAGAGACGAAGTGGGAGGTTAAAGCATGAGGTATCAGTGAAAAATACGCTGATGCGCACGCACAGCACACAGAAACATGCACGCGCACATCCACAGCAGGAGCTGATAAGCAATCGGAGTAAAAATGTCTCATGGAAATCAAAAAAAGAGGTACAACTGATCACAGAAATCAAGCAACAAACTCCTCGTTTAATTGTTACAATATGTTATTCCCACATGTAAAGACATATTTGAGCAGTCATTTAATAACTTGTGATGCTCTGATTTGTTGTATTCTTGTTTTCTGGACAATTTAGCAGAGGATTTTTGTGAAAACTAAGTGAGCAGCCCACTCATCTCTAATGATTTATCACAGGATCAGCAGTTTATCGTTGGATCTCTTAGCAAAGAAACACTGGCAGCCCACTCAGCTGTGTTCTGTATTTAGGCAAACAGCAGACAAAGTGGGAACACGTACAGCAGAGATCTCTGCTGGGATTCAGCCGCAAGCATATTTCTACATTTGGGAACTTCTTGTCAAAGCTGTTGGTATTAATGCGTGTGGTTTAATTTAGACAAATTTGCACCTTCACCTGTTCTTGCTTTCCCGTTTCCAGGTCTCCTTCTTCCTCTTTATCGTGTTTGTTGTCTACACCATGCTTCCCTTCTCCATGAGAGGGGCCATTATCGCCAGCGGAATCACCTGCTTCTCACACACTATCACTCTCAGTGTCTGTCTGACCACCCGCGACACAGACCTGGAGGATCCTTTAGTCTGGCAGGTAAACCTGAACACACAGCCACACTGTTGGAATCTGCCGATATATTTTCCATGACTTCCTTCTTGTGCTGCATATGTAATTTCTTCTCCATATTAGCTGCAGCATGAAAACTCGTTCTCTAATGTTTTTCCAAGCATGATTAAAAATGATGAGGTGCAGCGTCTGGGTTGTAAAACAGTGAACCTATCCTGTATAATCGAGCACATTCAGCAGGGCCTCCAGAGTAATGTGAAGGGCCTTTTACCGCACTCAGGGAACAGCCCTTCAAAACTGGCTCTAACTGAATGGACTGTTGATACAGTAAAACAAAGAGTCTCGCCGCAGACCGATAAGAGAAAAAGATTATCCATAAACGTCAATAAGCGTGCAGAAACATGAAGTGAAGTAGAATTGATTTGGCATCAGATCCATTTCTGCTGCTGCTGGCACACACGCACACACAAACACACACACACTCCAATCAACCGTCAGAGTAAAAACACTGTAATCACAACAGCCTTCAATAGCTTTCTTCGCTCTCACACACTCACACATGCAGAGTGGAAAAGTACTCTAACAATAAACCAGTGTTCAAAGGCAAAGCATGATCTTGGATACGGCACCAAGGACAACTTATTCATATGCAGGTCCACACTGTAAAGAGCTTGTGGTTGACACGGTGGTGGAAAGCAATGCAAAAGTGTGTGTTCTCGCCTGGTTTTACGAGGTAATAACAGAGGCTTAAGTGGAAAGGTCGTATAGTGGAAAAATGACTGGTACAATCATATTTGCAATATAGGTCAGCTCTTAATTGCTTATTTCTTCCATGTATGTTTGTGTGTCTGTCTGTGGCAGATCTTAGCCAATGTGATAATCTTCACCTGTGGAAACTTGGCTGGGGCATATCACAAGCATCTGATGGACCTGGCACTCAAACAGACCTATCAGGACACCTGCAACTGCATCAAGTCTCCCATCAAGCTGGAGTTTGAAAAGCACCAACAGGTACACAGTTTGAGAGCCATACTTTAGTTCTTGAAGAAGTTACTTCTTGGTTATTATCCTGCTTTTGCTTCTTCTGTTCACTAGTTTGACTGTCTGCATATCCAACAGTCATGCTCACTCTACTCTGGGGCTCAAACGTTACGTGTACTGTGGGCTGGCTAATATTTGTCAGCTTTAGTTTTGTTGCTAATTGGGACAATTCATTAGCTACCCAAAATAGCAGCTATGGGGCTAACTTGCTAACTAGCTTGTTTCCTTTCCAACGTTCCAGCCATCATTTTGTTCCATCGCTAACAAAATACTATCTGAAACTACATCAGCTTTTGGTTCTCAAGCAGAGTTTGCGTTGGAATCCACATTTTGTTGGGAGCCAGACATTTTCTGAAGTTACATATTAATAGACTCCAGTGTTAGCAGACTTGGTTGCGATTGCTGCTGTTAGGGAGAGGATGAGAGGGGCTTAGTGACAAGCGTCATATCCTGTGTATTTTTGCCAAGAATCCATCCATCCACGGTTCCCTTAGAAATTACTCCACAAGCTGTTAAGAGTTGGAGAAGTTCCCATTTTGAAGTTACAAAACAAGCCTGTCAAATTTTGGCACTAAAAAAAGCATTAAGTACATTCAGAAATAGCTACGCTAATTGGATGGATTGCAGTGAATTTGGTAAAGAGTCATTATCTTTGACTTCTTTCCTTGCTCCATTCATCCATTCATCAGTAAACCTATCAATCCATTGACCACATATCTGATTCAGGGATCTCTCTCAGGTGACCTGAGATTAGTTACACTAATTAGTTACACTCACCCACTGACATCAACTAATGGTACCCAACTAATCTTCATTAGTTACACCTTGCTAGGACTGAGTTGGTCTCCCTTTTTTGTTCAGACCCGCTTTAATTCTTCATGGCATGGATTCAACAAGGTGCTGGAAACATTGCTCAGAGATTTTGGTCCATGTTGACATGAAAACATCACACAATTGCTGCAGATTTTGTTGCCTACACATCAGTCATCTGAATCTCGAGTTCCACCACATCCCAACGGTGCTCTACTGGACTGAGATCTGGTGACTGCAGAAGCCATTTGAGTACAGTGAACTCACTGTTTTGTTCAAAAAACAGTTTGAGATTTGTGATATAGTCCGAAATGTCACTGCCATTATGTCCATTTAAATGATACTCAACTACTAAGGGGCCCAAACTATGCCAAGAAAATATCCCCTCACACCATTACATCACCATCTCCAGCCTGAACTGCCGAAACAAAGCAGGATGGATCCATGCTTTCATGCTGTTTATACCAAATTCTGATGAATTCTTGAGACTCATCAAATCAGGCAACCGTTTTCCAATCTTATATTGTCCAATTTAGGCAAGCTAGTGCGAATTATGGCCTCAGATTCCTGTTCTTAGCTCACAGAGTGTGGTCTTCTGCTGCTGCTGTAGATGATCTGCTGCAAAGTTCAAAATGTTGTTGGTGCAGAGATATTTTTTCTGCGTCTTGGTTGTAATGATTAGATATTTGAGTGAATATATCTCTATAAACCCTAAAGATGGTCCTGGGTTAGATGGATTCTAATCCAGGATTTGAAGTCTTGTGTGATCTCTATCTAGCACCGTAATCAATCAAAATGTATTACCTTTACAAACACATATTGTAATATTTCCATTTAGCCTTGACTATACTTTGTGTTTACTGCTAAGTGGCAAAGGCAAGCATCCTATTTGCATGCTGATTTTTATAATTAGCTCAAGGCCTTGCTGGCCTCTGCCTTGCCCTAAGCCTCGTTATTGCTATCTGTCTCTTAATATGAGTGCCCACATTAAATTCAAACCGCCTCTGTTTTAATTGCTAAAATATTTCACTTCTTAGTTTTGTCAGGGATGAGGAGTTGGTAAGTCCGTCATGTCTAAGTGGCATTATGCGGTGACATTTGCTTGACATTAGCGTCTTTGCCCTGACATTAGCCATTCTTTCCAACCAGGGAAATGACATATGAACATGCACACTAATAACCTGTAGTGTACGCACTTGGCATTGACTATGAGTTTTTAAATCATTTTTTAAATTGCTAAGTTTGTAAAAAGTTGCTTACTTGCTACAGGAATCTTTTTTGTAAAAACACTGGATTTAGGTGTAGTTACCATTTCTTGTTATTTCTTGTTAAGTTGTTTACGACATGTTTTATTTGTGAACATGCATAACAGCCTGTAAAAGCAGAGTCTATCTGTTGATCTATGTTTTATAACTAAGCTGGCATCTGTTCCTCAGCACCAGTATCTGCATCACTGTGTGAGGACACACACAAATGCCAGTGCATAAAACAAATCTCATTCAGCGACTGAACACACAACTTTAGTTGATTAATCAAACACATGATTAATAACACTACATCTCCCCAGGCTATTATACCTATTGTGCATGCTCACAGTGGAGTGTTCATATTGCTCCGGCGCTGAATAAGTAAATAAGAGCAAGTGTTGCTATTGGTTTCTATTTTTAGAGCCCCTGGTCCCTCTCTCGACTTAATTTGCTGCTGTGTTTTAGGAAATGAGCCCGTGGTGTGTGAACAATGTAATGACCCTCTCTGCTGTGAGCTGCATTTATGAGTCACACCCCCTCAGGCAGCTATTCACTCTCTCTAACATGCACACACACCCACACACATGCCCACACGCTTGCACATGCACGCCAAAATCACCCTCTATGCAAGTGTGTATGGTGCTAAATTAAAGCAAAAACTTCTGGTTACACAACAGCGAAGGGTGATGGATCTTGCATCTGTGGTTCTGCATTTTTCTCCTCACTGTATAATGACATGACTTTTCCAAAGCGTAGGTAAACTTTCTAAAAAATCACCAGCAACTGTCAAAGTCGTTTGTATAGTCGTATTTGTGCAACAATAATGTAGCCTTCAAAAATCAGACAAGAGATAAATCCTCGGAAGAAAAATGTGATAAACAGACCCAGATCACTGCCAACAGCCACCTGTGTGCTTTTGTTGACTTCAGCCACGAGGCATTTCACTTTCTGAGATATTCCAGCAAATGCAGCTGCACAGCAGTGTTCATGAGATGCTTAAGATGCTTTTTGGGAAATGTAGAAAAACCTACAAAATGAGAAAGAAATTGATGATTTGGACTAGGGACTATAATAGGTCAATAAATTTTACATCACTGCAAAGGTATATAGATATATGACATCTACATTTTCATTATGACTGTATATAAAAAATGGATGTGCATGATTCAGTTTCACAGTTTGGGCCATTCTCTTATTTTCATTCTTTGTAGTAGTTTTAGTTCCCTATGTGTTTCCCCCGTCTGTTCTGTCCTCTGTCTCATCTTTATCTTTTGCCTGTTCCCCTGTCTGCTATTCATGTTTAGCACAGACCTTCTCGCTGCATTTGTTATTTTGCATTTCATTAACTTGCTGTATGACTTTGAAGGTTACCTATTGTAGTTTTACTTCACGTCTGTTTCCCATCAATTCTCTGATTGTTTCCACCTCCCTTTGGACTTTGTTCATATTTGACTTGTGATCAGCTAGCTAACTTGCTACGCCATGCATTTCGGTCCTCATCGATCCTCATTGTGACAACTGGCGCATCATACAGATGCAAGTAGCTCCTAAGTGCCTACATATACATACTGAAATAAAATAATATAAAATTTGACCTCATTTATCAGTTCTCACCCCAAAACACACTCAGGGATCCAGTTCACTGACTTGAATCAGCTTGAGGTGATGTTTAGCAGATAGCTAGCTGTTACAATAGGAGAACAACAGGTGTTGGCATATACCTGTCACCCATTAGGGATAGGACTACCATTTGGTTGTATTTTAGCCTTATGCTAAAGAATCACATTATCAGAAACTAAAGTTTCAACAGTGCATTTTGCTATGCAGCTCTTCTTTCATTAGCATTTCCATTTAGTTATGCACAACAACCCCAAAATTTAATAAAAACAGATGGATCCTAACCCTAAGGGAGTAGACCAGTGATTTGGTGGATGTTAAATGGGTAATACAATTTGAATAGGTGGTTATAAAAAAAATTCCCAGTGGGGCTGTATGGGGCTATTTAACTATTTGTTAATGGTGGAAACTCACATAGTCAACAACGTCAAGCTCACCTCAGCTGCAATCCCAGCAAATCTCCTGATTTCAGTGCTGACGAAAAAGCTGACAGCCAAAACTCATATGCCTGGTTCAGTGTCAAGAGAAAACACAAATGCCTTTGGGATCATGGCAGGTAGGGTTTCTCCTACAAAAATCTACCAAATCAAGCATGCAGAGCTACCTGCTTCGAGGACCCCATGTAAATAAGGGAGTGGCTGAAAGTGGCTTTAAAAAATGCTTTTGTCTGCAAGCCACTTTGCAACCCACCTTGACCGCATCTTATGCTTTCTTGCTCTTTCTGAATTAATGTCAGCTCTGTTGTCACTGATAACTTCTCTGTTCTCTGCCGATCTTTTCAGCAGTGGCTGTTAGCGCCCAAGCAGCGCCACAACTCCAAATATAAATTACTGTTATTATCTATAGTACCGCTGACTGAACTGCAATTTTTGCACTTCCACATTAATTTTGACACCACTGGAGGTTACCAAGTGCATTTACCTTAATGTTCCATTCAATCACTCATTTAACCGGCAGCCTAAAAATGCGCAGAACCTGGTTTCCCATGACACACTACATATTTGAAAATGTGCCTCGAGAGATTTTCAGTGCTTGACTTTGGCTTCCTGTGCTCAGTGCTTGAAAAATTAGCCTCAATGAGCCATCATTAAGGGATGTAAAAATAGGTTAAATATTAGCTGTGGATGACAACAGAAGAGAATAGAGTAGAACAGACTTAATTATGCACTACTCCTTGTCAGACACTACATGTGAGCCTTTAGGTCTCCTTTTGGTCTTAGAAAAGCAGCTCAGCTTTCAGTTTCAGGGAGCAAATTATTCAAACCAGTTTGAATGGGAATTAAGATTTTTGTACTCGTGGAGCCTTTCTGTTTGATTGGTGGAAACAAAACCCGATTATTTCCATATCATAGTATATCAGAAAGACAAAGTCTCTTTATCAACCTGCCTTTGTTATTCACTGTTAACATTTAAACTACGTTACCGCCTGCCTTGCCTGGCTTGCATTCCTTCCCCCACATCTCCCTCTCTGTAGGAGCGCTTGCTGTTATCCCTACTGCCTGCTCACATAGCCAGAGTGATGAAAGCTGAGATCATCCAGAGGCTTCAGGGACCGAACTTCGGTCGAACCGAGAGCACCAACAACTTCCACAACCTCTACGTGCAGCGGCACACCAATGTCAGGTAAGTGTCCCTCTCCTTTCTCTGTGCCTCCACATGATAAAGATGATTACTTTCTGCTCTCATCTTAGCTCCTGATTGCTCGTATGCCATCCTGTCCTCCTGCTCACACTTCACCCACCTTTCCCAGATAGCAAGACGACATTGAATCTATGTTGATTTTTCATCCGAACCGTCGTATATGGTCGGGGTTGAAATGCCAATGTTGTAACAACATTGAAATACTGTGGTAAACCGACGGTCTTACTATAGAGACGTTGTAACGATGTTGATTCACCGTTGTTTTTTTGTCATTGATATTTGATCTATTTATAGTCGACCAGGTGACAACAACAACGTCGAGAAAACGTCTATTTATAGTTGACGATCATTCGGCTCCGGTCACCATCAAAAACCATCGATTTGTAGTTGAGCATTAAATTGCATTGCAACTGATCGGGTATAAAGTACCAGAGAAAGTAGATTTATTGTTCATTTGTTATCAATGACTTGGTCTAGTTCACCAGCTTTAAAAAATCGTGTCTACGTGCAATTTATGTATAGTTGACCGGGAAATTAAAGCAGCGATCACTTGGACTATTCCGCAGCACCCCTCTCACATTGGTACACCCCCCCCTCCCCCGGTATTCATTGTCTTCTACAGTAGAGCGGGACATTTGATTTACTCTCAGCGGAATTGACCGGAGAAGGCATCAGTTCATGCACCGCACTGGCCCGCACCACGATTAGTATAAGGTAAGAATGAATGATTTTTTTTCCTACTCGGTATTTCCATGTTTGCATTTGAATAACAGTAAAAAAAAACTTGTTAATGTTGTACATTAACAAGTTTTTTAAATTGTGTCTACTTCTTACAATCTGGCAACAAATAAATTGCACTGCGAACAAAGTATATCAACAAAGAAAACATTTTCGTTTCATAATTTCTTCGTTATATTCCCTTACAAAGCTAGCTTTAACGCTTCGAGGTTTCCTTTGTTCTTGCCGTCGCCTCGGCGCTTGACCCAGACTTTCGCTCTGTAGTTACTTAGTACTACAAAAAATTCTAAATCTGTGATATATGATTGATAAACGTAAAGTTAACTGTATAAACGTGTTCAATGACTTTGTTACTTTTGATGATTGGAGAGCACTCGCTTCAATTCGCACACGAAAACTTTAGACTCAGTTTGAAAGCTCACGCAGCATGCGTGACTGTACGTTGCACGCTCAACTAACTTTACGTTGCACGCGTACATGACTTTCCGTTTGTGCCTTGAATAATGAATAAGGCTACGTCCACACGTACCAGCGTATTTTTGAAACCGCTGATTTTTCTATGCGTTTGCACCTTTTGTCCACACGTAATGTATGTCTGGCCGTACATTGTGTTTGTATTTCCAGGCACATTTCACGAAGCAGAACGCAGTCTTCAGAGATATCCACGTGAACGCTGTGATACGTCTGACCTTCAGTCCGAAGAAGAAACCCAGACCAGTCTTAAAAGAAAGCACAAGTAAAACCTTTATATTCACAAACATATCTTTGATTGTTAAGAATTTATGATCTTGTCTTTTATACATATCTGTGGTGCTTGCATACTGCAATATCGCCACATAATATAGTCCAAAAAGTGGAAGTTTGTAAACTTTTTAAAAATGCAAAGCCGTGTACACTTGTGCACTTGAAAAATTCATTGTATACTGTACCTTCTTGCACGTCTCTGTTTCCTGTGTGTGTTGTTAGAAATCAAACTAACTTTAGGAAACAATATGCCAAAAGCATATTTACAATTACTTAAGACCGTTTTTAATTTATTTTCTTTAGACCAAATCCCCTGTACACATATACGGACTCAGAGGATGAGCAGCCTACAAAAAAACGGTTTCCCCAGGCCCCTCGAGTGAAAATACCAGGTAATAAAATACTGTCTAGTGTCTGTGTACATATCTGTGTCTGACACAAGGAAACTTTTTTGACAAGTTGTCTGTATTCTTAAATACTTAAAAAATTATCTTTTTCTAAACAGCCCTCATCACTCCGCAGTCTGCCCCCCAGCCCACTGATAGCAACCATCATAATGCCCCACCCAGCTTCCGGCACCTTTCGCCACTCCGGCACAAACCGACACAGCTTTGCGATCTCGCCAGCATGCAGAGTCTGATGTCTTCCCTATAGATGGTATGCTTTTAAAAAAGCTTTAAAGCTGCATCACAATGTCATTGTACTCTTATCTTCAAAACACCAGTTTATACTCCTGAATGTCATCTTGTTGTGATTTTTTTTTTCTGTAGATTCCAGAGACTCTGTGAAGCCACTATTACAAGGCAAGTTTGAAAATCTTGGAATTTCACAGTTTACATGGTATAACAAATATATGTGACAGGCAAAAACTAGTAAACACTTTTAGCAGTTACAAGAACTAACAAATGAATATCCAACAAAAGTGAATAGAAATACATTGTACTGCCAATACTTTGGTTTATTCTTTGTATGACTTGAAAATCAGGCTTTAGGGAAAACTAAATGACATGTTTCTATCATCAATTACATGAAGTAAACACACAAGCACTTGCATACACATTTAAGACATGAGACACGCTAATTCCATCTCATAAAATGTGTCTATAGGTGAGACGCTTTGCGTTGATTGGTGCTGCTGGACCACACTGGAGGTGCGAGTCCGCTGTGTAATGGTTTATGCCATTACAAAGGAGCTGGCCTCTGTACTCAACTGGGCAGGGAAAAAATACCAAGGGCCAGACAAAGCAAAAAAGGGCATTTAAAGAGACAGCGCTGTGCAGATGCATATTTGGTAAGTTTTAACATTTATTGTAGTTTTATGAGCCTAAAGTGAACAATAAAGGGATCAATTGATGTGCTGGGTGCATTTCACATTTCCTATGTCTGTTTTTTGCTATATTACTTTGTCTTTCTTAATAACAAGACTTTCATGTCCGGTTAATCTGGAGATGGAGTCTTTGGTCTTCGGCTTGTTTTGTCCTCGGGTTGTACACTTTGTACAGCCCGACGACCCCATGTTTTCTTTTTTTTTTTTAAAGGATACACGGCACACCATGCTAAGACATATCACATTTTCAGCTTATAGCTCTTTGGGAATCAAATGCAGCAGTTTGCTGATTTCCGCCTGGTGACTTTCATGTTTATCAGCCTAGGAGTTTACATACATTCTCCCTGCTGAAGACAATTAACAAGAGCTTATTCATGTGCTCTAATTCCCTTTTTTTGTCTTTGTTTTTTTGTGTGTGTGTCTATTTTTGTCCTAGATGGCCTGGCGCAGCAGGTAGGGGCGAACTCTATGTCTGAGTTGGTCTTTGCTCAAGCAGTCCAGAAATGGCTCAGATATGCTCCAGGTCGTACGGGTGGCGCGCAGGACACACATCATCCATCCCCATCCCGGAGTAAATGATAAAAAGTGACGTGAAACATAGAAATGTAAATAGGAAACTTTGTCTTTTAATAAAGTATTTTGCAAATGATACATGTCTATTGACCTTTTTTGTTTTTTTTCAATAAAAAGCAACTGTGCGAAAGAGGTGGAAAATCAACACCATAGCTCAACAGTGTTTCAATATCAGAATCTGACATTGTTTCAATGTCAACAGTGTTAGAAAATATAACGTTGAATCAATGTCAAGTTTCAACATTGATTCAACATCAAAACCTGACGTTGTTTCAATGTTAAAAATGGGTGCAAGAGTGACGTTGGGTCAACGTCACACTTCAACGTTGATTCAATGATGTCGCCTGATATTGACTCAACATTGTTTCAATGTTTCCTTGCTATCTGGGTTGTCCTCCACCCTCCACCAGCTCTTATAGGTGGATCTCTCCTACTGTATATTACTGCAAGCTTCTCATCTTCTGTCATGTCCTGTAATTTCATTTCTTTTCCTCAAACCACTTTTTTTGGGCCATCCTCTTTACATCCCATTTTCTTCTTTCCTTTCATGACTGAATTCACCTCAGAGTTAATCCACCTCTATTGTCCTCTGAGGTCACTTTGCGAAATGAGCAGGAGCCTCTGTCCTTGTTTCCCGATGACATCCTCCTCTGTACTGAGGGGGTTCATAGTAACAGAGCGAGTACACAAACCCAGGCTATGAGAGCCTCTTCACCGAATGCCCTCTAAAAATCTGTTTTTACCCTCATCATGGAGCTTCACAGGAGAAATAGCAGCACCGTGCCTCATTTAAGCAGGCCTCAGGTGTGTGTGTGTGGATGAATGTGTGTGTCCTCATGTTGATCTGCCTATTATCTCTCCAATAATAACAAAATCTCACATGGTCCAGCTCACAGTGATGGCCGAGACGAGGGAAATCTTTCCAGAACAAAGAACAGGTACAGGTGGAAATGCAGTTTTGCTGGGATCCTCTTAAATTAGTCAGCTAGCAGAGAGCCAAACAGGTACTACCCCCATTATCAGTTCTCCAGCTGCAGTAATAGGCTTGGCTATCATACCATTCCTTCTCTTTCGGGAGATGGTCACATACTAAAAGCTGGCACATCACGAGACAGATAGCTGGAAATGTAACGTGTGAATATGGTTGTTTTAAAGTGCACACACCTTTCCTGTTTTTTTAAAAAAATACATTTTAACCATTAAAAATTGTATATAAGTGTAGAACATGCAGTTTATGCTGCTATATAAGAGTTACAATGATGAGAAACTACAGCCTCCAAAGGTTGAATCAGCAGCACAGGTGTTAGAGAACTGTTGTCATTATAGAGTTACATAAAGGCTGATGCAGCAACCGTTACGTCACTTATTGGTTTGTGAACTCTGGACTCCAATCCCACGAGTTCTCCAGCGTCTTGTATCAACTTACCAACGTTATTCGCTGCTAATATGTAAATCATATTATTGCCTGGGTTGCCTAGTTTCCACTGTAAAGCCTCAGTGGCGGTATATTGCCGACTGCAATGCTAATTTTTTGAAGCTATATTTGAACCAGATGGTGGAGCGCTAAAGTTATAAGCTCATCTTTATCTCTAAACTTTACAGACGCTGTGCACACTCACAGATACCTGCTGGCTTAGCGATAGATTAATAAAATCCTTGAATTTCATCCAACAAAACTGAAACACAACTTCTTGGATTTCTTGGCCCACAGAAGCTTCATTATTTGTCAGATAATTCCATTACAAATGCTCCCAGACAGCACAGAAAAACACAGTTGGCACAATTCAGTATATACAAGTCAATATTTGGTATGGCCACCTTTTTCTTCATAACAGTCTGAACTCTGTTAGACAGTTTTCTCATCATTTCTTTAAGTAGTCAAGCATAATTCTCCAGGCTTCCTAAAGGACATTCAAAGCTCTTCTTTGGATGTTTGCTGTCAACATGATCCCAGATTGCTTAAGTATATAAGGTAAAAACAAAGTTTGAACAGTTCTAATGGCTTTTCTTCTTCAACACAGCCTGAACTCCAAAGGAAAGCTTTCATGTAATTTCTTTAAGGAGTCCTTAGGAATAGTACTCCAGGCTTCTTGAAGGACATTAACAGCTCTTCTTTGGATGTGGACTGCCTTTTGATCTACTCTCTGTCACGATGATCCCACACTGCTTCAATAACGTTGAGTTCTGGGTTTTGGGGAGGCCAATCCATGACTTAGTGTTTTCCAATCCAGATATGCTTTTACTGCACTAGGAGTGTTTGGGATGATTGCCATTGTGAAAAATTAAACCATTCAGATACTTCCTAGGTGGTATTTAGTAGTGGCTCAAAATCTAATGGTGGTTTTCTGTGTTCTTAACTCTATCAATGAATAAAATTGTCACGGTCTGTATGGCAGACCGTGGGGAGGTGGGGAAGGAGGACCCAAAATGCAGGACTCTTCAATGACAGCAGTGCATTTATTTACAGTGCAGTAAATAATCACACACAAATAAACGAGGCTTGATCAGCTGCAGGTGTGTGATCATTTCCTCAGGTGTGGCCAGCCACCTGGCAGGGACACACCCACCAGACCTGAAGGTGGGTGTGTCCCTGCCAGGTACAGCCACTACACGCCCACAAGCAGGGAAACAGGGACAGCAGCATAATATACACACACATCAACAACAAGTAAACAAGTCCAATGACTGCTCATGAACCTTGGGGTCCCACAGACCCGGGTCCTGACAAAAATTTTGGTGTTGGCATTTTTGCATCTTGCTGCTGATAACACTTAAAGATATCATTTAAAATTGATCCTTTGCTAAGTCAGGTACAAGGACTGGACTGAAAATGAGTGAAAGAGCAACAAATGACTGAAGAAAAACTTTGAAATTGCTTCAAAAAGTCTGGAAAACTGCTCCTCGAGACCACTTTAAAAGTACATGGAAGCAAAATATAAAGAAGGACTTTTGCACTGTACTACATTACACAATGGTTTTCCTTTTAACAATGTTCTTTATCTTTGTTTTTACAGCATTCTCTACGCAGACATTGTGGGCTTCACCAGGCTGGCCAGTGACTGCTCCCCAGGCGAGCTCGTGCACATGCTGAACGAACTCTTCGGCAAGTTTGACCAGATCGCGAAGGTAAACCGAAAAGACACTCTCAACTGAATTTACTGTATGTATACCCACTCTGTATGATTAAAATAGAAACAGCCATATGCATCATGCAGTAAGAGCCTCCATAAATCAAAGCAGCAAATGGCATTTTAATCAGAAATTCATTTGAATTTAATGAGGAAATAATGGAAGACATAAAACAGTTGGTCTTGGTTCACATGTAGTGCTTTCAGGGTAATGTCATCTGAAGCTTGAATTAATGCACTAAATTAGAACGGCTTAATTAGAAAGTAACCAAGACGAGAGAACAAGGTCTGTCTGGTGTTGTCTACCAGATGAAACGTGGCCTCGAAATACATTTTTTCTCGGTCCTGCGGCCTCTGTCAGCCTTCCTGCCGCGCTTTCCCGGAGCGCCCTGCCTGCATGCGTGGGCTGGTCAGAGTGTATCTCGCGGTCTCGGGGGTTCTCAGCTACGTGGGTCTCAACAGTTTAGTCAGGCTCTCTTTGCTTTGTGTCCAGCAGCTCTGTCCTCCCGTCTGACAAAGCTGCTGTTACATAAACCCAGTCCAACGATGAGCTGTTACACTTCCCACATGTGGAATAAGAGCTAATATGCTTTACGTGTGGGTGTATGATTTTGGGCTTGATGGATGTGACTCTGTGCATGAGGGTTAGATGGAGGTAAGGAAGGAATAAAATAGCTGAGGATTAATAAAGATGATAATAATTTTGGACAGATTTGGGTATGAAAGAGTTTGATAATGGCTGCAATTCGCTTCCTTCTCCTTTTCTGCTTTTTAAAGGAAAATGAGTGCATGCGAATCAAGATCCTGGGAGACTGTTACTACTGTGTGTCTGGCCTGCCCGAATCGCTGCCTGACCACGCCAGGAACTGCGTGAAGATGGGCCTGGATATGTGTGAGGCCATCAAGTAAAACACCAGATCTTTCCCTCTCTTTTCACCCGTATTTTTTTTCGCTCTCTCTCACACAAAGGGAAACGCAAACACAAACAAACACACAGCTGTCAAACAGACTGAGCAGAAGGAATGCCAGACTCGATTCCAGCTCTGTTTGAACTCTGGAGTAAACACAGTGTGAACGCAATACGATAAGCCTCCAGAATGGACAAATAAAATATTCAAACAAACGACAAAATATATTAGCCCGGTTTCTCCCTCTTCTGCTATCTGTCTGTGTGTCTTCATTCACGCATGAACACACGCACATTCATTTCATAGGCGTTTCAACACTGACCTTTGATCACAATCAGATTAAAGATGGCCACCGGTGTCATTCGCCTGTGACATGCTGAGAAGGAGTGGGGTTGGTTGGTTAGACACTTTCAATTCAGTTTTATTTATCTAGCACGAAATCACAATAACAGTCACCTCAAGGTTCTTTATATTATAATGTAAAGACCCTATAATAATACAGAGAAAACCTCAACAATTTTCTTGTTTTCTGATTCTAAATGCAGCCATAATTTGCTAAATAAACTAACGCTGTCAAAATGAACGGCATCACGGTCAACACGATTAAAATTTTTGACGCAGTTAACGCATCTGGAGTGCAGAATGACTCAAAATCCCTGAAATGTTTCCGTCAACGCATTTCGGGCAGTTTGTCCAAGTAGAGTTACCTTCGCACATGTGCAAATGGGCAGTTGATCTGGTAGTGACGGGCAGCTGAACCAATCAGCTCAATATGGAAGATGATAAACGCAGATTGGCCCCCTCGATGGGAAATTTGAGTATTAAAAGACTAACAAGACGGAACAGTCGACCGACATAAAGTATTATGCACATTGTGCTAGAAGGAATTTTCTTTTCACCGAAGCACTTCCAGCTTAAAATATCACATTAACGCGAAGCACATGTTAGTTGCTGCTAGCACTTTGGCTAACCTGTCACCCAGCTTATGACAAACCACTCACGGAGCATCGGGGCCTCAGTAAGTCTACCTCGAACATATTGACTGACACAATTACCAAGTGGATTGCAACAAACTGCAGACCTGTTAATGTCGTTGAGAACACGAGCTTTACATAGATTTGGTTCCTCGTTTCAAGGACATGAAGTGCCTCCCCAAGAGTGACAGAGAGAGAGGATAAATGTTTACAGAGTTTTTTGTTAACATGAATGTTCAAGATGTTCAATAAACATGTTAAGTGCGTATATTTTCCCTTTTTTCTCGAGTCTGTTTGCTCATGCAAAATGAAATGCAATTATTGTAGAATAAAAATGAATGATATTTAATCGTGATTAATCAAAATTAATCCACAGTAACCCTGTGATGAATCTGATTAAACATTCTAATTGTTTTAGAGCACTAATATATATTATATATTAGTGAATACTTACAACTTTTTAAAAAACCTATATACTAATAGGTATTTCACAGGAGTGAACCTGTGTTAAAAGATTGAAAAAAAATATTCAAATTCTCTTTGAATTTAAGCACACATCCTCTGTGTTTTTTCCACATTTACTTCATTATATTGCATAAATGTCAGTTACAAGCTTAAATATAAAGTTGAAAAAATGTAATTGCAACCAGGCTATTGATCAAGTAATTGCAATTAATCGTGATTAATTACAGAAAATTGTGCGATTAATTAGTTAATTTTTAGTTGAAGCAGCGTAATAGTTCTATCTATTGACAGCACTAAAATAAACATAATGTTTGCAATCAATGTGACTTGAACCTGTAAATTCATCAGGAATGCTTTTACTGTGGTCACACAGTTTTCTGTATAACTGGAAGTCTTCTGGCAACCAGAATAGTTGCCCTCTAGTCGTTGTTTCTCTCATAAAGATGACGACCTCCTCTGTACCCTTAATGATTTTTGAGTTTTGACTCCATGTATACCAATAAAAGACATGATCTGACAACCATTTGAACAGTTTCTAGGTTTTTCCAAGGGTAGCCGTATGGGCAGAAACCACCCTCACTAGCTTCTGATGCATACCCAGTCATTTTGTTCTATAGGCAGGTCTGAAATATGACAGAAACTGCTCAGCTTGAAGGATTACTGCTGGTAGGCTTTCAAGGGGGTAAAGAGTTAAAGCACTTACACATTGTTGATAGCAGATATGAAGATATACCCGTCTTTTATATAGTCTGTGGTTCATAGCTTTTCACCCTCTGATTTAACCAGGCTAGCTATTTTCTTTTACTCCCAGACTTACGCTAAAGGTTAACCGCAACATTGCTACACTTTGTGATTTGTTTTAAACATGTTATGCTTTTCCTTATTTTCTTTCATTTATGTGCTTTTAACAATGGTGGGTGTTTTTAATGCGGATGGATGGAAGTGCTTTATGCTGTGAGCCAAAATCTGAGATTTCAGGCTACTCTGAATTTTTTTCTATGCTTGGATTTGAACAATGTCAGTGATAGCTGGTATCCCTAATGTCATCACAGCCACACAGCTCCACCCACCCACTGTTCAAATTTTGTTTGCAAAGGATAGCCAATAAGACCAAATCAGGGCGTGAACCATGCAAAGCTATTCCACAGTCCTGGAATAAAAATATTAATCTAGAATTTGGCGTAACAAGTCCCCTTTAAGCTTTTGATCTTGTTTACAGAAAGCGAGCACAATACATCAGGGCGTTTCTGTACTGTCCACAGGAAGGTCAGAGACGCCACTGGAGTCGACATCAACATGCGTGTTGGCGTTCATTCTGGAAATGTCCTCTGTGGCGTGATTGGCCTCCGGAAGTGGCAATATGATGTGTGGTCACATGATGTAACGCTAGCAAATCACATGGAGGCTGGAGGTGTGCCTGGGTAAGATTAATGAACCGAAGAATGCTTTACTTGATCTCACTGCTGGTGCAAAGCTACTTTGCAATTAGTGTATGACTTCCCTGCTCCATTGTTGAGATGTTTTACATCATAATAATGGTAACATTTTGAGACATTTTTGGACATGGGATCCGTCTCCTCTAATTCTACCTGTTATGAGCATTTTTGTCAATTATAGCTACTTCATTTGACAAGCAGCTCTGCATTTGTTCTGTGGCCATTAGGGCTGCCATCCCAGCGCTGTAGCAAGCTCCAGAAAATTGGCCGGTGGTTATGTGTATGCTACTCTGAAAATAAGCTCTCCAATGCCACAGTGTTGTCTCACTGGGCTGCTAATAGTTTGTCTCCTGTTATGCCTGCTGAAAGCTATCTGAAAAATATGCCAGATGAAAAAAAAAAAACATATTTCCATCTCTGTTTGCAGGGCAACCGAGCTGAAAAGCGAGAATTACAGGGTAGTGTAGTTACAAAGCTCGAGCATAAAATAAAGTTTAATTGAGCCGTCGGTGGTGCAGTGACGCAAGCTCTTCAGTCTTCAACTGATTTCGTCTATCCACTTACTCTTTTCCAGGAGGGTCCATATCTCTTCAGTAACACTGGAGCATTTGAAAGGCTCATACAAGGTAGAGCCTGGAGATGGACAGACCAGAGATTCCTACCTAAAAGAGCATAACGTGGTCACCTACCTGGTCATCAACCCCAAGGTCAGATACCATGACAGCTCTTATAGTCTCAGTCAGAAAGCACTGTTGGAAACAGCAGAGGAGTTTTTCTTGTTAGCTAAAATTTACAGATGTGCCCTAAACGCATCACATGGTAGTTATAACGTTACTGTCTTGAAAAGAGGACAGCTGTAAGGATACGCTCACTGAATGTTTTTGTGTGTCCATGTGTGTGTGATACTGAGTTAAGATAAAGCATGTCCATGTATCTTTATGATGACCCATTCTAGTTGTGGACAATCAGAGTTATTACATTTTGCAAACGTCATTTTTTCACAACCTTCCAACAGCCTGTTGTAAAGACTCGAGTTTAGGGTTAAAGTTAGAAAGAGGTTTAGGTTATAGTTAGTTCTGAAGGCTAAACTTACTGCTATGAGTGCATTGATGTAAGTGGGTGACAGCCAAACGAGCATGCCTGTGCGTGCCCCTCTCTCCCCCTACATACAGAGTGGAGCAGGCAGCAGTCACTGCAGCAGAAACTTTTAGCCTAAATATGCGTGGTCAGCTATAGCATAGTAGCATGCTAGCATGTATATTTGCTAATGATAAACACAAATGAGGCTGATGGAGAATGCTTTTAGTTTTGCTGATTTAATTTGTGTGAAAAGTGGTTCGAACAGGAACACAAACTCAAATGATAAGTTTTCAAAGTTTATTAAATGGTTGAAGGTTATACACAGCATCATGGACCTCCCTCTGTCCAATAGTCTAGGGTGCCAAATTTTTATATTATGGTACAAACAAGACATGAATGTGATTGGTTAAAAAAAATGGGGAGGAGCCATTTAGACTTGGCTCTCCCTTACTGATTTTCAGTCATGTTTCACATCTGCTCCAATCAGACAACTTCTTGTAAACGATAATAATAATAATAATAATAATATATTTTATTTATAGGCACCTTTAAAGACCCTCAAGGTCACCTTACAATAGTACAAAAAATATATAAATAAAAACATAAGGTAATAAAAAAACAAGCATGAAGTATACAAGCTAAACAAGGTAAAAATAGACTAAGACAGAATCATGATGAAGGGTATGCAATTTTGAATAGATGGGTAGATCTGGTGGAAATGCACTGGAAAGTCTTGGGGCAGAACAGCTAAAGACTCTGAGTCCCATGGAAGTCAGGCGAGCAGGTGGAACAAACAGAAGGGAAGCTGAAGAAGAGCAAAGTGTACGAGGGGGTGAGTATGTACGGAGAAGATCAGATATATATGGGCAAGCGAGCTTATGAAGCGCTTTGAAAGTAAGAAGGAGGATCTTGAAATTGACACGGAGGTGAACTGGAAACCAGTGGAGCTGTTTAAGAACAGGTGTTATATGTTCAGTTAATCTAATTTGGAATAAAATACGAGCAACTGTATTTTGAACTAACTGCAATTTATGGAGAGATTTATGAGGTAGACCAGCGGCCCCCAACCTTTTTTGTGCCACGGACTGGTTTATGTCCGCCAATATTTTCATGGACCGGCCTTTAAGGTGTCGCGGATAAATACAAGAAAATAAAACCAGTACCGGTACCAAAAAAAAAGAAGTTTTATTCATAACACATGGGAAAAGACCCGGGGAAACTGACTTAATGATAAATACAATTAAACAAATTACAATAAAAACCCTGAAAACCATAAATTTTACACCCGAGCCTCAGCTCTCACGGCCCGGTGGTTGGGGACCGCCGAGGTAGACCATAGAGAAGAGAAATACAGTAATCCAAACGAGATGTGACAAAAGCATTGACAAGTATGACGGTACTGTTTGGAGTGAGTGAAGGACAAAGGGATTTAAACATTTAAAGCTGCCTGGGCAGAATATGGTCCCCAAAAATCCCAGTTTCTCTTCATATCTGTCATGATTCGGCTATGTGGCAGGCAGGAAGTGGACCCAAACGCAAGCTCACAGAGGCAGGAATGACCTCAAAACACAGCTTTATTGCTGGAGAGAAACGGTGAAACAAACTGATAAACTACACTGGGAAACAATACACTAGCACACAGAGAAACACACGGCCATGAATGAGGGAGAACGCGACACAGAACTGAGGGAGACGCAGACATAAATACACAGAGGGTTAACGAGGGAAGTGGGAGCACACGGGGAACACAGGTGACACTGATAATCATAACAAGACACGGCAGGAGTAAACGCAACACTGACGGGAGACTGTCAAAGTAAAACAGGAAGTACAGAGGTTCAGACAGGAGGAGAGAGAGAGCACGGGAAGAGCACAGACATAACGGGCAGGGGAAAACATGGAATAAAACACAAGGAGAGACGAGGGCTTACAGATACACAGAGGGACACACGGGGGGTAAGAGTCACAAGGGGAAAACACATAAGGAAACAACGTAACAGAGCAAACCCAGGAAGCATGGCCTAAATAAGGAACAAAATACATGAAAACTAAGAATACTGGGCCAACGTGGCCCAGGACCATGACAATATCATTGTTTTTCGTCCATGAATAAAAACAACACTTTTGTCCTGCAGTACAACTGACTGCCCAGTATTGGCGGTCGTGATGGAGTAATGCTTTGACTACTAGAGTAGTGAGAAAACTATAGCCACTACTAGAGCCAGCTGATCAGTCATAGGGAAACTGCTAAATGGCCAAAGACAGTATACCTGTTTCATATCAAGCTCGGCTTGGGTGTATCTTCTGCTGCTGGCAGACAGCTGGAGCAACGAAGCTGTGACAGGATACGTCTGTAACTACAATAATAGCCTAATTATATTGTAATCTGACAGCTCTGATATAGCGCTGATATATTAACATTATACTGTGTTAGGTCTCTGTTAAGTGGGGTAAAAAAATTAAAAAACAAAACTTTTACAGTAATTTATCAAAAAATTCCACCAAAAAGGAGAATTATCTAGGAAAGCCACTGATTCCCTGATTTCTAAAAATTCTCTTTTATTGATCAAACCCGTCAAACCAAGACCACAGTATCTACTTACATTTTATATATTTTGGGTAATGACTTAAGCTTTTATGTAACTTCTTGTAGATGTAAAGAGGCAGTCCACAAACGCATGGGAAATCTATTTTCAACACCATGGACAATGCCGCTGCTTCATAATCATTTGAATGCTGGTCAGGCTGACACGAAAAATGCACTGAAATACATCATCACCTCTTCATCCTGCTAAAGCGAGCAGCTAGTCAATACTGGCAATGTCAAGAAGAGGAAAATAATGTAGTGCGCCCACAGTTTGTTATCAAATGACAACATTTGAGTACGAGCCGGGTTAGTCTGGAAGCTCGAGGCATTGCGAGTGGTTTGTGACATCGCACGGCTCCTCCTGTCCACACAGGGCATGGAGGGCTGATTAAGGGCATTTAAGAGATCGGCCTCCTCTGTGCTGAGACTATTTCTGTATAGAATATGCTGGCGGCATTCAGACTGGGCTCAGAGTTTTTAGCTTGGCAAATGAAAACCCGTGCTTAACAGTCCTCTTCCTTCCTAATCCCCCCCCATAACTTGGCTACATCGCACCCACTCCCCTAAATATCCCTCTTCCTACTCCAGGCATCTTCTGCTCACTGTCTGCACCGGGCTCAGTTCTCGGTGCAACGCCGGCATGTGTTATCAAAAGAAATTCAGGTTTTTGTGTTTCTCCCCACATCTTTTCAAATCTAATATGCTTGTGTGTTTTCTTCTTCTATTTAGAGCTTTACCAAGAATCTTTAGCTTTATTTTTTTCTGCATGAGAAAAACAATGTCTTATTTTTCCTGCACGACACTAACACTCACTCCAGTGAATTCAAAGAACGTGTCACCAAACCCTGAGAGCATGCTTTCGATGGTTTCATCTTTATCTGCTGGCGTCTTCAGCTCAATAAAAATCTGGCAAATTTGCATGCAAGATCATAGATTTTCAGTTTGGAGTGAAGCCGGTGCAATCTGGAATCTCGACTGCTGCAGTTTCATTAATGGAGCAATGCACTCCGCCTGTCAGTATTTATACACGGTGCTCAAGAGGCTCCCGATGGCTCAAACAGAGAGTCATGCCGAGCAGCAGAGAGTAAAAGTCTCCACTTAAATTCCTGAAGCATTTCTCTTCATCATTAACTGGTCACACTTCAGTAACTCAGCTCTGAACTAATCTGAGCTGCCTGACCAAGACTAACTTCAAACTCGGCATTCAGATGTCTGATGACTTGGTCTGCAAACCTGAGAAAAAAACAAACTTGGAGAGTTTTTGTGCTTAAAATAAGAAATAATAATTCAGTATAAAATGCTGGATTGTATTACAGCTCGTATGGGATTACAGCAGCACATGTCCCTATTTTTTATGTACAGGACACTGTTAGCAAGTTTGCTTGGCAAGCAAAAGGTCGATTGGTTCACTTCCAGCCAGAGACACAAATACCCTGAAGGGTGTTAGTGTGTAAAAACATCCAAGGCCCCCCACTGGGTGACCCCCCTAAATTCAGACTTCATGTTATGCTCACTTCATGCTGAATTCTAACATTTCTTACACTTTAATTTGTTGCCCCCAAAGCTGCGTCTACACAGGGACCAATTCACTCGTCATGCACGACTTTGAAGCTAGTTCACTGGTGAACTTTCCACGCTCATGTGGAAAACATTTTTAAACCTTTTGAGCTACTCATTTCTCAAACAGGAAGTGAGGAGCCCTGGTCCTTCCTCGTGTTTTCCTACCAGCTGAGTTTCTGGTGAGGTCACTGTTATGATCATCTTTTCCATCATTCAGCCGTTTGTGTCTTTCATTCCACCTAAGTAGGGACGGCTCAACTTCAATGATGGAGCCACTAACTTTTAAATTACACCAGCGAACTCTAAAGCTCAATATCAGAACATCGATTTGTGAACTGAATCCCAGCAGAAACCAGCTCATGCAGCTCATGCGGCTCGTGAGCGGGACACACGCTGGCCCACCAGAGAAAGTTAATGTTTTGGAACGGCTGAGTCAAACCTCTGACCGTTAACCTATAAAAATATCGTGAAAGGACCTGAAGGTTCACGCAGAGCTTGCGTGAGGAAATCCACCAATATTCCAGCTGAATGTAGAAATCAATACCTATTATCCATTAACTACTTGTACAAAAGGTTTCTATAAGAAATACAACACCATTCCCTTCAAAGTAAACACGACCCAGAGAGTGAGCTGCCTTGGTGGAGGATTGTGCTCTCCTGCTTCTCTCTTGTTCTTCTTGTTTAGCCTGTGTCCAGTCTTTAGACTTGTATTCAGGGTTCAGGGTTTATGTTATATTCATGCAAAAACATAGAAAAAAATATTTAAAGCGTAAATGTTCACCAGCACCCTCTGTTCTCTCCAGTAGATTGGTACATTTTATGGGAGATTGGCACTCATCGTGTTGATTTATTAGATTTTTTCTGAAAGTTTTTTTTTATTATTTTCCCCTAGTATCCTATTTATAAATGCAGAGTAGTGACACTTGAGTAGAGAGACCTAAATTACTTTTGCTGAATGCAGCGCTGCAGTAATTACAAAAACAGCAGTTTTAGACCTAACCCAAGCCTCTGGGTGTTTAAACTGTGGTACTTACCTTCTTACAAAATACAGTAGTGTTATGATCTTACACGAGTGTCTCTCAAGATGCCACTCTGTAGCCCTTATTATTTATTAGAGATGGCTTTTTGATTTCCTATCAGATATTGTGAAAAGGCTGCAGGTCTCTGTCATGTTCAAGGAGCCTTAAAATGGATCAAGGCCGAACGTGGAGCATTGATCACAAGAGGTGTCATCTCTGCCTTCGCTTTCATTGATTGTCACTGTCAGAGCTGTTTGGGTACACCCTCAGGAAATGAACACAGTCATCGTGGACCGTGTGTGTGTGCGTGTGTGTGTGCGCGGTGTGGTCGTCACAAGCATGTGTGCGCATGTTTGGTCCCTCGCAATACCTGTCTTTGTGAGTAATTAAAATAAACCACCAGAGGTGTGGCATTTGTCATCCTCCCAGATTGTCAGCGTTTCGGGCGGTGGTAAAGTGGTACGTTTTTTTGTCAGGGAAAAAGCACTCATCACAAAATTTGGATTAAAAAAAACAGAGAGAGAGAGATAGAGATGCATTATTCTTGACTGAAAGTGTTTTAAGTAGCTCAAAAAGATTGACGGGCAGGTCGGAGACACCAAGAGCTGTCAAATGACCACTGTTCTCAAAGCAGCCGGTCCTTTTCACTTCACACCCACTCGGTTTGAGCACATTTTATGTGTCAAAGTCTGGATTACACAGGCACAACTGATGGATCAAAGTCAGCTGTCCTTACGCTTGCTAGCTTTTTACTATTATGGGGTTTGAATGTCCTCTTTTACCATTTTGAACACTTCACCATTGCAGTAAGAGTACAACAATGAGGTTTTTACTCTGGACCTGATGCCAATATTGGATATTTGCAGTAAAATATCCACAGCAGCCTTGGCTGTTGACATGCATAACCAATCAAAGTGACGAGGACCACCCTGCTGGTCCTGCTCTAGCGTCCACTTCTTCTCAGGTCTGTTTTTCTCTGTTCCCGATGCTTTTCCCAGACCGACAGGCACAGCCCGCTGCTAGGCGTACGCTCTCGTCCCTCTCTGGACAGCGGGAAGATGAGAGCATCAGTCAGGATGACCCGATACCTGGAGTCCTGGGGAGCTGCCAAACCTTTCGCCAATCTCCACCATCGAGACAGCATGACCACAGACAACGGCAAAATCAACACCAGAGTGAGTGTTGCTCTTTCCCAGATGCGAACACAAAGGTTCAGATATGACTTACTCATGGTCCGATTCTTCTTTCAGGACGTTCCGATGGGCCAGTACCACTTCCAGATGAGACGAGAAAGGTTAGCAAGGGGCATATTTATGACACGTGATCGCTCCGCCCTCAGGACAGTTTATTCAAGCAGTTACACAGAACCACTTTTATCCTGCTTATGTATCAGTTCTTTCTGTCACTCACTTTAAACCCAGGTCCAAATCCCAGAGGAGGAGGTTTGAAGAAGAACTCAATGAACGAATGATTCGCACCATTGATGGCATTAACTCACAAAAGTAAGTAAGCGCTGTGTGCGCTGCATTATCTAGTTCTGCTTCACATTTCTGAAGTCAGAAAGTCAGCCTGCAGTCAAAGAACGTCATCGGATTCAGGGCCGAAGTGACAGATGCAGATGAAGGTCTGTTTATTTAGTCATGTTTTATGATTTAAATATGATGAAGCAGTCTTTAAATGGTAAATGGCCTGTATTTGTATAGCGCTGTTACTAGTCCCTAAGGACCCCAAAGCGCTTTACACAACCAGTCATCCACCCATTCACACACACATTCACACACTGGTGATGGCAAGCTACACTAATGCACTGATGAATAATTTTAAGTAATATATGATGAAGGAAAAAGGGGACGATTGCAGCTCTAAGCAGATAAATCTAAAGTAAAGCACTGCATTTATAAGAAAAAGCACCTTTGGGATATTGTTTCAAGCAAGTAAAAAGACCCTCCCATGAGAGGTATAACAATAGAAATACTGTATAATACAGTGCAGTGAAAAAGTATTTTCCTTTTCCCAATTTCTTTGTTTTTGCTCAAAGATAACCTGAGTAAATACAAAAATTAATTTTTAATTTTTCTTCTTGAAGGGAAAACAAAGCTATCCAAATGTACTTTGCTCCGTGTGGAAAAAATACCCTATGTGTATGTGATCAGGCTCGAGAAGTGGAGTGGGTGTCCTTAGAGAGTCATTCCCTGTCTTCAGCATGTTCTCCAGCGCTGTATAAATGTGTGTGCAGTTGGTGAAAGTGGCTCTGGTGTATCACAGGGATAGGAAAGCTCTTTATAAATGGAGTTCTTTTCCCATAGTAGTACACAATTGTGTAGTTGTCACTACATTCACCGTACAGGTGAAAGATCCCCGGTTCAAGACTCAGAGGAGACACAAATCCGGCCTCAGGGGAGTCATGAGCTGGTGTACTCTCAGTGCTGGTCATACCTCGCCCAGGAGAGCTGAATCAGGAAGGACATCCAGCGTAAAACTGTGCCAAATCAAACATGCGGACCCATCCACTGTGCCCACCCCTTGGGAAATAAAGGAAGTGGGCTACACCCCTAACTTCTGACCTCAGCAATATCAAAATGGATGAGTTATAAAACCAAAGCTCACACACTCTTCAGCTGTTATGTGGTTGGGACGTGCATTATTGGTCTATACATAGCCGTTGGCACATTGTGACGTGCAATATTGTTTTTCCGCGCCAGCTGATTTTATCTCTCACTGAGGATACAGCGACCATAAGTCATCCGGGGAATGACTTCTGGACTTTGTCTCACTTGTTGTCTCCAGACAGTGGCTGAAGTCTGAAGACATCCAGAGGATCTCATTGTTCTTTCACAACAAAGCCCTGGAGAAAGAGGTAGGCGAATGCATACAAAACAGCAGCCGGCATCGCTCGCTGGGAGAAACAAATCAATGCAACTGTGTGGGTATCGGTGGAAAAGAAGTTGTTATGCAGGCTATATAAGGCTTATAGAACACAGGGGTGTCCACTAAATATTCTATACTACACCTCTGACTTCAAATTTCCATGCTCGTCTCATCATTTGGAGATTACCACTATATTACATTAGTACACTATAGCTACATTGTCCTTTCCATTAAGACTGATTGTTGTTACTTCTTTTGTTTTACGCTACCTAAATTTAGAGTATCATTAGAAACCAGTATAAACTTGTAGGTGCTGAAAGTTAAACCCTGAATTCAAAGCAATTACATGGTAAATGTTAAGCAATATCATTTTTTTCACACGTGATCAATTCTAACTTGTTTGCAATGCATGTTTAGTGCTCGTTCTGACTCTGATTTCTGCACTCATGGTCTGTATCTTCTCTCTGCAGTACAGATCCACCACATTACCTGCCTTCAAGTACTACGTCACCTGCGCCTGCCTCATATTCTCCTGTATATTCATAGTGCAGGTCCTCGTCTTGCCCAAGTAAGTCTGCGCCAGTCTTACAGGATTTACGCGAACTCCAGCTGTGACAGCAGGGCTGATGTGAAAAAGCCATTTGACGCCAGCTGTCTCATCAACGGGCACCGCGCTGAAATGAAAGAGGCAGGGGAGCAAGAGGCGGAATGTTAAAAAAGGCGATGGAGATGAAAGGGCAGCGTGTCTGCTAGTGATTATAGATCAGGTGAATCAAAGTGTGGCGTCTCTTTAATAGCGGGGAGAGAGAGAGAGAGAGATTTGCGGTCATGCTAATTTACTGCTTCTGGGAGCCAAAAGTGTAATTCAGCATCTGAGAGGCCATTGATTTTCTAATTCAGCCGTCTCTCCCTCTTTATCTTTGCTGTGTTTGCTGCAGCATGGCGTCGCACATTTTAGACGTGACATCATCAGTTTTATGGCAGGCGTCCTTAAATCAGCCGTTACCGTGTTACTCCACAGGAAAACTGAAACATGAGCAAACCTGTTTTTGAGCCATACGATCCATGTTATGCTGCCTTAGTGTAAACGAACTGCAGGTCTGAGGTAGAATACATTAAAAGTTCTGTGATATTTATTGGCCTGGATGGCACTTTAGAAGGCTGAGAGGTGCCAAGAGACTTAAGAGTAATGTGTGTGTGTCTGTGTGTGTGTTGCAGAACTGCTGTGCTCGGGATCTCCTTTGGGATGGCATTCCTGTTATTGGCTTTGATCCTGCTCCTTTGCTTCGCTGGTCACATTCTGGTAGGTTCAAATGCACACAGAAAAGCATGTGCAGACTCAGAGAAACCCCAGTTTGCTAGTGGTACCTGATAACGCTCCACCAGTGCTAAATCATAGACTGTATGTAAATGATGAACACAGTGGTTTTACCATTGGTTTCTCAACCCTACAACTTGAAGCTACTATTTATATTTTTGTGGAGCCAGAAATACCCATTTTCAGATGACAGTTGGGTGGTGTGGTAGGTTATTAGCAAGCTGGGTTAAAATGCTTCATTCTTAAACTATACATGCACCATGCCTTCTAAAAAGTGCTCTATAACACTAATAAATACTGGACTTGTTTTTAGTGTACAGCAAACTTCTTGGACGGGCTGTACCTCAGAACATGTTCGGTTTAAATGTTCCAATAGGGACCAATCAGACTGTGAACTTGTTAATTTCATAGCTAAAGTTGTGGTGAGAGTCTGTGGGTATGAGCTCACTTTTACAGTTAGCCCCAAGTGGCCATTTAAGGAATTGCAGCTTTTGGGATCTCAACATTGGCCAGAGGTTGATGTTTGGTGTAAAGCTCTAACTATGCTATATAAATTTACGAGCCAACTTTGATTAGGTACCCCAGTTCAGCTTCTCATTAACACAAATCCTTAATATGTCAATCAAATGGCAGCAACTCTAACTGCTGAACTTTAAAAGTGAGCAGCAGTTCTTGGGGCCAAAATGATTTGCTTGTGCCAGAGGTCAGAGGAAGGAAATAGTAACTCAAATAACCACTCATTACAACCAAGATATGCAGAAGAGTATCTCTGAATACACAAGATATCAAACCTTGAAGTCTGTCTGGTCTGATGAGTCTCGATTTCTGCTGTGAGATTCAGATAGTAGGGTCAAAAGTTGTATTGTTACTGACCAATGACTCCTCCCAGCAGGGTAACGCACCATGTCTCAAAGCTCATATCATCTCAAACTGGTTTCTTCAACATGGCAATAAGTGCTTTGTACTCAAACGGTCTTTCAGTTTAATAGATACCTTTGGGAATTAGTGGAACAGGACATTCTGCTCATGAATGTACAGCTGACAAATCTGCAGCAGCTGTGTGATGCTATCATGTCAATATGGGCTAAACTCTCAGAGGAATGTTTCCAGCAACTGATTGAATTAGTGCCACGAGGAATTAACCAGCCTGGTACTACCCACACGTAACTATGTTTTATATATATAGTAAAACGACAATGTTTTTTGCACTTACTACCTCCTACATAAAATGTATCTCTATAAATAACAGTGTAATTAGATCCTTTATACTTAAGAGATGGTTGATTATCAGAAAAGATTAACAGATGTTCAGCAGAGGAACAGCTGCTATCATTACATATGAGGAGTATACGAGCTAATCTACTCTTTTGTTCTCCTTCATAAATTAGCACATGCATGAATTCCCTGCTACAGCTAGCTTTCCAACGTAAGTATTGGTTTGGGTATCAGCCACAAGAACCTGACACAGGATTTATGGACAATCAATAATGGTTTCTCCCTTAAGAACCCATTTCCTTGTCCTCCTTTCTCTAGAGAGTATTATCACACAATAGACGTGGGTCACTTCTAGTTAGTGGGGAGATATCAATAACCGTGGGTCTCTCCTGACCTAGATATTCAAAAAGGAAAAAAAAGGAGAGCTTAAGTTTGATGAGTTTGCACTAACCATGATTTTAACAGTCAATATGTTCCCAGTTAAAGCTGCAGTGGTCATGCGTCTGACTAATGAGAAACCTTGCATGCTCTGTGTGCTTTGGTTCCGTGCGCCCGGTTGGGTTTGTGTAAGTCATTATTAATGGGGCATATAATAGCTAAAGGACATGTTCCATTCATCTGTGAAAGAGTGCATTACACGGTTATTGTGATCAAACACATTTCTTGGAAAATGTCTTTTCAAGTCAGATGAGCTTAGCTCACCATTTCAGCCAGAGTAGGTGTTTTTTGTTTTTTGTTTGTCTTCGTTCGTCTCGGAAAACACTGCTGTAGTGTCGCAAAATACAAGGACACAAAACAAAGCATGTGTGAACATACCGTCCGGAAGGGTGACAAATCAGAAACTAGCCGGCAAGCTAATATACACTAATATAACTTACTTTAGATCATATATCTGCCTGAGGTAAATTCATCCTGTGTCTCAGTGGAGACACAGGAGCTGCCAAATTTCTGCTCTTTTGTTTGTCAGCTTAAATGTATCATTTCATATATGCTGAAAGTGTCCTGAGGACATGGAACTATAGTAGTGTGGTTAAATTGAGCGCAGAAAAAGCACAAAATGCTCTTTCTCTGACAAAAGCTACAATTTGAAAAGACCTGAAAAGTTGTTGTTTTTTTTTTTTTCTTAAGAGGAGACCATAATTGTGTTGGATTTATTCTAGTATAAGCATCACTGCTTTGTCAAACAGATGCCCCATTGTCAAAATCCCCCTCCCTCCTCCTGGTATTGAATCCTCCATCTGAACAGGCCTCAGATAAATCAATGTTACTCTGTATGGGAGCCAGGGAGGACAATGTTCTTGAGTGGCCCCGTAGCTTTCTTTTTTCCCTGCCAGGCTTGTTGAGAAGTTCAAATTATTATGTTATTATCCACATCAGTCTTGATTTTTCTTGGGTCTATAGGGCAAAGAATAGACTTAATAGTATCCTACCTGGGTTAAATAATTCCATATCTAGCCACGCTGATTAAGGATCATTATTAATCCTTTTAACTATTTAATAAAACTGTGTAGCCAGGGAAAAGCTAGACCTCTCTCTTTTTGTAGCTTATCCTTTTATTAATGCTAGTTTCTGCTTGTTCTAAAGAAATAAACCTACTGATTGGTTTTCTGCTCTTGTTACTAATCAGGTTTGGGGTTGCCATTTGAAAACGAAGCCTTAGTAGAGCTTTCGTTGCATGTAAAAGCAAGCCCAACGTAGCCAATGGCAGCATTATTCCCTGTGTATGTACATGGGGATGACAGTTGGTCATTAGTGGGCACTCCAGGCTCTGCTTGCATAACCCTCTAATGTACTGTGTGCCAGAGCAGGGTGGATAGAAGTCTTTCAAAAGCCTTTACTGCATCTAAACTTATTATTAGACATGCACTGATCAATAAGCCGGTGATTGGAACAGGCTGGTGTCCAGTCGGCCTCTAATTTACACACGTCTGTTCCAAAACTGCCACAGCTTGAAATGCACCAACCCAGAAGGTGATAGTGTTAGAACAGCATGAATGAGTACGTGTGAAGGCAACACTGGCCTCCTCTGATAAGGGAGCCCTTATCAGAGGAATCATAACACATCTCCAGATAAGGAGGTCTGTCTCTCTCCCCCATCCCCAACTGTTCGTGGTAGATGTGTGCGTCTGCCTGAACCTGCTTGTGCCAGAGGTTTCTTATTGTTTAAAGGGAGTTTTTCTTTCCCACTGTCGCCAAGTTCTTGCTCTTGGGTTTGTCTGATTGTTGGGATTTCTCTGTATTATTGTAATGTCTTTACCACACAGTATTATGCACCTTGAGGTGACCGTTGTTGTGATATGGTGCTATACAGACAGAACTGAATTGACCAATAAGTTCTGACTATAAAATCAAATCCCATATGTTTGGATCTATTGCTGTTTATCAGTTAGCTCAGGTCACTGGTAAAACTCATTATTAATACCATTTAGTTGTTTTCTGCATGTCTTGTCTCATAATATATTTACATTGTATATTACCATACAGTATTACTGTACTCTACTGCAGCGGAACCCAACCCCTGGGCCTTGGACCAGTACCGGTCCGTGAGTCATTTGGTACCGGGCCGCGATAGTTGAGGCTTGGGCGTGAAATTTATGGTTTTCAGGGTTTCATCGTGATTTTTTATCGTTATCTCGGTTTCCCGTGTGTTATGAATAAATCTTCTTTTTTTTGGTACCGGTACTGGTTTTATTTTGTTGTATTTACTCGCGACACCTTAAAGACCGGTCCTTGAAAATACTGTCGGACATAAACCGGTCCGTGGCGCAAAAAAGGTTGGGGACCGCTGCTCTACTGTATATTACATTCTACCACATATGCAAATTTAATACACTGCTCAGCCTTCTAAGTAAAAGAGAGTCCAAAGATGGTCCTGCGGCCAGCATTACCTTCATATTAACAACAGATGGATGTGTAGCATGCATCTTTTCCAGTTCAGAGATCTTTCTGTTTTCTTTGAATTCCGCACACTAATTATTCCTATATCACAAGACACCACATGGGGATGAATGACCTTCTTGAACTTTTGGCATGTACTTGCTGTAGCTATATCTTTATGCCTTAGGAATCATCTGCCCTGGACTGTATATAAATAAAATAAATGTGACGTTTTAAATATACTGTTTTCCAGCTTACAGTATCATTTTTAATTAATCCCCAGAGGAAAGACGTGTTTCTCTTTAGCACTCCCACTCCCTGTTTCCTCACCTTCAAGTCATTCCCTCTGTTTCTTTGTATCCACAGCAGGGAAGGAAGGGGTCCTTCTGCTCTCTTACATGGTTTCCGACTTCTTCTCGCATCATCGTCACCAATAACCCCTGGCTGCGATTGGTCCTCACCATGACGACCACTGCTCTCGTGCTGGTCATGGCTGTCTTTAACATGGTGAGAAGCCAGTTTTAAATGTTGTGAATGTGGTTTGACTGCTGGTTCTTGGAAGTGCTGCTGAAGCGTCAGATCACTGTGCCATGCATTTTCTGATAAAAGCTGCAGTAGCACAGTGGATATTTCTGATGATTTATATGATTTGGTTTGAATAGACTGCACCAATACTAGCTTAAACTTTAACATTTTTATGTTGTTTTTTTGTGCACTGCAGACTATGTCAAGTTGAAATAAATCAGTGCTGCAGACAGAACAGCAGAAAAACAGTTGCCACGGGGTTGCAATCAAACCTTCTTAATAGTAACAATAATTTTAACCACTTGCTACAACTGAAGTTTACCAGTGTGTGTTTTTATAAATGAAGCTTTTGGGGAACTTTATAACTACAATGAATTTTCTTCAGTAATCCAGATACAAGTCTTGTCTCAAAATCAAAGGTCAGAAAAATGTCGTTACACCTTAAAAGGCAACTAGATCAATGGAAGTTTAAAACTTATAAGTGGGAGAAACAGGAATACTTCTCTAAGAGCAATCAGAGGTTTTAAAATGATGATTTAGAAAAGGTTAATGCCCTTCCTTTGGAAGGGTGTTTTAAGGAAACTGGTAAACCTGATCATGTGGTCGACATAATGGATTCTATGAATACCCAGATTGTTTCGAAGAGGGAAATGGTGCCCACAGAGCATAAACTGAACCTTAATGGTCATTCCTGAAAGACAATCGTGCGTAACATAAACATAAGCCAACCCAAAGTCATCCCCCACCAAGGTCTTCAAGGTCAACTTAATGATTTAGTGGTTGAAAATTGAACAATTGATCAACATATCTAAAGTATCTTATAATATGGTATCTTAAATATCATGTCACATTTGATCACTAACCTCTTCTTCAAGGTCAATAGATTGATCCGAAGGTCAGAGTGATAATAATACGATACAGAGCTATTTAAAACTATGTTTCTTACTGCCATTGTTTGTATTGACAACATATAGGCATATAGGGAATGTGAATATGTGGGGATTCTAAATATCACATTACTTTGGACCTTTGACCTCGTCTTCAAGGTCAAATAAGGCCAAACTTTGATAAAATGCCTTTAATTTTTAAAACTGTGATTAAAACTCTTCTGCCTTTGTTTGTGTTGGCAACATTTAGGATACAATACTGATGTATGGGAATTATTACATTGAAGTAATGCATTAAAGTCTGCATCCAAATATCATGTCACATTTGACCTCTGACCTCACTTTTACATGTCACACCAGCCATTCTTTCAAGTTGACCCAAAAATGTGTTTTTACTGCGCTACAAATGTCTTAAAATATGCTTAGAAGGGACAACGAAAACAAAATGAGTATGTACAAAAGGCAGCACTATTCCCTTAAAAGTAAGTACTGCCCAGAGCGTGGCAGAGGTTTGCACTCTCTGAGGTTTCCCTCCAAGGAGCAAGACTTTATTGTAAATCTTTGACATTTTTCTTTGAACATTGGATGCTTTTTCACTCCCTTTCAGTCCAGTCCTTGTATGTCCTCGTGTTTTCCCTGTCTTATTGTTAAGTCTCCGTCTGTGTTAGGTGTTCTCATGTTTGGTCATTTCCTGTGTTATTTTGGTACTCTCTGTCTCATGTGGCTGTTCAGTTTTCTTTCCCCGAGTCTTGTTTCCCCCGTTTGTCTGCACCTGTGTGTTCCCTACAGCTGCCTCTAGTTCCCATTATTCCCTACTGTGTGTGTATATGAGCCCAATCAGGCCTTTCTCTTTTATCAGTAAATCGCTTTACCCCTCGCAGGGTGTGTCCAGTCTGCCTTAGATCCTGTTATTTACACTTGTAATATTTTCAGTCACTTTTAGTTTGGTTTTCCCTTCCTAAGCATTTTCAGTTAGTTCTGTTCCTGCTCTCCTTTCTTCCCCCAAATTTGTTACCCTTTCGTTTTAGACTGTTTCAGCTGCCATTCAATAAAGGTATGCTTTAATTTCCATCTCACCTGCCTATGCTAAGTCTGCATTCGGGGTCCTGATCCACAACTCATGTCAATAAGCTTGTTAGACTTGTCTAAACTATAAGCTGTATTTCAATAATGGAGAGATCACTTGGAAGAATTTGACATGATGTATTGAGATAGAAATTAATGTATTTAGTAATTAGAGTCCAATCCATCATGTTAGAACAGAATCCCAATGGTGATAGGATTTAGGACAGGACCTCCCAGAGTCTAGACGCTAGTGGTGGTGAAGAAAGTCTAAAAGAAAGAAAGTCTGAACACAAAGTGGAGGCCGATAGGCTCAAAGAAGGCAGGCGAGAAGATGATTGGAATAAAGTAATGATATCATTATTTAGATTGACAGCGTGGGAACGCGGTAGATAATGTCAACAGAAAAGCAGCCGAAGACCAATGAAAGCAGGCAGATGACTGATCACAGATCTTCCTTATTGAACTTACGCATAAGCTTCATTTCTATGTGTGTTTGCACATGTCTCAATAAATTTTCCTAGCAAAACATTAAGAAACTGGGGTTTCGCAAGACTTTTTCACATCACTGTACACAAACATTAAAATGTGAGTACACAAATATAAATGCACGTGAGCCTTTCACACTGTTACGATGGCCCAAAACAACCCACACAGGAGTAATGCACAAAGAAATAAAAATAACATAAAACAAAGTCTGTGAAGAATAGCTTTTTCTCCCCCAAATTACACCTGAAACCTTCACACTCCTGGCAGCTAAATGTCATGTAGCTGCAGGCAATATGAGTAATTAGAGAGCAAGAGTACAGTTCCCGTGGCACACACAAAAAACTTGCTGTTTTATATCACTGGCGCACACTTTCTGCAAAAAAAAGGGACCGTCATTATAATCTGGGGCTGTACTGTTCCACATAAAACTGGACTATTTCTATTTCATTTCATTTCCCTTTAGTTAATGCATTCAGCCTGCGTCAATCAGCTGCTGTTCCTTTGAAAATTGTAGAAGAAATACACAAGATCAAAAATACACATTCATTATTTACTGTTTCTATTCTATTTTTACCCACTTGATTACACCACAGCAGCTGTGGAGGTCAATTGTACCACTGCTAAGGTTTTTCTCCCAAAAGCGATGGTTGTATTTTTTTAGCGTTGTGGTTTTCCATACAATATGTTGTCCAGGTCAAGCATGAGAGTCCGTGCTTATGGTGATTAAATGGGGGATTTCTTTCAAATGTTAAATAGACACGCTGTCAGTGTGAACAGCATCATTTGGCATGCAGCAGGAAACAGGCGTGAAATGTGTCACAGAATATGCGCATTACACATATATGTTATACAATAACAATAAAGGTGAAATCTTTAAAGAATTTTGCTGCCAAAGTGTAAAAGAATTTTTCAAATGCTGTTTCTCTTAGAATGACTTCTGTTAAATGATGGAAACAGGAAATTCACTCCCAAGGCTACAGTGTTTCGCTGAATTAGAGATTAACTCTTGGAACTGATCCAGATTCACGCCTATAACAAAGAATTGAGATGTTTCAGAATGTGATGCTCATACATCAGATATGTTCACATATACTTATGAAACTGGAGGCTTTGCCTTTATTTTCTAAAGGAACCGTCATAAACTAATAGATCGTCTTATTTTTGTGCATCTCTGGACTCAATTCGTGCATGATGTTGAGGTATGCAGGTGTCACACCATAGCAAAGTATTACACACACCTTTGGTTAAAAATGTAGCTTACTTCAAGTTACTGTAATCTAATCCATTTATACTCATAATCAGGTTTGTGGGCTTGGTTCTATTTCTCATGATAAGAGAGTTTCTTTAAAAATGAATAGCTTCAAATTGCAATCAAAGTTGTTAGCCAGTAGCTCTTTGGGAATCACCTTTTTCATGGTAAAATGCTATTTTATTCCTGTCAAAATGTGTGTAACCTTTGGCATTGCCATATTCATAGGTTCAGCTAAAGTAATGGGAACAAATTATGTGTTTTTGTGACAGGCTGCTAAAAACATAGTGCCTAAAGATACAAATTAAATTGGTTCTTTGCTCAGTTGTCTGTTATGTGTAGAGAAAACAGAAGTTCATTTCTTGAGTTTGGCACCTTTTTATGCTTGAGTGATTCACTGGTCAGTGTTAAGTGCTCAAACACATCCCTCTGAAAATGGTCTGGCACCGGACTGGACTGGAATGAAAAAGCAGCCAACGACCAAAGAAAATGAAAGAAAGAAAGGCTAGAGACTTATGTGATGTGACTGACAGAAAATAATTTAGAAAAAAAATTGATGTATTTGTTGATTGATATTTTTATATGGATTTGTATTGACATTGACATTGAAGAAATGTCAACGCCTGTCATGTTTTACTTTCTGTATATTCTGCTTGGATCTCTTTTGGTTTTGTTAGTTTTTTGTGGAGGATCCTGGAGGACCTGTGGATGACATCCTGCCAACTGTGAATCTAACCAATAACAGCCAGCTGGACTACATGGTGGACAACACAGGCAAAAACAAGTTTTACCTGCCAGTAAGTACAGCAGTGAGAGGTCAGCAACATGACCTGCAGAGAAAGTACTGCGGCCACCTAAAATGACATCTAAACAAGCAAAATGAGACATCTGTGTCTCTGCGTTGTGTTGTGTTGTGTTATGTGTCCAGCTCTGTATCTTTTCTTGGACTCTAGTAGAACAGGTTTGTAAGATCTTGAGCTGAGCCTTGGTGCAGCCCCTCAGTTCATCGTCTATCAGAAACAAGCTGTTTTAGCTGTGCTCCCTTTAAGGCAGCATTTGGGACCTTACAAAACTAAAAGTATCCCACATTTTTATCAAAGTATGCAATATAACTTATCAGTCACACACCACAGCACATGCCATATTGGGTCATCTGTTGTTGATGTTCCTTTACTCTCTTTCAGTACTTTATCTACTGCTGTATACTGGGCTTGGTGTCATGCTCCGTGTTCTTGAGGATCAACTACGAGCTGAAGATGGTGGTGATGCTGGTCGCCGTGGTAATCTACAACATCATCATCCTCCAAACACATGCAACTCTACTGGATGGATTTAACAAAGCCTTATACCGCACAGATAAACCAGACAGGTACCTGCATGCACTCGTTCTCCCTTCTTCCTCCACACATCCTTTCTGCTTCATTATTTAGGAAATAATGAAATCATTCTTAGGCCAACTTTAGGTTAATATTATCTGTTTGAAACCCTCCGTCACGCTGACCCTGCAGCCTGCTCACATCAGTAGAAAAGAGCTTATTAAAATGACTAATGAGACTGGACCACGGGGGAAGACTGATGCTGAGGCAGCAATATCCCATGTGACTGTCGATCAAGTGTAACCCCTGGAGATGGGGATGATGAATGGCAGCAGTTTGTGTTGATGGAGCTCAATTCACTTTTGACTGACAGCTAGAGTCTCACTGCTGACAAAATCCCATTATGCAAAAAGTTTCCAGGGCACCTAGAGAGACTGCGGAAAGAAAAACTTTTTTTCTCAAGCTCATATTTCTCCTTTTGTTTCTCTTCTTCACCTCGGCTTTTATTAGCATGAAGAGAATACTGCTTTTGCCAGAGCACGGAGGCAAGTAAATAAGAATAGCAATGAAGTGGAAAAACAAAAAAGAAACAGACCAGGGCTGACAAATAATAATTTCCACTTTAGTATCTTGAAGGAGAACTTTAGGTGTACTGTCTGTGTTATAACAGGCACAGGATTACATATCCACAGTCTGTTGAGCTATAAGCTACAGCTACTAATCATTAAAGTAAGTTGATAAATTTATAGTTGATGTATTAAAAATATAGAGGAGTGGGTGCAGGCTTTCTGACGTTTTTAAATACAGTGGCCAGGAAGGATATCTCCCTTCTGAAAAAAATACATTTTAATTATATGACTACACACCAGCCACACAAAGTACGCTAGGAGAAGAGAACGGAGGAGAAGGGAAGTTGTAGGCCTTGGCGTGCTGTGAAGGCACATTTCAATTCATGCCTGCCCTTTTAAACTGCAGACATGAAATATTATACCTATATTTTATCATCGGAGAAAGGGTCCCCTTTACCAAAAAAGGGAAAATGTAAAAGAAAGAGACAAGCAGTATTGATAAAATGTCATCTTGTTCCTAACCTCAAGTCTGACCTCCTGAACCAAAGTCAGGGCTCTAACACATGAACATTTGCATAAACATGCTCATTTATTCCCCAAATTGTCGCTGTTACCTATTGTCAACAGATTAGACATCCATGCATCCTTCTATCCATCCATTCTCTACTGCTTATCCTTCTCAGGGTCGCAGGAGGGTGGAGCCTATCCCAGCTGTCTTAGGGCGAGAGACAGATTAGACATGTGACCCTCATATCTCTGGACAGTTGACGATGAGCTGGCTAGACAGCAAAAGCTGCTTTTCAGCTAAGATTTTGCCAGCTAATGTTGGACTTGAAAGTCCCTTAAATCACACTTTCCCTGTGATAAACTGTCTGATTACATTCTTACATCATATGAGAGTTTATTCACGAAGCATCAGAGTCCAACAGTGTCCCACAGACTTATTTAAGTTAAATGTAAGTTAATGCTGGCTAGATCAGTGCCTAACAGCAGCTAAGAGAGGGTAACAGCAGCTAGCAAAAGCAAAAACAGCAGTAGTTATGAATAGAAAAGTTCGGGATATCCTCAACGACTCAGTCAAAAGTGAGCTTCACTGACTCATCAACTTGTTCGTTTCAGAGTCCCTTCACAAAGTTTTACAGCTTCCTCCAGAATATAAAAAGTGGATGTTTCTCACCCAACACTGACAGCTGAGGTAAACAGCCGACTCAATAGGGAAAAACTTAGAGGTCAAGAGTCATGTTGCTGTCTGAGTACACTTACTACAGATGAACCACAGCCAGGGTCTTTGAGTTAACTCAGGGGTCAAAATATAAAGCACTGCATAATGTTTAATTGACCTTATCTGTTTTCTGAACCCCGTAGCCATGACTGCTATGGGTTTCAGTCTAACCTTAATGTTTTTTCTCTCTTTTGGCTAACTAAAATGTGTTTGTCCTTTAGCATCTACCATTACTAGGATTATGAACTTAAATTAGGAGGGGCAGCAAAAACAGAATTAAGCTGACCACAATCTACTGGTGAAATTTTACACAAGGTTTAAATGGGATAATAAGGGAAGTTTTCAAAAAATGAATAGATACAAAAAGAGAAGAATCTAGCAGTGCTTGTTCATAGTTATGCCAATTTATAAAAACTGTGGACACTGATTTTTTGAGGCTAATTGTTTCCCAAATTCATTTCGGTTTCTTCAAAACTAGACGGAGTCTTAAAAAAATAAAACTCAATAGAATTACTGTTTCTTAACTAAAACAAAAAGCTTATCAACTCAAGTAATATCAAGTATTCTAGAGACAAAGATAAGACCATCTTACTGACAGCTGAAGCTTAGCCCAACTGAGTGATGCAACAGGACAATGATCTTAAGAAAAGCAGCAAAAAGAAAACAATCACAGTGCTGCGATGGCCCAATCAGTCCAGACCTCAACCTGACTGAAATTCTGCAGTAAGATCTTAAGAGAGCTGTGCATAAACGAATTCCTGCAGATTTTAATGAATTGAAGCAACACTGTAAAGAAGAGTGGACTAAAATCCCTCCACATCGATGTGAGAGACTGATAAAGCCATACAGCAAACAGTTACAAAGAAAAGGCCAAACCTAGCAGTCAGTCAGTCCTTTTGAATAACCTGACAGCATCTGAATGTGACTTTGTGACTTAAGCACCCTGTGCACTTTTCTGTGAAAGATCTGCACGTCTGATCAGCTTTTATTATTTCCAGTAAGATTTGCACATTCATCTAACAACTAGGCAGCTGCAGCAGCACCTTAGCACCCAGCGACACACAAACACACTCACTTTGCCACTTTACTTAGTGACAATAGCAGAGAAAACTACAAGCTGAAAAGTGTGGTTACACGTAACTAGAGCTGATGCTGAGAATACTCATTTCCACAAGTGCGACAAGTGTTTTCTCTCTCTCTGTCTCTGCTGTTGGTACGTTTGAATGAAGCTGTGAGGAACATTAACATACAGATGCATGTTTTATCATAGACACAGATGAAGCATTGTCACAAACCCTGTTGTCTAGGCCAATATTGCCAAAGGTATTCACTCACCACCCATCTAAATCACTTCTATGGCCACAATTATATAAAATCAAGAAAAAAAACTGCACCTGCAAACATTTGTGAAAGAATGTGTTGCCAGTGTGGTACATTGATAGGATGCCACCTAAGCAGTCGTGAAATTTCCCCACTACTAAGTATTCCACAGTCAACTGTTAGTGGGATTATAACAAAGTGGAAGTGAGTGGGAACAACAGCAACTCAGCTAGGAAGTGATAGGCCACGTAAAATCAGATTCGGGTCAATAGATGCTGAGGTGCATAGTCCAGAGAAGTCCCCAACTTTCTGCAGAGCCAATTGCTACAGACAGGAAAACAGTACCCTTCTGACTGTGTTGTGCCAAGCGTAAAGTTTGCTGGAAAAGGGATTATGGTGGGGGTTTGTTTTTCAGGAGTTGGACTGGGACCCTTAGTTCTATGAAAGAAACTCTTGAAACGGTTTGGAGCTGGCCGCTTCCTGTTACAACACAGCAGGGATGAGTGAGTTTGTTGTGGTTGTACTTGACCGGCCTGCACAGAGCCCTGACCTCAACCTGATGGAACATCTTTGGGTAGAATTAGAGCAGAGTCTATGAGCCAGGACCAAGGTCCAATATCAACGTCTGACCTCACAAATGCACTTCAGGAAGTGGTCAAAAAATCCCATAAACACACTCCTAAACCTTTAGGAAAGCATTCCGAAAAGAGTGGAAGCCATTATAGCTACAAAGGGTGGGCTGACATCATCTTAAACTATGAATGAAGAATGGGATGTCATTCAAGTTCATATGAAGGCAGATAACTTAATACATTTGGCAATATACTGTTTATGTATATATATTAAAACTTATTTATTTATGGCCTTAGTTTAAAAGGGCTCAGTGATTTCTAAAATAATAGTTGGTACCCATACTTTTTACCAAATGTTACTGAAGCAGGAGGAAAAATTGCATTTTATGGGCTTTCATGTGGATTCATGCACAAACCTGGTTTACCAGTAGCTCTTTTCCAGCAGTAGGATGGAGTGTATGTGTGATGGAATCAACGTAAAGCACAGTTTGTGTGTGAGAGCATTAAGCTTTTGAATTTTCAGAATAAAATGCTGAATGTTGTTATAGCATTTTCCTCTCCTTACAGACCGGGAGTCCTGAAGGATCTAAAGACCATGGGTTCTGTATCTCTGTTCATCTTCTTCATTACGCTATTGGTCTTAGCCAGGCAGGTGAGCAGCTTCCTCAAAGTGGTCTCGTGTAATTTTTTCCCTTTGAACGCCACGATTCTTTTCAGGTCATTCAGCACAATCGCAGAATCAGCGACTGACTCAGTGGAGCAGAGATGTTTTTGGGAGATTTAGCCCCGGTTGATCTGGAACGACTTTTATGACTTTGTAGAAATTATTCTGGAACAGATGAAAGACAGTTAAACAGTGTTGGAGGACTTGGCTCATTATAAAGAAAGATCAAAATATCTTTGGAGCATTAGATCTGCCAGTTTGGCCCACTGCCTCCATCTCCTCTGTGCCCACCATCCTCACTTTATAAGACCCAAACTCATCTGACACACATTGGGTGTTTGTGTTTTATCTTTTTTTTTTTTTTTTGTGAGGTATACCATCCATCATCTCTGACCTCAAAGCTGATGTTCGGGACAGAAGGACAGCCACAAGAGCTTTAGTACCCAAACTGGGGCTCCTCTGAGAGGCACAGTTGGTCCAAACTAGCTCCCTGTGTTGTTCTCATTCTGGGTCACTCTCGGCAGAAAAGAGGGGGGACTTTGTTATGGAAACACAACTTTGCTGAGTGAAACTCTTTGTCGCGTACAGATCATGAGGTAATTGGGTTTATTTTTTTTTAACAATGCTTTTGGGTTATTGAGAAATATCATTTCTAAAACAGGTCAAAAGGTCTTTCGAGTGGTATTGCCCACATTTTCCACTGGAGTTGGCTGTATATGCTTTAGGCTGCTATTAAGAAATTTGCCTTACAAATTCTTCATCTTTAGCTCTAATGAGGCTTTTCCCAGGCATTTAGTCAAAGAGAGAGGAAAGCAGGTTACCATAAACAAGGCATCTGTAATTCATCCCTGAAGAACAGCTGCGCAATGGAGCAACACTCATTTATAGGCTTTTTAGCTGGTTTCTAAACAGCATCTGATATGAGCTCTACTTCTTTCGGCCTACTTTTTCAGCCTAAAAGAGGTACTGGAATTTATTGTGCCACAAAACTGTACATACTCATACCGTGCATAGGCGCATATATACATGCGCACGCACAAGTGGTTCAGACTTGCTGTCCTCAGAGGGCAAGAAGCTCCTCCATATTTGCATTTCAGCCTCAGGCTATCAACACTATAGCGCAAGATCTCAGCGCAGAGCTGTATAGGCCCTCACTGTTAGTCTTCTAAATTGGCACCATACTTTAATCTCAGGGGAAACTTACTCAGTGCACACATACATCATCCAGACTGCGAACCACACACATGAAGTACATCTCGAAGGACACTAAAAATGCTCCCACGCACACGCAAACACACACCGTAGGGGCCAGCCCACAAGAAGCTTGCAGCGTTCACATACATGAGAGCATAATGATGGTGCATTCAGGGGATGCTGCCTGATGCACACACACACACTCCTGGGATGTTTTGACCTCCCTATATGAATCTTCCTGACATATTTAGATGGTTCAAAACTACCTCAAGCATGAATAAGCAAAGAGCAGAAAAACCAAAAAAAGCAGTGGCTATCTTTTATGCAAAACAGCCCTGTCTGTTCTCGATTTCCTTGAGCCATCATAGCGGAGCTTCACGCATTGTTTCATTGTTGTATTATTGGAACTTTAATTTTCTATGAATACCAAGCATGCCCTTTAGTTTCAGTCGGTTAGGTTGCTCGAGATAGCCTATGAAGTTTCCGTTCAGTGGCGATGATTAGAATGGGATACGGGCAGCCGGTCGCTGAGAAATGCTCCCATATCATGGACGAATATATGGAAGATGTTTTTACAGCATCCTGTCTGTGATTAGATTTGTGTTATAAAAAATGAATATTTGCATTTAACTCTAATTTAAAATTTGCTTTCTTCTCTGTGTATTAGTTGTTTTTTTCCCCTGTTTTTGGTTCAAGTTTCTACTGAGAGCTGGGTGTGAATGACGCTGGTGTCTCTTTACTCTGTGTCCTCCTGTAACAGAATGAATATTACTGTAGGTTAGACTTCCTGTGGAGGGATAAGTTCAAGAGGGAGTGTGAGGAGATCGAAACCATGGAGAACCTCAACCGGGTTCTGCTGGAGAACGTCCTACCAGCTCACGTGGCCGAACACTTCCTGGGACGAAACTGGAAAAATGAGGTAGAGTGTTGTATTGTTATGCATTCCTGTTCAAGTGTACCCATTGTTAGCGCTAGTACTATAGAAGTAAAGCCTTCCGCGGTTTATTAGCAGATTTATGGACATTTAATTACAATAACCAGCAGTGAACCTAAAATTAGGATACGCATTACTGTGTGCTGAGACTGGACTGAGTTAAAACTCAATAAATGAGAATGAGCTTTCATGCACCCATCTTTTCACCTCGAATAACATCCCTGCGTCATTTGTTTTCCCTTTTCAACTTTCCCGAACCTTTTTTCAGGAGGTGAAAGGCTTTAATCAAAAAAAAAAGAAAAGAAAAGAGTAAAGAATAGCACATTGTGAGTGTTATGTTCTGAAATCAGCAGTTTCCCCAGGAAATTACTCAGTTGGGCCAAAAAACACTGGCTTCCCAGAAATATTAAGTACTGAAATGAGATTTAGTACTTAGAAAAGAACCTGTTTCCCGCTGTTTTAAATCTTCTTGCTTAAGCTAATATAGTTGTTTTTATTTCATATATACCATGCAGGAAAATACAAAATATCAAACTAATTGTGTAAAGACATAGTTCAAGTCGGCCACAAAGCCGAGCTCAGCCGTTATCCCAGAAGAACGTTGATCCTGATGTCAGCCCCATCACCATAGATACAGCTGATACCCTTCTAAAGACCCAATGAGCAAATTTCACATAGGCCCCCGTCACACAGGCCTAGAGACCAGTCAGTGACTGTTTGGGAAACACTTGTTGCTAGGGAAAACTAAGTATTGCCCAGTCGGTTGGTGGGCAGTTGTGGAAGGTTTCTGGCTGTCGCTATGTGAAACTGGCCACGGCTAATATATGGAAATGGGAACCGTTCATCTAAACCTTGCAGCAGTAAGATGTAACTTTTACTCTGAAGGTGAACATTCCTTGTTCCCATTTTGCATTCCACTTTTTTAAGTTTCAGTAGTTTTTTTGCAAACAAGTTGGCATCTTCCATACAAGCTATAGGTGACCATGGCAATCTGCTGGCAACAGAAGTCATCGCAAGGAGGTTTTCAGTGCAGCACTTCATTGTGACCGATTTCAACCTGTGACAGCCAGCAACCACTTGCCAACTGGTCAGGAAGGTTATATTTCCTCCCAGCAACCAGTGGTTGGTCTCTAATCCTCTGTGAATGAGGTCTACGCTGTCATAGTCTTCCCACCAATGCTGTGCACCTGCAAGCCACTTTGCAACCCACCTCCACCTGATTACCCACCTCCACCTGGGACAAACATAAAGCAGAGATGTGTTTCTGTTAGAGGAGTTAACTTGTGATATAGTTATGACAGTGATTTAAAAAGGTGGAGTTCATTTTCCTTGTTTAAAAACATGTTTAAAAATAGAGTATTAGAAAAATATATAAATCAAGAATGAAAAGAGCAATAATAATAATACTGAAACTCTTGGTTGTTTTGCTTTGATGTAGTTACTTATCTAAGGTGGAAAGTTTTGTTTGTTTGTTTGTTTTTTGCTTTGCTTTGTTTTATTTGTTGCTTCGAGCCTTGTGTACGGAAGCTGCATGCTAAAAGATCTTTTGTTAAAAGGGTTGGCGTAATAAGCATATGCTTCAGCCAATACCTTTTGATTAGCCTTGTCTCGTGCTTTCTTGCTTTGTGGTAATCTTTATTCTGTATTCACTGAGATATTTGAATGCTAATCAATAAATCAAAAAAATATCAAAAATAAAATAAAATTACCTCCTAATGCTATATTTGACTTAATTAGGGTCATATCTGTCGTCACTAATGTTTCCTCTGTTTCGTGGTTGGCATCTTCATGATAATCTACTAGAATAGCAGACGCCACCAAGCATAAATCAGTGCAGATGGAAATAATCTTCTTTTGACTATCGTGGTACTGACTGAAAAATACATGATAAAAACTCCATATTTTATATGTGCTGTTAACACATATCCTTTATAATGATATTCCTTATCTGTCACATATTGTTCACATCATTTTCTTTCCCAGTGGAGTTTAATAAACACATTCCCTTTTGATTTCTGTTATTTCAGTCTTTCCACAGACGCTGTAATAGACGTGGCCTACTTGCTTAACATACTTTCCGTTCCCGTGCTTCACCTCAGTTGCTCTGCTCTTACTTCTGTCTGTCTTGTAATGAACGCTGTTACTATTTTGCTCCTGCAAACACCCAGAGTCCCCCCCAGACATGATTAAAGCTTCTTCGTATTTATTTAAAGAGTCGGTGTCATTGTTCAGCACGAGCTATTCAGCTCATAGATTTCCTTCACCTGTGCCAGATCAATACAACCCATAGAGCCGTTATCTTCTTCTCGCTCGTTACCAGGACCTTTATCATCAGTCGTACGAGTCGGTGTGTGTGATGTTCGCCTCCATCCCAGACTTCAAAGAGTTTTATACTGAGTCTGATGTCAATAAGGAGGGACTGGAGTGTCTCCGTCTTCTCAACGAGATCATAGCAGACTTTGATGAGGTAAACTCCTCTCATATTGATAATCCTGGCTGTCTCAGTCACAATGGAAAAAGGAAAAACGAAAAAGAAAAAAATAACCTTCCCCTGCTGCTTTTTTTTGAGAAGCAATCCCACTTGGTTATTATGCTCTAAAGTAGCAGGGAAAGCAGAAGAAAATGCCAGCGTTTGGCTGAAAGCCACCGCTATTTCCTGCTTCTTGTAGATGTAATGTAATGGGCTCTTTTCCTCCTGCGCCCGCAGCTGCTGTCCAAGCCAAAATTCAGCGGAGTGGAGAAGATTAAGACCATCGGTTCTACCTACATGGCTGCGACTGGACTCAACGTGACGCCAGGACCAGAGTGTGCACAGGCAAGTTTCTACACACGTCTGCATTCACAAAGAGCCACACAGTGTTTACTGCTGCTCCAGACAATCTGCATATCATTCAAGCACCAGTGATTCATTACTGCACTTTGAATACATCAGTGTAAGCAAATTAGATCATCGTTCAGAAATGTGGCAGCACTGTGCTTTGTTTAAAAGAAAAAAAACCTTCCTGATTGGTGGAAATCTGCTTAATTGACATTTGCAAAGCCCCCACCAGCCACCCAAACCCCCAGTCACTGTCGCTGCACCTGCATCTTCTAGCAGAGCACATAATGTAGTCTGCAGGGATAAGAGCGCTCTGCACTCAGAATCCTTGGTAATTTTTATAACAATGCGTAGCTGATTTCACACAGGGGCAGACAGAAGCAGGCGTCTCTTTGATGGCTGATTTGCTGCACTGCTGCAGGCTGATTGTATCAGCCGTTGCCAACTTTGTCACTTTTTAATGTTTCTAGCTCGCTGATTTCAGATAAAGAAGCATGTAAAGCTAAAAAACAAAACAAAACACTTGATCGCACAATACTGTACATGACATCAGTAAATAACATGGGGGGATTAGCTTTGTTTTGAATCAAGTGTTTTTGTTCCAGTATTTTAAATGAAAATGGAATGAGAGCAATTTAGATCAGTCACAGCCCTGTCTAGATCATTTGTTCTGTGTAGAGAACCAGGATTTATCTTTTTTAAACGCTTTGCCTTACATCTGGACATGAAAAGGTTTTGAGGATTTTAGCATTAATTCATTAACCAGCAAGTTTGAGAAACTAGCTTACTCCTAACCCCTTTTTGTGGTGTTACGGAGACAAGAATTCCCCAGATACTAGGGATGTGCGTAGTTATTAAATTAAACAATTAAATTAAAAGCCTTAACCCTTGCGAGGCAGAAATATTACTCAGTTAAGCTATGCGACAACAAATAAGGGGAACATCTTGTAAGAGCATTGAGATTTGGAAGTATTTTCATGTAGGAAATGCTGGCTAGGTGTAATAAACTATAAATTTAACATTTTATTACGGCCCAACCGTAACCGTGTCATTATACAAACAAATCCAGCCACGGCTTGGCAACCTGTTTCTGTTGCTATCCAGCTGTGCTGCTGTAAACTTCATCTCCAAAGCGTTTACTGCCCAGTGTAAAACCAAGCTACTATCACTTTAAAAACATAAACAGTCACATTCTCGCACTAGTATCCCCTGTGACTGTTTTCTCTTCATTACCCTCAGGAACACGACAGACAGTACATGCACATTGGCACAATGGTGGAGTTTGCATTTGCTCTCGTTGGGAAGCTGGATGTCATCAACAAGCACTCTTTTAATGACTTCAGACTGAGGATCGGTGAGAGCTCTTCCTCGTAGCATGAACACGGCACAGATTTCACTTTACATAAAGGTGTGTAATCATTCTGAAATGTTAACTGCTTTGTCTATTTGTAAGGCATAAACCATGGGCCAGTGATTGCAGGAGTAATTGGGGCCCAGAAGCCTCAGTATGACATCTGGGGAAACAGTGTGAATGTGGCCAGTAGGATGGAAACCACTGGGTTGCTGGGAAAAATACAGGTGGGATGTCTTCCAAAGCACTCTTGTATTTCTTGTCAAATTTTATTGAATTATTATTTTTTTAATCACATCTCGTCCTTCTGTGCAGGTAACAGAGGAGACACGTGAAATCTTAACAAAATTAGGGTACATGTGTTCATGTCGCGGCATCATCAATGTGAAGGGTAAAGGAGAGCTGAAGACCTACTTTGTTCACACAGAGATGACCAGATCTCTGTCACAAGGGACCGTGATGCCTTGAGCATGCCACGCTAACCGAACAAATAGACTTGACGACACAATTGCGCACACAAAGTGGCCGTAGAAGTGATTTGTCATTCTCTGTTAAGTAAAACCCATTACCAGAAGCCAGCAGCACGACGGATAGATGATTGTAAAGAACCACTTTTGTCCTTAGCAGCACAGTGTAAGCTGGAGCCAAGGTGCACCGCCGCAGTCCTTCAAGGCTGCACTTAAGATGGTTTTCACATCTCAAGTGTAACAAGGACTTCACTCTGAGGGGTCACTTGACTGTCTAAAGGAGTGCCTGACTCAAAGGGAGGTTTGCTAAATTAGTGCAGCTCTCAAGGACCGCAGTCACCCGTCTGTACAATAGTAGCGGTGTGGAGCTAATTACCCATGCCAGTGTTGCTGTGCTTCAGAGCCTTACACTCGAGCAAACTGAGCCGCCTGCCGAGCTGTGGTTTTTTTTTTTCCCTATCTACGCTTGGTTGGCAATGTGAGCCGGTTTGTTCCATTTTATTGCAAATGGATGTTACAATAGTTTATTGTCATATAGAGCTATTGTTGCCAACAAAATGCCAGCGTGATGGTTAGTTTGCCAGAACCTGTGATTTGTATTTATAACTACAGAGCCGCGTTTGTGTCCCACTCGAGCAGGTGGACTCAGGCGCGGACTCAAAAGTAGAGGTTTCTTTTTTATAATCCATCTGGAACCAAACCAACCGCATGTGTGTAAATGTCCACTGCCATTCTTTTGTTATTCATTAAACATTTGTATATAAACTGACGTCCTTTGTCTGTCTTTGGTTTAGTGCTCTAAACAGAAGCCCATGATAAAAGATCTGTCACACTGTAAACACACGAAGTATTCACTGGAGTCAGTAGCTCATTAGTTTCATTAGCTTTAACGTTGTGATGCTCATTTCCAGTTCTGTATCTTTAGTCTTACGCTGCTTGAATCACAGTTCAAAATAACCCTTAGAGTATTTACCTGCTCAGAGCTATGGTGAAGCTCAGTATTTCACTCTCTGTCATCCACCTTCCTTTATTCTAGCTTTCTCTTGATTGGCTGCCCCTCATAAACAGAAGGTTTCAACTTACATATATTAGGAACTTTTTACCTCTTTGACATGACATAGAGCCAAGAGTCAAAACCCTGATAACCAACAGCTAATCTCAATGTCATTACAAGCTTGATAATGATTATTTGAGCATCTGTTCATGTTTATTTTGAGCATCTTTTGCTATAAATATATGTACTATATATATACAGGTTCATAAAAAGGTAACCTTTCATATACTCTATATTCATTGCTCACGATTGCAAATATTTAAAATCTTTTAGAAAATATCATTGTGGTTTATGGCTCCTGAGATTTAGAAATTTAATACACAATATATAGTAGATGAAAATCAAAACTGCTTTACAATACTGAAATGACCAACTTCTGAAAAATATATATATTTCTACACTCAGTGCTTGGTTGAGGCTCGTTTATCATTAATTCCAGGATCAATGCAGCGCTCTTACGGCTTATGGCACAGCTAAAATGTTCTTGATCATAGCCTTCACCTTGTCTGTTTCCTATCTTCCTTTTGTAGTAGTTTAATAATACACCACAGTGTGAGGTACAGATCAGGTGAATTGACTGGTCAATCATGTACAGTAATAACATGGACAGCAAAACTATTCGGTAGTACTCTACGTGCTGTGGGCAGGTGTGCTGAGTGCTGCTGGAAAAGGAAGTGAGCATGTCCATAAAGACTGTCAACAGATGAAAGCATGAAGTTCATTTTAATTCATTCCAATTTAATTGTATTTATACCGCATTAAATCACAACACTTGTATCAGCCTGTATTGCCAGGTTAAGACCCTAAAATAATAGAGAAAACCCCAACAATCAGACCACTCCCTATGAACAAGCACTTGGTGACAGTGGGAAGGAAAAACTCCCTTTTAACGGGAAGAAACATGCGGCAGAACAAGCTCAGAAAGGGGCAGCTATGGACTGTTTGAGGTTGAGGGAGACAGACAGGACAAAAGACATAATGCGGGCAAGAGCCTGGTAGAGTTGTGGTAGATGGCTAATAGACTTTGGACTTCATAAAACTGGACTAACACCAGGAAATATTATGGGGCGGGGTATTTCTTGTCACTGTAACCTTGAAACACCACCTCCTCTAACAGCTCCCTAACATCACTGCAGTTCTAGCACCACATACATTTAAATCTTGTCAAGTTTCTAAGAATAAGAGCTCTATTTCAGCCACAGTACAAAGGCAGAAGCAAATCAGAGCTGTCTGCACTCAAAAAAAATCTTATCGTGTAGGAGGCTGATCTCTGTTGCGTGGGTTTAGTATTTATACACAAAAAGAATCTGAGAACTTAGTGAACCGAGGAGGTTAGTGAGGTAAAAAAAATGTATTTATGTAAGGCGAGGTGAACTAAAAAAAAACAGTAAGAAAAAAACAGATCAAATGCAGGGAGTGCAGCGCACACTGATGTAGAAGCTAATTTAAAAAGAATGGGTTGTTCAAATGATCAGTAGAAGTACCTGAGAGAAACTGGCCAGCTACTCCAACACTGGCTTCAACCTTTCAAATTTGCTCCATACAAAATCCCATTACAAAAATTCACATTATTCCTGACACCCAGAATGTAAAACAAACATCACACAAGAAGGCAGTCAGAAAACAAAATCTAATCTTTGAGCCATACAGAGAATTCACCTACTAAATCTGGGAAATACATTGTGATTCACTTCAGTCTCGACTGAAACTTCACATTATATTCATGCTGATTGAAGAAGAAGAAAATGTAGGTTGACTTTCTTAGAAAATAAAGGTCTTTTCTAGTCATTAAGAATAAAAATCTGTCTTGCTACTAGAGTCAACAGTTATGTCAGTGGGTTAAATGTTTACACTTGCATTCTTTTACTAAACAATTTACAGAGCACAACATTTTTTATTATTAAAGTTTCCACAGTGAGAAAAAAACACCTTCATGCACTGATACGTCAGACTTTTAAGAAGGTCTCACTGATCCGTATCCTTCTTCCACACTCCATAAGATCCCATTTTTCATGTAGATTTCAGATTTAATGCAAGCCACACGCGCATACTGCCTCTCCGTGAAGTAGAGTGTGGGAGCGGGACGACGGCCATACTCTGACGAGGACAGCACCGGCACAGTTCTGGACCTCTCCTGGAAGGGAGCAGCACGGCCACACGGAAGAAGTGTTAAAGCTGCGCTAGCTGTGATGCATGTGTTGGACTTCTCTTTCCACAAAGTTGCATATTTTAAAGCATATTTTTGAAGCAGGAGGTTTCCACAGCAATTATGTTCATATGACAAAGTTATATATATATATATATATATATATATATATATATATATATATATATATATATATATATATATATATATATATATATATATATATAAAATAACCCCATCACTGATATCACTGATAGAATTGCATATATGCACTCCTATCAGTGATGGGGTTATTTTATTTTTATACTTATGTTTAGCAAGAGGAAGCTTTACCAAGCTCTTACTTTTTAGTCTCTTTGCATAATGACATTTGCTAAATTGGCACTAAACAAAAGAGACAGCTGAGGGAAAAAGGTTGTACAGTTTCTACCAAACACTGAAATCCATTCAATACTGGTTAAGCCAAAAATAAAACAACCAGGATCATCAGAATCATTTGGATCATTTAGATTTAGTTATTTTTTTCTGGCACCATGGCAGCCTTTTTTAAAACAACATTATCTCCTGCTAAAGTTGATTTTTTTTTCTTGCTAATTGTTACTTATACAGCTGTTTTTGTGTCTTCAATTTTATAAGGACCACAGTGTAACTGTACCTGATTTTCAGGTGAACAGAGACATTAATTTGAGCGGTAAAAAGAAATGTGGAGGCGTTGCACAGAAGGAATGTTTCTGTGGCATGAATACTGAACTGCTAGCTGTTGGAACGTGTCCGTATTACTTGCTGAAAGGATTCGTCATTCCTGTTGCTGTTTAAATCAGCACGCCACAGCTGTTACAGATGTAGCTAATGGATTCCTCCATCAGCTGCTGCAGACACAGTTTATGGATTTCTCCATCAGTTAAGACAGAATTCATTGAAAAAAATGACTGTGGCTGTGGTTAGTGACCACAGCCTTCACCACTCACTGGACATACAGCTGAACACCTTGTATAACATATTTCTGAGCTGCTGCTACCAGGACAGCTTTATCACCTCAATAAAACTATTACCTATAATACAGCTATATTTCCACCTTTTATTACAAGATGCAAATTAAGTAAAATTGTGGCTCTTTGTTATTAAAAACATCACATCTAGGGTGTCAATTAGACAACAATGCTATAACGACAACTAACTGTTAACTGTTTAAACCCCAAAACCAGACCAATGAATCTGTTGCTTTGAAGTGTACAGCTTCAGGTTGATAACTAAACCTGCTACTGTCCTGATCAGTAAGATGGTTGAAGTAAAGGTATTTTTGCACTTAATGAAACTATCGTTGTTTGTCCTCTGATTAGATTCCATTTAGTCTCTTTCTTTTTGCTACGTCCCACACTGACAGAAATGAAAGCTGCCCTCCAAAATTGTATGAGCTAAGCCCTGTTGTCTCTGGGAAAACTGAAATACACATGCTGCTCATTATTATCGAGGGCACTAAGGTGTCTCTGGGTGGGCTTTTTCAATAGCTCTGATAACACCAGGAACCTCTGACTTCAGAAAGGTCAGGCAGTATGTGCTTCTGGCTCTGGTAGGTCTATATTTTTACAATTATATTCAGTGGAAACAGAAGAAGAAAAATAGAACACTGTCATCATGCTCTAATGAGTAAAAAATAAAACATTTTTAAATTCTAATTATTATTCTCATTTTTAACTCCATATTTTTTGTTCTTGGAGTCTGCAGCAGTTGTTTAATGCAATTAATGTTTGTTAAATGTCCCGTATTTCTGCGGCCGTAAGAGGTGTATGCACTACATTACGTGACCATTACCTCTTTGTTTATGTCAAGTCCTCTTCCTTTCCAGTGTTTTCTGTCATCCCGGGGGAGCCTCCTATCATAACCCTCAACATGGTTGTGTAATCGGTCATACATGGACACATCTGAGACCTAAATGTGGAGAGGAAAGAGTTCAGCATTCAAAGTATTTCCTGTTGTGGAAGGAGATGCTTTTTTGTCACTTTGGGCAATGAGAAGTAGGTGTTAATAGTAGAGGGGAACGCAAGAGTCCTAGCAAATACATAATACATGTACAAATATACAAAGGGTGAGTGGTGAACCGTTTTTATATAGTTTATAATTCAAAAGGAGTTCAAAAGCACCAACGCAACTTTATTAAGAAAGGAGTTTTAAGTAGGTACAATTTAATGTATTAACCCGCGTTAATATTCACAATTTTGTTAACTGGAGATATAACTGTATCGATACTAGATACAAACTATAACTAGAACTGAGCGTTATCCTAAATAACACTCGGTAATAAATATAACTTGCTAGGTTCTGTTAGCTAACCAGTGTTACCTTCGCTTCGTTGTTAAAGTAGGACATTTGTTTGGGCTCATTTCTTCGCGGTGGGATGTAGCTGAAGGCTGACAGTGTAGCCAGCGGTTTGGTTTTTGCCTTGAGTGAAACGTCCATCGTTCTAACTCAAAACCTGTCTCAAAACCCCAGAAAAGTCCAGTCTTAGGACGCAGGCGTCTGGGGTTGCTAAGATACCAACCTAGCAACTTGATGTGCTGCCTTCACATGCTCTTGGAGTTTCGTGTACTTCTGAGTCTCTTGCTGCTGAAGGTTTTAAATCGAGTGTTTTCAAATCAGGTGTGTTAAACCTAAGAATCAGATTAGAGACTCCAATCCCGCCCGCTGGACTTCCATGGAAAATATGAAGGAGGGCATTTTGGAATTCTAACTGTTTTCATAACGTTTACAGCTTTTCCTAATGAGGAATACCTCTGCAACATTCTTCACAGTACACCAAAGTGATAGATAAACAATTAAATGACAGAAAGGTTTGGGGTTTTTTTTCACTATCTACTATAGAAATTTCTGTCTCTTTACAATATGCTCGTGCTAAAATAATCAATAAAATAGGACCTTATTGTGAATTAACAATAACTTTGCCTTCTTTTTAGCTACAGTACAGTCTGTGGTGTGAGCTACTAAAACTTTTTCTGTAATTTGACAGGTATACCTTTAGCAATTAAGCCCCAAAGAGACAGGTTTCCTTCATGAAATAGAGCCGCATGTCTTTATCATGAAGTAAAACGTGAGATGTGCTGTTGAAGTTGCGCTCCTTTTTCTTATATTGAGATTTTTGCAGGAAGTCAGTGTGGAGTTAAACCTCTGAAAAATGAGTTTGACATCCCTGTTTTACACAACTAACTCAACTGAGTTTGTTCTGTGTGTGTGTGTGTGTGTGTGTGTGTGTGTGTGTGTGTGTGTGTGTGTGTGTGTGTGTGTGTGTGTGTGTTATTAGTACGAGATCCCAACGCGCAATAAATCATTGTGACACATAGATGTATGTTGGTACCAAACTATCAGCTGCGCGGGGATATTTCCATTGGCTGCTTTTGGCCTTTGGACACATTTTGAAAGTCACACTCTGTTAAACGACCTCTTGGGGAAATCGTTACTGGTGTCTAATTTTCTAACTTCTCAGCTATTGTGACTGGAAGAAGATACCAAACCACGGGGGCTTTTCTTATTAACTGTCACAGCTGCATTAATGCAGCCATTAATTATCAACAATTCTATAATTGCTCGTTTGCAACTCGTGGAGAGGCTTGTGATTTCATTTGTTTATGAATTTGGTTTATGGTGCACCATATTTTCTAACTAAAGTTAAAGACAGGAAGGTCTACTGACCCAAATTCTATAAATGACTGAAAGCCTGCTGTTCTCAGCCGGTACACAGTTGAATTACTGCTACAAGGTTGTTAAGAGTCAGCGGTGGAAAATCAAATGATGGCACATCTTTGCACAGCTATCCACTGTCTTCCTTTATGCTAATAACACTTGTCCCTCGGAGGCCCTTCAGAAGGTCTCTCGCTGCATCTGCTGTGTGAGTCTGGCAGCAGAATTAGTTTATAACACCGGACAGATTACGCCTCAAGCGCGGTGTGGTGTATGCGGTTATGTTACGGCTGACAAGGAAGCCCAATTTGCTGGGGCTTCAGATTAAGTATAAATAACCTCCCAGTCCCTCAGCACTGCATAAAGATACAGATGGTGCACCTCGAGTTCATCGTGCCAGACTGATTTCAGCAGCTAAACAGAGAAAGCTGCTAGAAATACAAGACTTCAAACATAGTTTTTGAAGGTCTCAACCCTGAAGATGGATTTTCAGAAAAGCTACAGTTAGTGTGCAACGGGGACTAACTTTCCCTGAACCTTTAGTTCCAGTGTCAAAATTACATTTATTCAATCACACGGGACAGCAGTCATAGCCCTGAACAGACCAACACATAAACTGTCAGTACCAAAATAACACATTCGGTGAAAACGAAACAAAGCATTGCCTACTGTATGCAATACTATATCACATACAACAGGACATACATACAATACAACAGTGCTGTGGATTAGTGGACATTCAGTCCCTCTAGTTTGATCACAGATTCTCTTCAGTGCTATTCTTTGCATTTCTTAGGGAGGAAGAGCCGGAGAGTGCACCACAACTATCTTCTGTGCCTTCTTGTGTTCTGTTGTCTTTCACATCCTTACTCCTCTTCTACAGGCAGGAAGAGGACAAGGCGTGCCCCCTAAACTGTTTATGAAAACTGTCTGTTACTTGTGTACGTGGAATAAAAAGAATCTTTCACTTCTCTCATTTTAGGACATTCTGGCACAAACTAAGTCTGCAAGGAATAAGTGGGTAATATTTTAATCCGCTGAATAGTTCTCCTCTCCAGAAATATGTTGGCATTATTTATTATTTAAGTTTGAGTGCAGAATGGAGTCCATCTAGTCTTCAAAGTCTGTGAGTCACTTATGTGAGTCTTGTAAAACACATTCATACAGCTTTACTGCAACGGCACCTCAACAGCTGGTTTACAGCGAAACATTGCGGGGTCTGCTCAGGTGAACAGCAGCTACCCATCGAGGAGGAAGCCCAATTAGGTACACCTGTTCAACTGCTTATTAACGTTAATATCTAATCAGTTAACTGCATGGCAGCAACGTTTTGTATTTATGCATGGAGACATGCCTGGTGAAGTTTAACTTGAGCAACAGAAAGGGGAAGAAAAGTCATTAAAGTGACTTTGAATGTATTATTGTTGCTGTTGCCAGATGAGCTGGTCTGAGTATTTCAGAAACTGCTGATCTACTGGGATTTTCCCACACACTGATCTTGGGGGTTTATAGAGAATGGCATTAAAAAGAGAAAAGCAGTTCTCTGAGTGAAAATGAGTTTAGAGGAGAATGGTCAGACTGCTTCGAGGTAACAGCAACTCAGATAAGCACTTATTACAACCATGGCATGCAGAAGAGCATCTCTGAATCCACAACACAGGCACATGGGCTATAGCAGCAGAAGACCACGCTGGGTGCCACTCAGCTACGACAAGAGTGACTGAGGCTACAAGTCACACGGGAGGGTCAGAATTTGGAGTAAACGACATGAAAGCATGGACCCATCCTGCCTTTCATCAGTGGTTCAGACTGGTGGTGGCGTAATGCTGTGGGGAATATTCTCTTGACACACTTTAGGCCTCTTTGTACCAACTGAGCCTCATTTAAACACCACAGCCTCTCCGAGTATTGTTGCTGACCATCTTTGGATGGCTTCTTCCAAATAATGCACTAATGTCACAAAGCTCAAATCATCTCAAACTGGTTTCCTGAACACGACAGTGAGTGCGCTGTACTCAAACGACCTCCACAGTAGAGCACCTTCGGGATGGGCTGGAGTGGGGGACTCAGATCGTGGATGTGCAGCTAAAAAATCTGCATTAAAACATGAAAAGGGGGTCCGGCCTAGTATTTGCAAGGTATACCTAATAAATTGGTCACTTAGTCAGTTTAGTAAGGAGAAGGAAAGAGAATAGAAGATACAGAAGAGTGCAGAGGATGGATGTGTGTGTTGTGGGTGGAGGGGGCTGTTTATTATAGTTTATTGAACTGTGTGACCACTGGATGAAAGATATTTTTCCTCGGGTGTCAGTTTGGCTCACTGGTCGAGGAGCTAACCTGCTGCCAGCTGCCGATCGGCCGTGCTGTATGCCGCCGCCTGCTCTCCCTTTCTATCTGCTCATCACTGCTCAACTGTCAGTTAAAGGCAAAATTCAAACATAAATATTTAAAAAAGGCAAATATTTTTCCTCTCAGTTTATGCAAACATAAGTGCTCTTTTTTCTAAATATAGCAACATGCTGTGGAAATCAGCATCTTAAGAGTATTCCCTCTGATCCACGCCAGAGGTTAGTTTTATTTAGAAATGTCCTCGTTTAAAGACAGCACATTCGGTGTCAGTGAAGGAGCACTCTTCCAGATTCCTTCTCAAACATTTTGATCACCCCGGGTTATATGTTGTCAAAATGTGCTGTCATTTTGGAGGAAACGGTTTATTCAGTGACTCAAAAACCTCACTTTGACACCATGGAGGAAAGATTCTGGGCGAGTTACAGCCTTTCCCGGTTAATGCTGGTGTTTTGTTGAATCTCCTGTGTGCTGCTGTTGTATTTTATACCACTGGCCCCTGCAGATTTTGACAGTTATACAGAGAAATGTCAGCACATATTGGAACGCTGTCTGTTTTCTTCAGATGTGCGACCGATATTGGTCCATCCAAACTGTAGACAACTCAGTCACCTGTCTACATTTCCTAAAGCATTTGCACGTGCTAACAAAGCATTCTCTTTATGTGACAAAACACAAACTTTTGCACAGAAATGGCCACAAAAGGAGCTTCTCGCACATGCACGCTTTAATCTATCAGTGTGCAGAGTGTGCACGTGTGTGTGTCTTGCACAGTAATAGTCAACTGAAAGAAAGCTTACGTTAGAGACATGACAGTCCAGTTAACCTCTTAGCCTTTTTCCATTTAGCAGCCGTGATGCACTGACACACCTCTGTTTCTGTGTGTGTGCCAGTCTCACCCACCCTTTTGTCTTTCTCTCCTTCCACGTAACTGTTACGGAGGAGCAGGAGACGGCCAATGAGAGGACACCGTTCTGCTGTTAGCTGGCCCTGACTGCAGCAGATCTGGGGAGCCCGGGTTCTGACGCAGAGGTTCGGCGGCACAGTTCAATAGGCGTGACGTAGAGGAAAGTCGGGGATGTGCGAACAAAAGCTGGGGGGAGGTGGGGGGGTGGGACAGACAGAGCAACGGAGACAGAGCCCATCACTTCCCGCTTCCTTTCATTTCATTTCAGAGGTTGTCTCAGAGCACAGGAGTAATTACTGCTGACATTTCAGAGGGATATATTGCTATTTGGCAGGGGTTACTGTGGGAATGAAACAACCTGAAGGAAGGAGTCAGCCGTTCGGTGGTCCCGAGTTATTAAAAGGAGATCACCACCACCAAGCCGCGTTCTCATCTGTATAGTTTCATCCCACCTCTTCACATCGTGTTTTATTAATGCGGAATGAAACGTGGCATATCCACCTGGTTTATGTCATTCAGAGCAGCGTCGGGTATTTGAAGTCCTCATCTGTGTGAGGCCGGATGCACGGCTTCAGCTGATGATGAGGGGTTTTTCTTGCAGAAGCGTTGTACAGAATGATAACTCACCTGAGCAGCAAATGACTCATGAAATGCTAATTAGAAACGATACAGGCATCAATTTAAATTCTAATCCAAACTGATTTAAAGTACTAAAGAAATCAACTTTGGACTCACAATTAAAGGCCTTGAAATTTGTTTTTCTCATTCAGTATCAATCCAAAAGCAGTTTGGTTCACGCTGAAAACAAGATTTTAGCGAAAGTTGAAACCTTTAACTGACCGGTCCCATATCTCTCCAGGCATGATGTCGTTATTGGTGTAGTTTCTTGTTCAAAGAAGAGACAAAAAAGGTTATATGAGAAGAATTTTGCAAGAGATTTCAAGCTCTTTTTTTATTTTATTTTATTAAAATCATTAATAACAACCGCTTAATTTAAAAGCAAGTACCTCCTCTTTCAGTTAAGTTTGAAAGTTTTAGTCTCTCCCATTGTTGTGGAGGAATTTTGGCCCACTCTTCTTTACAGTGTTGCTTCACTTCAATGAGGTTTGCAAGCATTTGTTTATCCACAGCTCTCTTAAGGTCCTGCTACATTATTTCAATGGGGTTGAAGTCTGGACTTTGACTGTGCCATTGCAACACCTTGATTCTCGTCTTTTCCAGCCATGCTGTTGTAGAACTGCTGCTCAGCCAAGTGTTAGCTTTAGGAGAGATGGCCTCACACATTTGACTCTAGAATACTTTGGTATACAAAGTGTCTGTGAAGGTTCTCAGTCATCCAGGTCATCATAGTCTAAGGAGCTTGGAAAGAAAAGCATCTGGACTTTAAGTTTATTCCTTTCATCTGAGAACTTGAAGAAACTTAAAGAAGTCCAGACGCTTTTCTTTCCAAGCTCCTTGGACTTTGGTATACAGAGGACATCATGGTCGACTCAGTGACGGCACAGTGTCCAGGTCCTGTGGCTGTAAAATAAGCCTCCACCACCGTGCTTGACGATTGAGAGGTGTTTGTGCTGATATGGCATGTTTGTTTCTTTGCAAACACGACTCTGTGCATTATCGCCAAGCATTGAGAAGATTCAGAAGTCTTAGGGTTTGTTCGGATGCAACTTTGCAAACCTAAGCTGCGCTGCCATGTTCTTTTCAGAGAAAAGAGGCATTTTCCTGGAAACCTTTCAAATCAAACCATACATGTTCAGTCTTTTTCTAACTGTACTGTCATGAAATCTAACGTTTAACATAACTGAGGCCTGTAGAGTCTTGGGTTTTTTTGTAGTTTCTCTGAGCACTGGCTGGTCTGACCTTGGGGTGAATTCACTGAGACATCCACTGCTGGGAAGGTTGGCAACAAGCTTTAATGTTTACCGCTCCTGAATAATCTCTTTCTGTTCAGACTGATGGAGTTCAGAATGTTTGGAAAAGGTCTTCTGTAGATGAGCCAGACAGCTTCCTTAAGGTCATTGATGATATTTTTCCACCTTGATCAGTTTATCAAATGCAGTTGATTAGCAGCACTTGGATGCCACTCACCCTCATTTTAAGGCCCGCTAAGAACCACATGATGTTTATTATATCCTGATATGTAAAACCTTACATACCCATGTGGAAGAAGACCAGTCAGTCACTAGTGTCAGCCTGCCCCCTTCTGGATGTTTCACAAGCAACACATGAGCACCTGCATAAGAAAGCAAAGTAGGTAATAAATGAACTTCACTTGCTGATTTAAAATGCTAACATACTTTATTTTAATCAGCTGTTGGTGAGTGAAGAATATCATTTATTTTCTTGTGATATCAGCACAGATGTTTGACACAAACGCTGACATGGTCTTTGTCTTACTGGGTTTACAGGTAAGAGGCTGGGAATGACATCAGCTGTAGTGGATGCACATTAAGCCACTGACACTCGTCATCTGCTTTAAAGCACGGGTGTCAACCTAATTTTATATTTGCACAGCTTTTATACAGCCCGCTTTGATCTTAAGTGGACTAGAGCCAATGTAAATGTCATAAATGTCTGTACTAGATTGTGGAAAAACAGAAACTCCCTGTTAGTTAATTGTTTATGTATTACTTATTACCACTGGTGAAGTGTGAGTACCCATGGAGGAAGTCTTTATCATTAATAAAAGCTTTAAAACCTAGAAAAATACAGTCTCAAATATCTCCCCCCCTTCATGTTTTCCCAAGTCGTCCAGCGGACCAGATTGGAGTCTCTGGTGGGCTATTTCTGACCCCGAGACCTGATGTTTGACACACCTGCTTTAAAGTGAGACAAGGAACAAGAATAGTTCTCATTTCAGAGGGATTTATTTTTCTATTGGAACATTTTTGACATTTTGTTAATGAATGAATGGGCAGAAAAAAGAAACCCTGTCCAAAGTTGAATTCAACACCTAAAAGGCCGTAAACTGTGAGCACTTGCATCATAGTTTGTTTTTGTTTTGTTGTTTTTCTCTCATTTTGCAAACACGGGTAAAAATGCATCTTTACTTGTAGAGCTGCATTTGATATCATGTTGTTAACAGCTGCTTCAGAGGAAAGACTGCAGAGCATCTCCAGTCCTTAACCTAGTGCAGCGAATACATTACAGCTAAAGGTCACTTTCATGCTGAACTCCAGTCATAAGAGGACATTATAATGTCATCCCACTGATAAATCAGTTTTGCTGTGGGACACTACACCTCCCCAGACGTCAATATAACTGTTTTCACTCACTCAATTATTTGTTAGCGTGCTGCGTATACGGGTGTAGGAGGTAAGGGCCTGTTTGCGTATTACTTTCACAGGTTACACAAAGTGCTTTACAGACATGTTCATGTTATAGAAAACAAGCTAATCCTCCTTGTGTAAGCAAGCATAAAAAAAAACAACAACAACACTTCCTTGAGACAGGAAGAACCAGCCTCTGGGTGGACAGACGTCCGACTTAACCGGTTAGAGTGAAAGGAAAGAGAGAAGATGAGCTTAGAAACCATACAAACAATGAACACCTAGGTTAGTGTGAGTCACAGTAGCCACACCCAGCTGCTGTTCAACGCTTTGGCCTGTGAGAGGCCAATCAGAAGAAAGCGAGCTCAAAGGAAGGGCAAAGGGAGCAAAACCAGTCTACTTTAAACTGAAAAATCAGCTGTGTGATGCTGGAAGACCTCTGCTTGATAAGCTCAAGCTATGTTCTCGGTCAGGCCTGCTGTCCCTCGCAGAGTCAAGTGATGGCTATTAACTGGCTCAGTCTTATAAGACCTTACGTCATCCATTTGTTCATCTGGATGTATCTGAATGTTTTTACATTACTTCATCGATCTTCATTTCACAAAACTGCACATGAATTCTGCCTTTACTCCAGCTCTTTTATTATTCTTTTCTGAAAGCAAATCTTCATTTGACACCAGTGCCAGTCCCCCTCACCACAGTTACAGCTCAGCTTTCATAGCTTCCTGCTATTTTGTTGCTTGTCATCAAAAAACAATGAACCGTGACTCTTATTCACAAATATAATGCAGACATGATTAAGTTATCCCTCCACATGACCCACTGTGAGATTATTAGAAAAACATGGATTTCTCCCAGCCAATCAGCAAAGATCAGGTTATGCTACAGATAGTGACATATTTGCATCTGACCAATCAATAATGGCCTGGAGCATTTCAAACTTCAGTGTTTTTCCGGAATTCGGGAAATTTGAGTTTTTTGCTCCTAACCTACTCCCACACTTGTGGTCGTCACATCAAAACTACCAGTGGTAAGCTGATGAAAACCACGCATTACATAGTTTAAAAGTTATTCTATTGGTGAGCCATACTTGTGTTATTTCTAAAAAACAAACAAACAACTTTATTATAAACATAGAACAGCAGCAAGTGGTATGTTGGATGTGTTTTGGTTGTTTTATTTGTTTTATGAGCTTACTTAGTAATTTACTAATTCTACGTTTGTAATTAATTTTGTTTTGATTGAATTTCATATAAGAAAAATAGGGAATACCATCAGTTATAATGCTACTTTTTAGTTCTTGTTATGTATTTACAATTTATCTGTCACTGTACATTGTTTTCTGCAGCTCTATACTTCACTGTTGTTGTTTTCCATCAAATTTGGCTGGATATTGACTCAAAAATGCACTTTTTTTCTTTTGCAGCTGTCTACTTTGCTCTTTTATGGAGGACAGCCCATCAAGTACCATCCGATAGAAAAGCACAGCCTGTATTAGGACATATGCACATGCTCATTTCAGTGAATTAACATCTTTGAAGAAAAGTATAAATGTTGAGACACATTCTTAACATATTACAGCAGCTTTGCCACATACTGTGAAGCAGTTGCCTGTGACTAGACAGGGCTGAACTTTGATGTGTTTTATTGTCATGAAAACTGCCAGTGTAAATTTAAGAAAAATGATTATAAATTAATGTTCCTTTAAATCAATGTGGGTTTTTTTTGTATAGGTTTTGCATATATGTAAAATGTACACACTCAAGAACCAATATATGGTAACTTTACTGACTTTAATTTGCACTGTTAAAAATTATAAATTTGGAATGTCGATGTATTTCAGTGGGCTTCTTTTGTGGAAAAAACCCCCAATAATTTCTATTTTAGACAGAGGAAAAAAAGAACTTTTCTGTCATGTATGTGTTACTTTTGTATAGTATGAAAGACTGGAGGAAGTGTTTATCAGTAAGACAAGCTGTAAAATTTATTAAAATACAGTTAAAATTCCAAAATACCAATGTATTTTTCAAAGCCGTCCAGTAGGCCAAGTGGGAGTCTTTTGAGGGGCCGATTCTGGCCCCGGGGTCTTATGTTTGACACCCCTGCTGTAGACGTTATAGTGGGGGATAAATGTCTTGCTTTGTAAACATATCACTGATACAGCAGCACTTCCAGGATTGGCCGGCAGATGGCGTGAGTAGTCCAGGTCACAATCAGCGCTCCGGGAAAATATTATCATGAGATGGCCTGAATCAAAACAGAGGACCTTTCATGTATGGCTGTATCCGGGAGGGTTATCTTATCTCTGCTCTTTGCTTTCAGTAGGCTAACGTAACATTTATACACTTTTTATGGTTGAGTCGCTGAAACAATCAGGAGTACTTGAACCATATGGAACGGTTGTATATTTTCTCCTTAAAAGTTGGTGCTTTCCCCGAAAGTGGCGCATAATTGGTGTGGATTAGACAGCTTTTAAACGGGTCCTTTTTATGTATTTACCGCGACTGTCGGACTTTATTTTCTTTTCAGTGTTTGTGTGTCGGCTTTTTGTGACCTATATTTCGCCGTAAGTTGGTCGCACACGCGTTAACAGTGACCGCCGTCGTTCGTCGATGACCCAGCCTCTGCTCATTTCCGAAAGCTTACGGAGATTCACCGAGCAGCGACCCAGCCCCTCCCGTCCCCCCCTCTCGTCACCGCTCCAGCGACTCTCCCCTCGGCTCCACTCCGAGGAGGAACCCGGTGCCCCCGGCTGATCGTTTCCAATTACGTTACCCCAAGATGGAGGTCTGCAGATGGCACTGCTAGCGTCAGCGACTCCCCGCAACCGTCCGTGTGGCTTTAATGACGCTTTTGTCAGGACAGGAGTGATTGTGTGCCATCTTTTTGTCGATATTTTGGGGGGCTCTACTTGGGAGATACCGAGCTCCAGGTTCGGGTTGTGGCAGCCATGAGCTCCGGGGAAGGAGCGGAGGAGACCACGAAGGACGCCAGCGACATAGAGGCGTTCTTCAAAACCGGTAAGCCCAGGAAAAGAGTGGGAGAGGTCGGACTGAGCTCCGCGGAGAGCTCTCCTCTGGTCCAGCTCTGTGAGGGACATTTTTTCCTGTCCATGTTGAAAGGTTTGGGGCTCGCACAGTGAAGAATATGGGAGGTTTTAGCCATTGAATTTCATAACTGTCGACATAAATGAAACTCACAATAAATGCCAGTGACCCACACAGCTGCGGGCATCTCCGAAATATGTTCCTTGACTTCCTTTTCTGAGCAGCTGCATCCTATAGCTCAACCAGACTATGGAAAGACAACGCTTGCCGGGTTGCTAATGACCAGAGTTCCATCTCCGGACACCTCGCCTAGATATTGCAGTGTTACCAACCTCCCGATCCAATAACTTAAAACCACTCGCATCGATGTAAACTGACAGCAAAAATAAGTGAAATGAAACAGGCTGGCGTTAGGAGAAATAAAAGAAGGGGGTAAAACAGCAATTGTAAATATGCGTTTTCTATTCAAACGCAGCCTGACTGGTTTGGATTCTCCCGACTTTTGGTTATTGGGGTTAATTAAGCGTTAAAGTGGCACAACTGTAATGTATATTTAGGTTTAAGCCAGCGGAGTAGTTTTAGAGTTTATTAGAAAGAGACATGGAGCCGTACACAGCTGTCCGACAATGGACCCAGGAGCTTGCTTATTCCAACAGCAGCTACCAGTGCTGCTAACCTCAGAGCTAGTGAATCCCGATCAGATTTGGTGAATCCTGTTCGCTAGCTGGTTTAGCTTAGTTAGCCTGGCAGTTAAAGCTGGTTTGTTGGTGGGTGGTTTTTTTGTGTATTGGGAGGAAACGTATATGAGGAGTGTCCGCTTAGCTTTGGTATTCCGTCAAGTCGGTTTTGTTTGTAGTTTTCCATGCTGTCAAAAAAATAGCACAACGGCGCAAGCTATGTAAACAATACCCGGCGTGGCACGTATAGCCTGGGTGTGCACTGTGCAGGATAAGCTAGTTTTGTAACATGGCTAGCAGAAGCGAAAGCGTCTATTTTTCCTCGGTCAAACCTCAGAATGCCAGTGACACACATTTCTCCATGTAACACACACTTTATTATCTCAATATAAAGATGTTACCCCGTCGCATGTGCATAATCGCTAGCATTAGCTAAGCAGGCTAATTTGTCAGCGAGGACTGTGTTGAAGTCTTAACACGGGCCTACAGTCATTGCATCGGCTCCAACAATAGCTCATAAAACATGTTAATTCCTGGGGACACTACCGGACGTCTGAGCACAGTGGAATACAGGCCGTACGATTTGATATCACTTTCACGATTTGACACTGTGAAAACATGACTTAAGGATGGCGTTTGTTATGCATTTGCATGGCTGTCAGTAAACGTGCAGCATGAAACACACACACAGTTTGTACAGATAATCACAATATACTCGAATGAAATGCTGATTCCTGGAAAAAGGTCTGCCTGCAGTGTTTGTGGGTCTTTCATATGAAAATCCAGTTGAGCCTGTGGACTCTTGCATGTGCTGGATAACCCTTAGCTCATCTCAGGGGGGCTGCTGAATGAGATCCAGTGCTTGATGTCATGTCTGCAAGTGTCATCATCTAACTCCACTTAAATACACCCCAGTGGTTACTGTTGCACGCTGCAAGTTTGTAAGAGTAACCTGCTGAGAAGCGCTAAAACCATTTCTTAGTGAATCGGTTGTTGATTGTGTAGCATGTGTAATGGTATTTGCAGTTTGTTTGTTTGTTTTCAGGTGCTATGCATTTTAGTACCTGACACAGAAATATACAATAGTGAAGTGTATGAGGAATAAAATGCAGAGGGTGCTAATGTACTCTGCCAAAAATCACTGCATGTTCTACTACAGTATCATGTGTGGTAGATTTTGAAGTACACTTTAGAGGGGCTGTAAACAAGGATGAGAATGCAGCGTATTGACATTCAGCCTCTGGCTCCTGTGGTTTTGTGTCTAGTGAGATAATAAGCCACAGAGGGAAGTTTGGTATCCGTATTGAGCTGATCTGATGGTTTCCTCTTAAGGACAGAGAGGCAAGAAGAAGCATCCTGTAACTCGCTAACGACCGCACTTTGTGTGTTTTTGTTGATGTTGCACAGCTGCAGCCATTCTGCCTCACTGTTAATCGGATCTGTTCCTAATTTATTTATTGTATAATTGAAATTTCTAGATATGCCCCCCCCCACTCCACCCCCTGTTCTTATTACCACAAGCCCATCTGCTCCAGTTTTAATTTGTAGTTTAGAAATGGCTCTTTAGTTACCAAAAGAGCTCTTCAGCCATATATTAACTTTTGTTTGTCTGCGAGAAGCAGTGAGAGCGATAATTAGCTTGTGTTGTGTGTGTGAGCTTAGGGGTTGAACTTAGTATGGTTTGGGCTGCCTCTGTCGAATTATTAGAACTGAAATTGTTGATACAGTGAGAAGAAATCACACACTCGATGGATCGCGAATGAACATTTCGTGCCATTATCTGCAGCTGGCTTTGTTTAATCGTATGAATATTTTAACACCAGTGTCATTTATATTTCAGGCCAGTCTGTACTTGATGCGTTCAATCAACCCGTCAATGGGCAAAGATTCAAATCCTGCCTGTGTTCAAACACTAACCTTAAACTTTAGGCGACTATTGCTGATTTTTAACACTATGTGAAGCTAAGAGTGACAAGAGTGTGTATCTGTTTGTGTTAAGGGAAAGTATATCCCTGTTTTTCCTTAGAAATGAGCTGATGTATCGGCCGATACTAGGCCTCTTGTCTGAAATCGACGGCTGATATTTGTTTATGTCAGTTCAGTTTTCAGAGTTTACTGTAGTTAAGAGCTGAAAGACTTTATGCCCAACAACTGGTCTGTTTTAATGGGGAACTTAATTATTACACAGAAAAATTAAGGAGGTATAAAAACAATATCAAACATCTGTATCCATCCAGATTTTCTTAGTCGGTACATTCTCCGTTTTCCTTACTAAAGCCCACTTTGATCAGGAGTCGACCACACCAGAAGTTTAGCTACACTTTTAATCCCTCAAGTATATTTATTTTAGTGAAATGAAGTGCAATTTCAACAATACATCTCATATATGAATATGAGTGGAAGATCCTAAAAACTAAGGTGAGCCAAGTCGAGTAGGTACTAGTGGAAAGGTTTCAGTGCTCGTGTGTCCGGCACTTACAGGGTTGCTTTCAGCAGGACAGTGATTGACAAGACCACCTACTTTATGAGATAATTCTAGTTATGGATGGAGATTTACTGTAAATGTAACTGGACTGGGTAACAACCTGCGAGCCACATCCAGTGTGCAGCTCTTTAGGGTATAAGGAAATGCTTATTTGTCTGATATGCTGGTTCACACTGTGCACAGTCTCCACTTCCTTGAGCTTTCTCCGTTCTTTCTGATAATAAATGAGCTTTTTCTTATTGTTTCAAACCATTTTTAAATGGAGCATCCCTGTATTGCTGTGAGTCAGCCATGTCTGTGGTGAAACCAGTATTGAAACTAATACAGGCCTCAGCCTACCACTGTTTTTATACAGCCAGCTCGGTGGGAGCTTAAGTGTCACGTTCGGGCTCTCCACCTTTTTTGTTTTGCTGCCGAACTTGTGGGAATCTTGTTCTGACACGCACAGGTTTGAGTGTCTCGCCACAGGGCAGGCTATGCTTTTTTTTTTTTTTTTCCTTTTTTCTTTCCGTCCCCAGCTCCATCCTCGTCTCTTTTTTTCCATCCTTTAGCGTTTGGTTTCTTTGTCTTTCCATGTCTTCTCTCTTTCCTTTCTCACCTTCCATCCGTCCGTCTGTCTCTCTGCCTGCTGGCTGAGCGTTCATTTGCCGATGTCTGTTTCATGTTTTCCCTCCCCATTCGTTCATGCTGCGTCGTGTCGGTCCTCTCCGTCCTGATGCAAAATGACAGCTAATATTAAAAGAGAAAAATGCTTCCCTGCGTCTCTATCTATCTCTTTCCTCTCTGTCTCCCAGACTGGAATTAATACCAAGGCCTCAGAGCTGTGATACAGGGAGCTTTGTTGTGGCATGTTGTCAATCCTCAAATTATTCCACTCCGAATGTATCTTTAGCTACACCGACGATGACTCAGAGATTGATTTGGTGTCAGTTTCATACATTTATTACTTGTTGGTAGTGCTGGGGCACCATTCGCAGCGGGAAAATTTACAGTCCTCACTACTGGCCCCTCGTGAATGAACATTTAGAGGCTACAAAGTACCGTTCATAATGTCGGCCTGTGTTTGAATGGACATCAGTGTGTACGTGTGTTTGTGTGCCTCTGTGTGTGCAAGAAATTGAGTGAAACAGACAAGCAGGGAAAGAGGGAGGGAGAAATGTGATCCAGAGTTTGCATTTATGACTCAGGCCCATTCACCCAGGATGAAGTCTGTGCACACGCTCAATGCAAACACGCGCACACACACATGCGCTCTCTCTGAGACTAATGGATATTGATCCAGGAGATGGAGACTGATTGAGGTCCCTCAGTGAAGGTTTCCTCCAGGCTTAAAGCTGCCAAGTCAGACGCAGAGCAGAGGCTAAAGCCTAATGCTGCACAAAGCAGATTTCTTTTATCATCCCGTGTTTGTTGGATGGAGGCAAACGAAGGGATTGGTGCATCGCAGATCAATACAGACAAATAAGTCAAGGCTAAGGTTGTTGTCACTTTGTTTTGCTCTTTTATCCTAGAGGGGCCAAAATCCAAAATAAATGACTAAATGAATTAAACAAAGAAGTGATATTAATTCTGTTCTTTAATTGATCAAGTTATTAAAATTTAAGTTGTATCAGTTTTATTTACTGCATTCATTTGCACAAACTGGTTTATTTTTCTACATTTCTTTCTATTTGCAATTTGAATTTTTATCAATGCAAATCAACAAATCAATAGTTTGATTTGTAATTGAGGCATCTATTTACTTTCTCTGAGAAATGTTGGAGACTTGTAAGAGGAAGAATTAAATAAAAATGTTGAACTAGCTACAAAAATCTCCTCTGTAAAAATCAACCTAGCATGTAGACTCATTGGCCACTTTATTAGGTGCACCATTTGCCTTTTGAAATGCCCTAATTCTTTGAGACATAGAGTCAACAAGGTGCTGTAGATATTCCTCATAGATTTTGGTTTATGTTGACATTACAGCATCACACAGTTGCTGCACGTCCATGTTTGGAATCTCTCATTCCATCAGATCTCTATGATTGAGACCTGGTGGCTGTGGAGGCCATTTGAGTACAGTGAACTCACTTTCATTTTCAGGAAACCAGTTTGAAGTGATGTGAGCTTTGTGACTGTGGGTACACAGTGGGCATAAAGGGATGGACATGTTCAGCAAGGTGTGACGTTAGAATGATGCACAACTGGTATCAAAGTGTGCCTAGAAAATATCTCATCATCACCACCCTGAACCACTAATACAGGATGGGTTCATGTTGTTCTGACCCTACCATCCAGATGTTCCAGCAGAAATTTAGCTCTTGAAACTAGACAACATTTTTCCAGTCTGTTGTTGGCTAATCTTGGTGAACTTGTGCAGTTAGAGCCCCAGCTTCCTGCTCTTAGATGACAGGAGAATGGGCCAGTGTGGTCTTCTGCTGCTGTAGCCCATCTGCTTCAAGGTTCAGCATGTTGTTGGTGCATAGAAGCTCTTCTGCACACCTTGCTTGCAACAAGTTGCTATTTGAGTTACTGTTTCCTTCCTATCATCTCCAAGGAGTCCTCCATTCGCCTCTGACCTCTGGCATCGACAAGGCATTTTCATTCAGAACTGCTGCTCACTGGATATTTTCTCTTTTTCAGAACATTCTCTGTAAACCCTAGAGATGGTTGTGTGGGAAAATCCCAGCAGATCAGCAGTTCCTGAAATACTCAGACCAACCCATCTGGCACCAACAACCGTGCCACGTTCAAAGTCACTTAAAAGTCACTGCTGAAGTCCCCCATTCTGGTTTGAACTACAGCAGGTCCTCCTGACTTTGTCTACAAGGCAACACATAGAGTTGCTACCACATGATTGGCTGATGAGATATTTGCATTAACGAGCAGTTAAACAAGCATATACTTTAACCTGTTTTTTTTTCTTATTCTTTGTTTTAATAATAAGTGTTTGCATTAAACAGCTATAACCTGCCAAATATCAGGTAATGGGACAGTAAGGGGCAAATGCAGAAATGACAAGCTTGCATCCTGAAGATGGCAAAGGTGGGTTGTATATGGCTGTACTGTTTAATTCAGTCAGAATTCATTAAATGTTTCAGAATATAGAAATCAGTGCGTTTGAAACCCAAATGTTGAGATGCTCCGTCTGAGTAATCAAGTGGAACTCGTCTCTGCACTCGGGCATCACGTGGTTCGCAGTACTCGGGGCTTTGTGAAGCCAGTAGTCACTGTTCTCTGTCAATGGCGTTTCACGCTTACTCACACTCACAGGAGCACTTTCTCCCAATTTGGTGTTCCCACTGACCCCCGTCATTTGTATTGGTATTGTCACAGCGTGCTACATTCTGTCTTGCTTCACTACACAGGGTGGCTGTTTTTTGTTTTACTCAGGCACACATGAAAATCAGGTAGTCGACACATCTCAAAGTAACCACGCAGAAGAGAGTAAAAAGGGCAGAGTAAATGGGAGCCAGCTGGAGGGAAAGATGATGGTTATGAGAGTTAAAGCTTTTATTTGCCGAAGCAGCTTCAATCAAAAGCAAATGGATGGTTGAGTAAAAAGCCTTTTTGAAAAGGGCCGGAGATTAGGCTAAAACACAAGGATAAAAAAAAAAAAGCCTCTTTCTGCTTGAACTGTTCTCTTTATTGTGGCATTAAAAATGTAATGTTTCACTTAGAAAGGCATTCATCCCTTAAAATGAAGCACAAATGTAACGCGGAGCACATGGCAACAAGACCAGCAGCTCAGGCACTTGGAAACCATTAGTGCTGCAGAGAGGGGCGAAAACGTCTTTATACGTGGATAAGGATGGAAATTTCAAGGGATTTCATCAACATATAAAAATTTTTTATATCTGGTGCTAAAACTATAACAAATAATATCATTGAGAGCCATATGTGATCGCTTTTGTGCCAGCATTTGCTTCATGTCCCAAATAAGAAATAACCCTGTGATATACTCGTGTTTTTGCTCAGAAAATGCTGAGAATCAGCCAGCTAGCAAAATTTGGCATAAATAATTTAAAGTGCTTACATTTCCCATGAGTAGCTAAGTAAACACACAATCTTTTTCACCCTTGTAACAGGTGCAGGCGCATTAAATTTTAAAGGCATTTTGCAGAGCAAGCCAGACCCCCTAAATCTGCTCTGAGGTCAGTTTGAGAGGAAGGTTAATGTTTTGTTTGTTTGTTTGTTTTTTGTGGGAGGGTTTTGTTTTGTTTAAACTGTAATCTGTTGAAAGCTGAGGCGTTATCATCAAAGTTTTGGTAAATGATTAACAGGTTGCGAAAGCCGTCCTAACGTCAAACAGTCGTCTTAACAATCACAACGCAGACACATAAAAGCAGCTAATCTCACACCAGCAAGGACGGCAAAGAGAAAGTAAATTAATGCTGAGAAGAAGAGTGAGAAAGTGCACTTTAGGGTTGGACAATTTGTTAAGTATTTTCAGCCAGCCTTCATCAGTCCAGCAATCCACCCCTAAAAATTGGCTGGATTAGGTTGCTTTTAGCTAGCTGGAAGAAGCAGAAGAAGAAGAATCTAGCTGCGAATCAAGAGCGTGAAGAGAGCCTGTGAGCTCGGAGAATTGTTTAAATGGACACTTTGGGAGGCGCTTTATTTCCAAAATATAAAAAAAATCAAATAATTTTGGCCAACTGGTCACTATAGGTCCATACCTCTGGTTTTAGTCTCCATTAGGTTGCTAAACACACAGCTGTGGTTGTCAGCTTGGCTCTTAACATCTGTGGGTAAACTTTCTGCCCAACTGCCACATTGCATCATCTCGCTCAAGGCATTTGCCGCTCATCTGTGTATCGTATCACAGGCTCGTAAAGACCGGTCATCTGGTTCAGTGTCGGACTGACGTGTTCTAGTGTGCCGACTCAGGATTTGCTCCCCCGACCATCTTTTTAGCATTTTTTATTCTGGTCGAATTTGAATTAATGTCATGAGATGAACCAAGAGGTGACTTTCTAATGGTCGTCTTGTCTTAACTGTACCAAGTTTATTGATTACAAGCAAATAGATTGAAGGGAAAAAAAAGGGAGAACTTTATGAGATCACAACCAACTGATCAGCAATTTTAAAATGCAGTCCAGAAAGAAGATTAGACGCACAATTCTCCTGTGCCAAATGGATATTGGGAAATATCATAGTAACAGACAAAGAGGGAAAGATTATTGTTTGACCTCAAAGACTTGGGGTCCACTGCAGAAACGATCGGAAAACCCGACTCACAGATGACTGGGTGGACTATAAAGGCTGTAATTTTTCAATCAGAAGGCAGTGAGTGAAGCCATCAAGAGCCACGAAGTAGAACAAACAGCGTCACTGGATTTGTTTGTAGCCTAAAGGAGAAATGATGTCAGTGTGAACTTTTAGTTGTACACAGTAATATAATACCTAAACTCGAACAAAAAGCCCTAGATTTCTTTTCAGAGGGAACAACGCTCACTTCCTCGACAGTCAAATGCCAGTAAACTAGTTTTGTATGTCTTCAGATGTGCCATACATGCCAATGCAAAATGGTCTGCCGGAGCTTACCAATGAGGGAGGACTGGTTTTGGAAATCTTTAAGTAAGGGGGGGGGGGGGAGGTGTTTCTGTATGTGTGCAGTGAAGTTTGCTGAAAGATTAAACTGTACAGATTTATTTCTATGTGATGTGTTAGGCAGCCGAGCAGTGTGACAGTGTGATGATGTGAGCTCTAACAGCATTAGGCATTTTAGAGGTGAGAGTTCATTGGATTACACACGCTGACCTAATCCAATCTGGCGTTTTATTCTCTGGGATTACTCTTTGTGTCTGTGTGTGTGTGTGTGTGTGTGTGTGTGTGTGTGTGTGTGTGTGTGTGTGTGTGTGTGTGTGTGTGGGTGTGGCACACATAGAGGTGGAGCAAAGGGTGGATTTGGTGTGAGTCTGTGTGTGTGTGGGTTTGGTGCACATAGGGGTGGAGCAAATTGGTGTGAGTCACCACCCACAGTTACACACGCACAGAGGGGGTGTGTGGAGTTAAACAAACATAATGTGGTGATTTGTAAATGTTAGCAGTGCCAAGCTAGCTGTATCCCTTTTCTTCCAGGTGCTTGTTTGTGGGTTTTCAGTGGTATGAGAGTAGTTATCATCCCCATCATCTGCTTAAGAAAATGAATAAAGTTTTGCATATATATATACATAAAAATTGGCAAAACTTTAATGGGGTCCTACCAAGCTAATTTTCAGCTTTTTTTCCCTTGAAGTGTTAGAGTAGCTTTGCATGATTCACAGTTCAAAATAACCTCTATTTATTTTATACTGGGGCCTGGTTTATCCTGGCCTGGAGGTTGCTTGTTCTCACTAGGTAAAATTGGTTGCAAAGAGGTGCACAACTCTTGACTGAAAGCCTCCTTGCAATTGCTTTGGTCAGTAGCGGATTGTTGCAATGTTGGTGCAGATCTATTTATCTGCAAACTCTCACCACCTGCTCCCCAAGTGGTAATGAAACTGAGAACAGTTTGATAAAAACCAAGAACAGAGACGGTTGCCTTAAAAGTAAAAGTTGCACAACCTTTACTTCTAAGAAAAATGTTATCTCCGTTTCTGGATGAATGAATGCTGATTGGTCAGCTGGTTATGGATTTACAGCAGGATATACTCCATACTGATAGCACCGTTTTCTAACTATACTCTAGAAACACTGTTGCATTACACCATTTTTTTATATGTGTAAAACAAGCAGCTGCTTGTTTTGCTCAGAGGTGCCCACTATCAGGTGGCTACTAGTGGAGATCATCTCCGGGTACTGGCTTTGTGCATAAAATCAAAAGAGCAGATGCCATAAAGCGGCTTGTAGTGCTGTGATGTTGTTAATAATTTACAGTCAAAACCTGTAAAAAATCTAAAAATGAAAATAAATCCATTGTCTCTTCCCCATCTATTGAAAACATACGGATATTTGTTTAAAAGTGTTTTCCTGCAGCTGCATAGCCCTGTCATTCTGGGCTGTCTTTTGAGTAAACTCTGTGAAACAAGAAGTTCAGTGAGTCCGTGTTCACGAGTATTTAGAAGTTCTTTGATTAAAAATCGTGTGGTTGTACGACTTCTTTATTTACAGCCAGACAAAAAAACAAAAACAAAAAAAAAGAGTCTTAAAAGGAGCATTTAGAGGCGTTTAAAGCCTGAGATTTTGGCTCACAGGGATTAATTACACAGATGCTGACTTCATTATTTGGAACTGTTTTGGGGTTTTTGTTTTTTTCATATAATGAGTATCCAGAATTGTCACAGTGTCTTTATAAAACAGAGAATCCTAAATGGTATGTTTTACACAGATTTTTTTATGCGAATTAATCTGTTCATGAGTGAAAAATACTTTCTGCACACAGCAGCTATAGTTATAACTACACTGAGTGTGCCAGGGATACTTTGTTTTCATATTTAAAGCAGCGTTGAGGTTTTATGCATCGCTGTATCCAGGTATGAACGTTTAACACTTGCACAAAAAAGGGGAAAAAGTCTTTTAGTGCTATAGGGGCATGTTTTATCTTCCCTTTTTTTTTTTAATGTCCAGACTGAGTTTTCAGTCTGTCACCATGGCAACAGCAGCTATCCATGTCATCCTGTCTGACCACGTGTTATTTTTTTTTAACGAACAGGTCTATGTAAACCAGGTTGGCAAACGCCTGCACTCTCACTGAGCCTTTACTGCTCGCACAGGCGCGTAAGTCACCGCCCAGATAAGAGCAAAGGCCAGCTGATAAGAGCTAATAACCACAGTGAGCTTCTGCAATCTGCAGTTCAAGGGCGGATCGCGCTCTGCATTCGGTTGCATTACAAACAGATTTTGCTGTGTGGCGCGAACATGAGGCAGAGCTAAAGGGCTGCTCGTGAAGCAGCGTGGCTGTCCACGAGAATACGTGTTAATCAGAACCTGCAAAACGAGGTATTTTTGTCTTTAAAACTTTTACAAGGCGGGCGGGAGTGAGGAGGGGTGTCGAGCAGCAGTTGGCCTTTACAAGCACTGTTTTCCCCCTGTTGAATTAAAGTTGCTTAAAATTAAATATAATAATGCCAAATATAGGCCATTAGTGTGGTAAAGTGTTTGTCAGATGTGCAAATGGAAATAATTTGGGCTTTTTAAAAAATCCCCCTCAGGAGCAAGTGAACTGCACACGCACGCACGCACCTCCGCACACGCACACACATATGCAAACCTCTCGCCGCTCGCTGCGTGTTTATAAAAAGGAGCTTGTCCCACTTTTTCCCTCTCATCTACCGCGCTCTCGTTCTGTAATTTCTCCGGCGCGATATCTAATTGGTGCGAGCTCGGGAAAGATTTGCCGCCCCGCTGCCGTCTTCCTTAAAAAAAACCAAAACCCAAAAACCCAAACTGGAACAAGAGAGGCGAGCAAGTCGAGGGGGCAAAGAGAAAAATGGAGAGAGGATGGAGAAGAAGGAGACAGGAGGTACGTTTTGAGGGGAGAGGAGTCGGGAGGGCGGGCACAGGTTGCGAGTTGCTGTGAAATCTTGTTTGCTGATAGCTGCTGTCTTTACGCAACCTCCTAAGAGGAGCATAAACAGCCAGCTTTTGGAGCGAGGGAGTGATTATTGGGTCGTGCTTGAGCGAGATAAGTGAGTCTGCTCAGTGCAGGTGAAAGAGAAAGAAGAGAGAGAGCTGGGAAATTCAAAGAGAGCGAGAGAGGCAGACGTTGGAAAAACAACGACGAGAGAAGCGCACCTTTGAGTGGCAAACTGTGTTAATGAAAGGGGTCACTAAAAAGACTGAATTACCTCACAATTGATTTGGATCGGTTTGAAATATTTGCCGGGATCTCTGGGCTTTTTCTGTGAGCAGAAAGAGACTGAGAGCGAACCGAACTAGGACAGGTCCTGAAAGACCATTGTACTCCTTTTTCTTTGGGCTCAAGTGCATTCAAAACTGCTATCTCACTGTTGCCCTCCCCATCTCGCTCACTTTTATCGCTTCCTTTGACTACTTTTCACCTCCTTTTTTTTCTCCTAGTATCGAGTAATAAAAGAAAGAAAGAAAAGAAGCCGATTCACTGCAAACATCACAATTTGTAGCTTTTTAGGTCTTAAAGCAAAAGGCTGTTGACTGCTGAGCTCCTTGAGATGGTCCCAGAGGTACCAGGCGAAATGAAGAATAGTTTAAAGCGGTGGCCTTTAGCTCTGATCTTCGGGGGCAGAGCCAGGCTTTTTTCATTGTTTTGGCATTCAGCATGGATACACCTGGGATCCATTCTGAGGGCAGATACCAGTGTGGCTAGAAACACGTCTTTAAACATATAAATGAATATAAAGTACATTCCCAACATTTAGTTTCCTCTTTTCTGCCACAGTTGAGGTTTTGAGTAAAGATTGAGTCAGCTATCTCTGGCGTGTTTCCTGGTGAGCAGCGTTGGAGTGTGGTTGATGTTTGAGTTATGGTGAATGATGTTTGGGGTTAGATAAGGGCTCAGATTAGCTCTGTTTTTCCTGAGTGTTTGCGTGTGCGTGAACGCCAAGCTCTCCGGACTGTTGGTCATGTATATTTTACTGCTTTCTCTCAGTAGTGTGCAAGTAAGCACGTATATAGTGAGGTTCGTATGCCAAGAACAAACGAGGACGTGGGAATGTCACATTCCTTGAACCTCAGATCAGTCGGAGTGATGAAAGTCATGTATATTTATGTTTTTTATAGAGAATTAATCATTCTGAAAGAAGGAATTGTGGCGTTTCTGTCCTGATCACTACTCATTCCTGCAAGCACACCGGCTGTACAGGCAAATATATTTCATTATCTCAGACATATGACATGCATATTTTTTACTGATTCTAATCTCCATATTTTGGTGTAAAATAAAGTTATTAACAGTTATTCGTTGCTTTTGACAAATTAGCAAGCGTACATGTGATGTTTTTCATCTCAGCTTCATAAAGCTGGTATGAAGGTGTTATCCTGAGATCTAAGGGCTACTGCTAAAAATATCAGGAGCCATGAGCAACACAAAATTACTTGACTGTAGTTGTCAGGACAGGCAGTGTTTCCCACGCTTAGACTTTACTTGGGTGGAATGCCAAAGTTCGGCGTAAGCATTTGGCAACTTGGCAAAACAGTTGGCTTTGGCAAAAAAGGTCTTTCTGTATTGTCATCCGCAGTTAGTACATTGGTGCATGTTTTGTGCCCTTTTATTTTGAAAGTCCAGTCACTGTTGTCGTGGACTTTAGATTATTTGGTTAAGTCTGTCATCTCCCAGTTAGAGACCGCACAGCTGGTGATGGTGGTCCTCGTTCCTCCATGGAGAAGTTCGCTACAAACTGCAGCTCTAACCTGAATCTGCAGGGGGTATTTGACTGCTTCCTGCACTGGCGTGCACAGAAAAATGACTCTATCTGTGCGACTAGAGGATTATTGCTCTGTTCTTTTATATTTTCTTTTAACAGTCAAAGTCTTCTAAAAACACAGCAATATTGTTAAGCTTGCCTCTTCCTCCTTTAAAGTGCTCAGCACTCCCAACACTGCTTTTGCCAGTAGTGGAGTCCTAATCTGTTGAAAGGATTGACACCTCACGCTGATTTAACACTTATACTTCAGCAATTAATCTAAGTTGTAGCCCTCGTATAGGCTGTATTCTTTCCCCCAACTGCAAATGATGTCCTTAAAGTTAAAGTTGGTCAGTACCTGAGTCAGTCTGATATCAGTCTGTGGCTGAATGGGGTCAAGTTGGCAATTATATCCAGTCTGATTCTGATAAAACAGATATTAACTGTGGTAAATGATTAAAAAAAACAAACAAACCGAAAAATCACATCTGTTTGATCCTTCGTTCTGTGGGAATATAAGCAGAATACAATCAGCTGGAGTTGAGTCCCCTTGTGTTGTGCTTATTGACACACTCATTCAGAGTGATGGCAACATGTTGATAATTTGTCTGCATTTGTAAATTAGACAGGAATTATTTTCAAAGCTTTGACAATTTCTCTGAGAGCGACTGCAGTCCGTCCAAGTCAGGCTGCGACTGTTTTCAGAAAGGTGGCCTTCTATCATGAGATTTGAGCCCTCTTGTTTATATCGTTCCCGAAGTATTTTAATTTATTTAGTATTTGGTATTCCTCTATAGATGCAAAATCACCGCGCAAAAGACCGTTATACTATACTGCATCAAGTTTCCACCCCTTAATTCAGTCAGTAGTGGTACTCTCTGTTTCCCAAATATCTGTGTATTGTGTAATGATTCATGGCAAGCAACAAAAACCCCTCTCACACAGATGATCCCTTAGGTAATATGTTGTTAAGTGCTCTCTCTGTGGCCTCTGACATTTAAACATTTTCTCCACCCTGCAGCTATATCTGCCTCTAAACTCTCCAAGGCAGCCTTGACAGCTGGGTATTGCTCATTGTTTTTAAGACACTCACCTCAGTTCAGTCAGTGTGAGCCAGACAGTCGGTATTTTTAAATGAAAGGGACTCTTTCCTATTTGTGTGTGAGTCAAACGATGAGTGTGCCTGCCGAGAAGGGGAAGGCAGGGGCCCACAGAAAGGGTGGTCCCGTGTTAATGCGGGCTAAGAGTCAGAAACGGTGTGTGTCGGGACAAGAGAGAGCTGTCTGTTTTTTAAGGGGCTCCATAAGGATACAGTGCAGCCAGTGTTCAGCAGGGCTCGGTGAGTTCACTCTATCTCAGTTTTTGGGAGAGGAAAGTTTGGATTTGTTCAATGGGAATCGGACCGTTGGAGTTTTCGCCTTGTCATTTCCTCAAAAGCCGTTTGGTGTGTATGTGTGCGAACTCTGTTTAAGTTCATCCAAAGAGCTTGGCTGACGGTTCAGCAGTGGGCTTATCCTACTATGGTCTTAACAAAGTTGGCTCAGAGTGTATGCATGTCTGTTTGTGTGCGGTTGGATTAACCCACTGCTGTAACGGCCACATCGCAGAGGAAGAGCCTGTTTTCGTGCACACGTGTTGTGTTTTTATCCCCCCCCCCCTTCATGCATGTTTGACTACTGGCTCAGCTACAAGTGTTGTTGTTTAGATTGGGATAAGCTGTGGGCTACCACTACTGTAAGTCTGGTATTACATTGTTGCACACTGTGGCTTAAGCGGACATCTTTGGCATGGCAAATATGTGAAGTATGTAGGTGTTTGGTCTTTCTCTTGCCTTTTCCCTTCATCTCTTTCAGTCTTTGTGAAGATTTTGTTTTTCCAGGTACACGGCTTTAGAGAACATTTCCTTGATATCTCGGCTCTACTTTCCCATGCAGTGTTTTATGCGTGAGGCTGCTGTTGCCTGCAAGTTAGGTCTTGTGTAGTTTTATGTGTACTCTGCTGCTAAATGTTCATTACTGAGAACTGCCACCAGCAAAATGTTGCTTACCTACTACCTAAGCTCACAGCAGAAGATGTTTGATTTTTGCATGAATGGAGCCAGGCTGGACCTCCTTAAAGAAGATTTTTGCAAAACAAAGCAGAGTCACTAGTTTCAATCTTGGCTAAAAGTTTGAAACTAGTGCAGCTTTTGCTTTTTACTGTTCAGTCACACACCTGCAGGTGCAGATTCCTGATGGATCATTGTTTAATGAAAAATAATTGCAATCCTGTCAAAGAGTGTTATAAATCTTTGTCCAGAGCATTATTCCGCTGTTGGACTTCCTGGTTTGGATTTCATTTTCTTACCTTAAACCACCTGATTATGAACATGGTATATGGTGGATAAATGTCTCATAAGTTTGCAAGTTCAGTGAAGAGCAGGTTTTGCTGCTGCTTTAATTAAAAGCTGACTCTTCTGGGTGCGATTTAAGGAATTTATTTAATGCGGCTTAAACTATTACTTCAGAAAAATCTTTTTTCAGCTGTAAGGGAGGAATTGTAATGCCAGTGTAGAAATTTACAGGGATGCCTTAGTGCCATCTGGGCTGAAAGGGTTTCCTGGTAAACAAAAGTGTGTCGCAACACAAATGATTTGCATGCTTTCCTCAGAGGGATCCAGGTAGCCTCTAGTTATGTCTCAAATGAGCTTCTACACTGAGGGTGTTTTCACACCTGTTTGTTTACTCTGGTCCGAATCATTTGATGAGTTTGTAAACGTGTAGCTTTTCCCCGTGATTTGGTTTCTTTTTACACAGAGAAAAATCTAAGTGAACGCCGAGCAAACCACAACGTGTCATTACAGACCACGTGAGAATGTCCTGTCCGCTTATTGGCCAGATGTGTCTGGGAGCGACAAATGTAAATACAGGAACAAGGTGCTGCGTTCTGGACAACTGGAAAATACTGAGAATTTACATTCATTTCACGGCTAGTTGCCAACTTATACTGACATTTGAACATCTACAGCTCCTCAACACATCCCAGTACAGAAGTATTTTTACCCAAACTTACCCAAACCTGGATAGATTACTTTGTTTACACAGTACTCAGACTAACTGCACCAAGTGAGAAAATGAACTGCAGTTTGCTTTAAAAGGACTAAACAGGCAGGTGTGAAAACGCCCTAAGATAGACCTGCCATGCTGATTTCCAGCTCCATATTTTTAGTGATGGACTCTACTAGACTAGGATCGACAGCTCGAAACATATGTTTCCACAACACTGCTTTGCACATAAATTTGTCATGAAGTTCTTTAAGCTCAGATACGCACAGAATCAACTGTAGGCGTCGGTCACACCATGTCATGCGTGAGTACTCCTCACCAATGAGCTTATGCTGCGCTTTGCTCAGTAATAGGATAGATAGGTTTCAGAGTGTAGTAGGTACTGCTTCCTATGTGATAAGACCTTTATGCACTCAGTCTAACTTGTTTGAAGCTAGCTGTTTTAGCTCCCTTGCCCTTCCTTTAAACATACTTTCTTTTGATTGGTTGTCTCTTGCAAAGAGAGGGTCAGTAGGTAGAGATTCTGTGCTCACAGCTGGAGATCTATGCCTGAGATGACCATATTAGGGATATCCGCTCTCTGTGATATCATAAAGGGGGAAAAACGGTCTTCTGCTCATTTATACACTGACCCTATTGTTTGAAACGTTGGCCATGGTTCATATGAGCACCTACCTTAACAGTGGAAATCAAACTGCGCGTACCTCAGTGCATGTTGTTAGATACTTGGTATATATCATGTACTCAGTACCGCAGTCAGCTTCTCTCTGCTTCAGTGAGGCGCTCTGTAACATTAAACAGGAAGTAGTAATCCTGAGTCAGAATAGATCGAGCATGTGTCAGTGAGTCAGCCAGTCGAGCGTCCAGCCTGTTTACATGTTGACAGCACATGACGCTGACAGTATCTTCCCCTCCGTCACAGCAGCGGCCTCACTCACTCACAGGCTATAGGCTGCATCAATGGACTGATTGTTGAATTTGCAGAGAAACCACCGGGCTTCGGTCATGAGTTATAGGCTGATGAGAAGATGACTCCGGCATGCTTGGGTCCGGTGTAAGCAGAACATGCTGTTTAGGGGTTGTGGGAATCATCACATTCCTGGTACCTTGGTATAATGTTTTACTAGTTAAGGGAGGAGAGCATGATGAAGGTAGTCTCTTCCCCCCATAGTAAGGTGTTTCCTGTGACTAAGGCAATATCACTTCTCTTATTAATGTTGGGGATTTTTCCATCCTAAGTAATGCGGAAGCCCTTTCAAGACAGCCAGTTCTTGTTTATCTTCTTTATCTAAGGCTTTGCTGGTAATAAACAGTATTCTTAATTATTGAGATTTTTTCTGGCAGTTGATTAGTCTTCTGTTTTTTAGCCACATTGATGGCATGTTAACCTGACAAGTTTGTGTTTGTTGTGCTTTGGAGTTTTAAAGCCTCAACAAATATGGGATGGATTTTCATGGAATTGATCGCTAACATTCTGATCCTCCTCAGATCAACTTTAATCACTTTGTAGCATAGAGCGTAATTGTTATTATTCAAGTACTTTACCAGAAACTTAAAACACAGACTTTCCTTCAGCAGTAGCCGTACTTACCATTTATTCTATTTAATAGCAAATGCAGGAGCATTTTAATTGTAAGTGTTTATGATACACTGGTAGTGAAAGTAACTCTGATATTGAAAAAACATTCATATGATGTTTATCATTAATGCTGTTAATAAAAGATAACATATTAAAAGAACATTGTTTCATGAAGTCATGCTTACAGGACTTCTTTCCACTTCCGTTTTGAGTGAATTCATTTGCCAATTTCGTTTTGGCTGCGATGTGTATTTTTATTTCTGTGTCATGCATTTTAATTGGGGATAAAAACAGTTGCTCTTTTTTTTTATCTGTGTTTCTACAGATGGATCCCTCCCTAAAGAGCCAAAAGGAGATGTATCGAGCCAGATAGCAGGTAAAACATACGATTTTTTTTTTTTTTTTTTTTTTTTTGCAAGGCCCGTTTATATCCATGTGTGTGCTGGTGGTGCAAGAGGGGAGTGTATTTTACTGAGGGTGGAGGGTCGTGGAGGTCGGTATATTTCAAAAGAAATATGGTGTATGGTGTTTTTTTACATGCACACGAGAAGACCTAAGCCCTTTTACAGATGTAATGTAGACCTTTTTTAAATTTAAAAAGCATTATCCTGCTAAAGTAATAGTACAAGGGTTTTAGCATACATTAAGTGGGTAAAGAGATGTTCTCCAGAGATGTTCAGTCAGATTCAAGTCTGGTTGGGTCACTCAAGGACATTTACAGAGTAGTTCTGAAGCAGCTGCTTTGTTATCATGGCTCTTTGCTTAGGGTTGTTGTCCTGTTGATGAACCTTTGCCCCAGTCTGAGGACCAGCGCGTTTTGGAGCAGGTCATCATCAAGGGTGGCTCTGAACATTGCTGCATTCACCTTCCCTTGACCCTAACTAGTGTCCCACTGCTGAAAAACACCCCCCAGCTTGCTGCTGCCGCCACCATGCTTCAGTTTAGGGATGGTATTGGCCAGGTGGTGAGCGGCGTCTGGTTTCCTCCAGATGTGATACTTTGCATTCAGACCAAAGTGCTCAAGCTGGGTTTTATCAGACCAGACAATTTTGTTTCTCATGCTCTGAGAGTCCTTCAGGTGTCTTTTAGCAAACTCCAGGTCATGTCAAGAGCCTTTTATTGAGGAATGGCTTCAGCTTGGCCACTCTACTATACACCCCTGATTGTTGGAGAGCTGCAGAAGTGGTTGTCCTGCTGGAAGTTTTTCTTCTCTCCACAGTAATGCTGGAGCTCTGTCAGAGTAAGCATCAGGTTATTGGTCACCTGCCTGACCGAGGCCCTTTTACTTCGATTGCTCAGACTGGCCAGCCAGCTGTAGGAAGAGTTCTGGTGGTTCCGCAGTTCTTCCATTTTCAGATGATGGAGGCCACTGTGCTCATTACTATCCTCAGTGATAAAGACAGGTGTGTGTCTTTCCAAATCATAGCCAGTCGACTGAATTTACCACAGGTGGGCCCCAACCAAGTTGCAGAAACATCTGACAGATGATCACTGGAAACAGGAGGTAGCTGAGCTCGATTTGTATGTGTCATGGAAAAGGCTGAGAATACATGTACGTGTTATATTTTTGTTTTTCATTTTTGATAAATTTGCAAGAATTTCAAGCAGAGTTTATTCACTTTGTCATTGTGGGGGGAATACTTTTTGGATGCTCTGTACTTTGTTAAATTTCACCCCTGTTCCTGTCCATTCTCTTGTCCGCTGGTGTTGGACATTGTAAGGTTCTTGTCTAATAGCATTGATGAAGGGCGGTTCAATGCTCTGCCCCTCCCAGTATCAATACAGGTCATTGTCATCCTAAATCTCACATGTCCTCACTTTTCCTTTCATCCTCGTCTCCACCCCTCCCATCTATTCCCAAAACATACAGGATGTGGACAGCTACCCATGTCTGGCACCTCTCCCCATAGCTATAACAGGCTATTAGCAATGAGTTGAGATGGACACTTATGCTGCCTGCTCCATGATTTATTCACACAAACTGCCATTCACTCAGAATCACTCACCCTAAATGACCTTTTCCTTGTGTCCTTTCTCCAATCAGTTGTACTAAATCTTCCTTTTTATTATCCTCATGGTGCAGCTGACACTTAAAAAGTAGGCTATTTTCCTCATGTGAGGGTTAATATGTGCTGCTGAAACGACACATTTAATGACCAATTTGATATATAAAGTTATTTCTGCTCTGTTCTTCAGTGAGAAATTTTACTATTTCATAGGAAATTAGAATAGAGCCATTTGTGCAAACCTCTTAATTAGAAACTCTAAGACTATCAGCAGTATTGGCTTTGTAAAGAGAAACAAAAACAGCCCTCAAATTCTACACACAAAGGAGGACAGTGAGTTGGCAGGTTGCTCCAAAGCCCCAGGGTCTTTATAGAGAAAGCTTCAGTGCCCGTAGGAAAAAGGCGATGAAAGCAACACAAACGCGGTTATATCTGAAAAACACTTGGCTTTAGTGTGACTGTTTAGCCTTTCTGCATGGTGCTTTTCTTAAGCATCCTGCTGCTTAACAGTTATCACTTCGTGATTTAGAAGAGGTGGTGGTGGTGGTGGGTGGGGGGGATTATGTCTGTCCATCTGTTGGGCCTTCTCATCCACTGGTCTGACTGGGTGACTTGAAAGTGGGTTGCGAGGGATGGGAGGGTGAGGCGAGTGCTGTTATGTAATGATGTTAAAGCTTTCGAACCCTGACAGATGTGCTTTCTATCACGGTCTCACTCTCTCTCTCTCTCTCTCTCAACCCTTTTTCGTCTGTGTCTGTCCAGAAGTACCCGGTGTAATCTGCCTCAGTGCTTGTTGAAATGATTTGGCATAAATCTCCAGCAATCAGCTGCATTCTGCAATCTGAAAGCATCGCCTCAAGATGGCGTGTTTGAGCAGATTGGAAGAGCTGAAGCACAAAAATACTGCAGGAGTGTCTGATCTGCAGCAGTAGTCTGTAGAAGAGCCACTCCTCACTCCATCACATACTATGTAATCTCAGTAAGTGACAGGAGCAACGTGTGGAAGGAAAATGAGTTTTTATTCTCACTATTACAGCAGTAGAAGGGTTTTTTGGGGTGGAGGGTTAAAAAAAACAAACAAAAAAAACCAAAACAACTTGTTGTTGTAACGGTCTTTTTCTCTCTGTCTCGTCACGGTTCGTCAGAATAGGATCAGGTGGCATTAAAAGACCCGGCCGACTGAACTCTTGGCACCAATAACAAGCTGCCTTTTCTTTCTCTCTGTCTCTCTCGCTGTCTTTCTTTTATTCCTGCTTCCTCTACTCTCCCTTTTCCCTTCTCCCCTGCTGTGTTTGGGTCGCTGGGGTAACCCTGGCCTGTTTCTCGCTCGGTTAGCCTACCCTGCTATTAGAGGTCTGGATGGATGGGGAGAACAGGAAGAGGCGGGGGTAAGGGAAAGATGGTGTGTGCTCTGTCTCGGTCTCCCAAGCCAAAACTCCGATTTGGGGACACAAAGGGGAAAATTGGGAAGGACACGGAGAATCTGAACAGACTGGAAACAAACACCCAGGCTGTGCTGTTCAGTCTTGGATGCTGTCAATTCGGTGTTTTAGATAGCTGCTCGTTTTCATCAACGGCAAATGATTTTCACTACAATGAAAGTGCTACACAGATACCTTATCAGTGTAAGGGTGGTAAAGGGAAAGTAGTGACACTGTCCCTGTATTGGATTGAAAGAGTGCATTTCATAGATTGGTACAGAATTTACTTAGATGGCACCTAAACATGGTGGCAAGATGAACACGTTCTTACTTGTAAACTGGTTTCTAACTTTGTGTGTATGTACAGTCAGTGCCAACTGTGGCCACAGTGAGGTCATTGTTATATTGGCACAGCAGCCAGTCAAATTAGAGCTACTTGCTTCTTTGTTGTCCAGTAAGGTAAGCTGTGCAGCAGCTAATCAGAGCTGCTTCAGTAGGACTGATAGATGGGACATGAACCATTTGTCAAGAATTCAAACCACGTATAGACAAAAGAAGATTGTTTTTTTTCATCTGCACTGATCTGGCGTTGCGGCTCTGTTCTGAGATCTCACAGAACAGGAGTCTGTGACAACAGATATGACTGTGATTAAATCATAAACAGCACTAAAGGAAGAGCAAGGGCACAGGTGGGCTATTAAGCTGCTTGCAGGTTGTGCAAAAGTAGCAGCTCAAGTAGTCCAGTAGGCCCTGGTCACGTAGACGCAGAGACCTGTAGGCGACTGCATGGCAACCACCAGTTGGTAGGGAAAAATTAGCATTAACTGACTGGTTTTGAGTGATTGCTGGAGGTTGCTGGCAGTCTCAAAGAGGAAACCTCACTGAATGCTTAGGTTGCAAGCAGATTGCCACGGTCACATTTAGTTTGTAGAGAAGACTTTTGTGCAAACACTCACTAACCAACCACCAAGCGATTGTGAAACTGTCTTTGTCATTCTTCAAAGCAGAAGCTGCACTTTTTTTTTTTTTTTTTTGAAATGGGTTGATTTCAGGTTAAAAATCAGCTTTTACTTTGAAGATGGACCTTCTCCATTTCCAAATGGGGTTGCACTCCTTTAGTGGTTAGTGAGCATTTGCAGACTGCTTGCAACTAAGGCAATCGCAAGGAGGTTTTTGGTACAGCGCCCTCTTTGTGGCAGTTTTCCTCCTAGCAACCAGAAGTTCACCAACCAGTCTCTAGGTGTGGCGGAGGCATCTTATTTGATATGTAGAAGTGTATCTGCTGATGTGCCTGCCTAAAACTAAGCAAAATGGCATCATTGCATTATAAAAACATTGCAGAAGAACATTAAAAGTAACAGAGGAGTTTAACCAACTGCTGACAAAAAGACAAATATAATCGATTCAGTAGAGCTGGAACTGCAGTCACACCTGCGAACACTTGTGTGTCATGTTTGTTATTAAGTGCGACAGATCCAGGTTAGCTGTAATAGAGTTTGAAAGGGGGAGGAGGGCTGCTGTTGTTCCCCATTGCGTCTCCCTTTCTGTTTGTTCTTAAAACAATATTCTTAATGTGTTTTAACACAGAAAAGCAGCACTCTGTGGAACAATGCTAGGGGCACTGTAAACTTCACATGCAAATTGGGGGGGGGGGGGGGCTTGAGAAGCTTAACATTTACTAAGGAGGTAAGGCTCAGCAGTTTAGGATTTATCTGAGATGAATCTGTCTGGAAGATTATAGTCTTAAATAAATATATTTCATTTAGATTTTTATAGTACAGCTTTTTCTTCATAGGAAAGGAAATGCCTTCAAATTAACATTTAGACCACAGGAAACATAAAATAGCTTAATGCACGCTTCGGTTAAATCAATTTAAAGTGTAGAAATGAAATTAAATCCATTGAGCGTGAAGTATTTATGAGTAAAATGGGCATGCAATCAAATAAAATTGCTCTATCTGGTATCTTTTTTTGTCATGGAGACACTGCTGTCCACTCCTTTATCCCAGAGGAATTCCTGCCAGTCCCACACATCCCTCAGCAGGGAATTTATGGCACGCTGCGAATGTGGGAAGTCCACAGCTATGCACTGATTCACACTCTTGTGCGCGAATCTGGTTTCTGTTGACCCGTAACAGCTGGTTTAGGAGCGATGGCTCCCAGTCAGCTGCTGGATAGCCATCATGAGATATAACTGCTCTTTAATCTCACGGGAAGATGCTGCGAGTGTTTCCTCCTCCTCTCAGCTGACTGTACCACCCGTCCCATCTGTTGGTGTGCACACAGCTGTCGCATTCTGTCTTCATATTGAACTCAGGGGTCGGTGTGTGTGTGTGTTTCTGAGGTATTTGTTACAGTGCCTCTGGGGAAGACTTGTTGTTGTTGTTGTTGTTGTGGTGTTTAGCAAACTGAGTAATGCCCACTCAGAGGCCACTACAAATCTCAGGCCTCTGAGGTGTGTGCCAAGTATGTACATATTGTAACACAAGCACAGCCCAGTTACAGTCGTGGCCTGCAACGAAAAAGAACTCGTGATCCGGGAGTTTCAGCAAAGGATGATGGACATTCCTGGCATCACCCCCATGGGTGTAGTCATATCAGTGATAACTTTGTCTCGCCCACTTCATACAGCACAGGCGACACAGGAAATGTTGGGACTTTCTGTTGCCTTGGAAAAATTCACCCAGGTGTGCTTTTTTTTTCGTCTTATGGGATTCAGTTTTCCTCTGTCTCAACTTCTCAGATAATTCTTCATTTAGTGATTGGCATTGGACGCCAGTTTCCCTGAATTCCTGAATGTAGACATCAGCAAGGTAATGACCTCCTCATTGGTAGCTAATGGCTTATTGATCATAAAGAAAAGAGGAATGTAATTTGTTTTTCACAGTTTGTCATTGAGTTGGAAAGGTTAAAATGAGTACTGGCTGTGTACTTCATTGCGCTGCGAATGGATCGTAAATTTTCTTGTAGGCTGTTTGATGACTCTCGTAGCAAGCACTTCCTCGAATTCAGCATTCCAACGTGACTCAGTTAAATCATTGGTTGTAACATAAACTCTGTGACATCATACGTCCTTATACAGAGTCATGGTTGTATTTAATACACTATCCTCTTTAAGTTTTAAGAATTCTTAGACTTGGTGAACTAAAAACCAATTTGCATTAATTTCTCTGCACTTACTGAACATTGCATGTAGTGCTGAAATGTAGTTACTATACTAAGACTTTAATCAGACGATTAAAGTTTTGTAGGTCCCTAGAATTAAATCACATCTGTTTAATGCATTAAAGATGTAGCAATAACGTGCCATTAAGCACCAAATTGCAAAAGTTACCTCAAAGTGCTTTATATTGTTAGCTAAAGAGTGAAGGTCCCGACAATCAGCCACCAAATAAGCAAGTATTTGGTGACAGTGGGAAGGAAAACCCCTTCTAACAGTAAGAAACCTCCAGCAGAAGCAGGCTCAGGGAGGGGCAGCCATCTGCTGCGACCAATGAGAGGTGAGGGGACGGAGACGAAGGAAAAGATGCACAGTGAAAGCGAGGTGAGATTAGATGAATAATAACTAATGTTTAATGCAGTACTTCGTACTGTTTTTGTGCTGACAGAAGTCCTGATATATAAAGAACTTCTTTGTAGTAAACAGATAAACATAACAACGCTCCATCATCGGGTCATACTTTGTTCCTTTTCGTTTTTCTGCTTCTTTCTTGTCAAGTGAACACAGCTATGATCAGTCTTTTTGGTGTGCAAGTCCCACTTTCAACCAGTCAGCAATCTATCTTGGTATACCATCACCATCGAGTTAAGTGCTGTTGGCTCTTGAGAGGAGGTGCCGTAAATCCAAGTCGATACAGTCAGCGTTTACATATACAATCCCAGCCTCTACTAGCATAGGTTAATACTGAGCGGCTGCAGAGCAACAACATGGGCGATTTGAGCCGATTGAAGCAACTACCTATACGAGTGAAGGAAAAGCACTCGATTGACATATGGCAATCTGCTAAGTACGTTAGAGGGTTAGCTACAGTAGCTGCAAAGCAGTGAACAATGAGAAGATCACTTTGTACGTGGGCGGAGCTGAAGCGTTTTGCCTACAACCTCACGACTCACTTCCTGTGCTAAGCGGCTTCTCCTCGTTCATAAATGCAGTGCAGGCATATTATAATTGCTGCCCCTCCTGCACGTTGAGGATTACCTCCATTTACCTGTCTCTCCAAAAGACAGACAGATTAGCAGCTCACCTAATGCCACACGAGGTTCTCAGTGATACTGTTTATCCACAGAGCCCAAGTGTCTGCACCGGTAACCCAATTTCTCCTTGGAAATGTTTGCTCCAGCTTTCCATATGGATGTGTAGACATCACCAAAAATGGGTGGTTTTGGTTGTCTGCAGGGTTGGAATATCTCCCCTCAGGAATCTCAGGATTAGCTTCAGCTGCAGCAGCTCTGCCCGCAGCGGACTGGGATCCCGTCGGCACATCGGCCAGTCACTCTATGATTAGATGATGCTGCGAGCGGGCTGCATTTCTTCAGCAGCAGCCGAAGCCAAATCCACAGCAATTTATGGAGGTTTTACAATTTAGGGAAGAATTTTCAAGCATGGCTTGCTGGACAGCCAATCACAAGTGGCAGTATGCTTATACTGGTTCCTCCCTCGTCCAGCTGACAGGTACAGTGTTGCCTGTCTGGTGATGCACAGGAGAGGGGGACGTAGAATCTACCATGCAGTCAGCACCATCCTTTCCTTTGTGCTCTTCCTCGTCATCCCTCAGTCAACCCAATGGAAACTGAACTTAGTCGTCCCTCCATCGTTCCCTGACATCTACTTTATTCCTCCTTCGCTGTCATACACCACTTCTCTTTTTCCCCTGTCTCTCTTTCCTCAGCCTAGTTATGACACAATGATGTGTTTCATTAGCTTACTAATTTTCCTGGTTCCTCCTAGTTGGTTTTGTTCATCATTTACCCAGAAACCCTTGTTCTCCAGTCTGCTTCTGTGCGGGTGTGGGTGTGACCTGGCCACTCTATATTTAGCTGCTGTGCCACTTTCTCTGTTCCCAGAGCACTGCAGAGTGCTAGGAAGTGATGGAGGGTGGGGTGGCTGTGTCTTTAAACTTACCTTTTACTTTTGATGGTTAAAGAAGAAATCCACTCAAAATACTGCTCAGATAAACTGTGGAAATAAGAAGGATGGGGTGTGTATGTGTGTTTTGGTCAGTCTGCATGAAACCTTAATCCGTTAAAAGTCGCCGTACAGTAGCAAATTCAAACAACTACAAGGCCATCACTGTGCGCTCTTTTTACACGCTCACACTCTCTTCCAAACACACAGCGGTTTTCTGCTTGTCGTCTTGTCAACATTAGGTTTTTCATTGACCTTTGATTATCCTCCTGCTCAGTGGCAGCCGGCCAATCAGACAGCAGGTTTGCAAGCAACATCAAAGATTGTCTTTGCTTCAGAAGATGAATCACTCTGTGGTGAAAACATGCTGACTTATCTGTTTGTGCGCATATGCTGCAGTTCACCTCGATAAGCGCGCTTCTTGAGCATTTAGCTTGGCATCGCTGCTGTAAATAAGTGGCGCTGATAAACATCGCGCTCGAGCTAAGCTGTGAGGTAATGTTCAGGGAGCAGTGTGTAGGCAGCTGCTACAAAAGCAGCTTTCTTGTAATTTAATGGCCGTATTGTCACATGATGACCATAGCATTAGACAATCTGTTCCAAAGCAGTTGTATGTGTCGCATAAGGTTGTAATTCATAGAAAGTATGATCATTTTCATAGCTGGTCTAGATCAGTGATGTCAAACTCATCTTCAATCAAAGGGGACGTACGGCTCATATAGATCTTAGGATAGACCGAACTGGTGAAACTCAGCCTTCTGTCAATGTAAAGACATTTAGACACTTTTAATTCCTGAGTTATCCTTATATAAGAAAAAAAATAGATTTTTTTTTTTTATAGCACAGCTCAGTTTTTCTGAAGTCACTACTGGGCCAATTCTGGCTCCCAGGCCACATGTTTTACACCCCTTTGTCTAGAAAATGAAAAGCATTTATCCCAGTTTTCTAAAATCCAGCCAAGCCTTTTCATGTAAGTCAAAACAAGTAAATGCTCACAATTGTTATCCAAATTCTCACGGTGTTTACAATAAATATACCTTGAATAGGTGTTTAATTTCTTGCTAATGTATTAATCACTCAATGTACTGCATTAAAAACACCTAAAAGAAGTATAAACATTTTTTAAGTGACTTTTTTCAGTTCTAACTCCACTACACTAGCTTTACATGAGTTAACAAACAAAACAATCCCTGTTTATCTTTTACTTGGGCCCTCTGCAGCTCCTCAGTTCCTCTGCCTGAAACAAGCTGCCTTAGCTCCCTTCCCCATGACGTTAAGACGTCTTTCTTCTGATTGGCTGCTCGTTGTAAACAGAAGCTGTGATCAGCAGGTCGGTAGGCCAAAGCTTTGTGCTTGAGGGGACCATGTTGGAGTGAGCCACTCTCACTCACATTATAGAGAGCCAAGGGTAGAAAACATCACTGTTTGTTATGACGGTCTGTTGTTGGAACATACCGTCTGTGACAGATGAGAAAAATAGGCTAGCTTTTACCCATATTGATAGCACATTTAGCGATTCCTAATATCTTGTCCTAATTTTTCATAAAGAGACTTAAAGATAAAGCTGCCGATACAGCAGGATCATATGGAGAGAGGTGGGGGTGAGCCTTTCCCAGCTGTCGTAGGGTGAGGCAGGGTGTAGCCTGCACAGGTCTCCAGTCTGCCACAGAATAACTGTGAGTGTCTCACTGGCTGCAGCTTCTCAAACGTGACGGATGAATGCCTCTTTGACATTTTGGAACCATCCCTTTTTGGCTTTAAGTGTTGCTCGGACAACCCATGCTTATGTCTTTTTAAGTTTGATGAAGTCGAATTTGAAACACAGCGATCAATAAATAATCCTGAGATTCAACCCAGTTTGACTCCCCCAGCGCTCTCCGTCTCCTCAGAGAGTGGATCTGGACCATGTGCAGCTCCCAGAAATAGAGCCAGAGCAAGCGCTCTCTGTCTGCACTCCCCTCCTCTCATGCTTCATCTATAAAGAGCTACAAGCTCATTCTCTACAGGAGCGCAGTGGGAAATGTAGTTGATCATGCTAATTTGTTTTTTGTGGCACCCTGAGGGAGGGAAGGAGACAAATGAGAGGAGAGAAGAATAGTAAAAATAGAGACAAGTCCTGATTCTCATCCATCTCCTCCGGTGGCAGGAATGAATTAGCATCTCATTAGCATACAGTCGCAAATACGACGCCATGCAGAGACCAGAGACTGGAGTACAATTTCAAAAACACTTCAGTGCCCGAGAGGGGTGTGTTTCTGAGCGTTTGTATGATAATAATAGTAAAGGGATGACAGAGAGGGTACTCCTCCCCTTTACAGTACTTGTTATGTAATATGCGGTAACAAATTGTGTGTAAATGTGCGTCTGTGTGTGTCTTACCACTTTACCACTACACCATAAGACTAAAATGGAGTCAGATGAATTACATTTTTTTTCTCTCTCTCTCTGCTGCTCTCTTAACAGCTTTAATTGCACATGTTAGACAGCATGTCACATATACTGCGGGATTGTACCTCAGATGAAGAGCACGTATTGAAGGTGCTTGAGAGGACGCAGCGTAGGGCTCTTGAGTTTAATTTGTAGTACTGCGTTCAATTTCCTCTGCAGCGGGTAGCGTTATTATTTACGTTAGCTCTGTCGTCACGAAGCTGAGCTGGATTTGGAGCTGATAAATCTTGGAAAATGATTTATGTAACTGAACTCTCAGAAGGAGAGAAGACTTAAAATTGCCAGAACTATGAAAATAATACCAATGGTGTGTGTCTACACACTTACTGCACAATAATGAGCTAAATACAGTAACCGCTTGTTACATTTCCTTTCATGGAGGTAGTGTACGTGAAAAAGTCGAGATCCATCCGTTATTTCTTTATATTTTCCTTCCAAGAAGCCAGTCTTTGTTTTGCTTTATTTAAAGTGGGTTTGAACAAGGCTTTAAGGTTTTCTTGGACATCGGCTGCTTTCTCACTTTAGTCCGTCGATATCTGTGGTTCGTATCTTTAGGCAGTTTTTTATTAGCAGCCTGTTTCTTTAACTGAATCCATGATAAATAATTAAATCACATTTTTGCACCAACGTGGTGATTCCCAAAGAGTTCCTAAAACTTGGCAAATCTCGGCATGGTGTGAAGTGTGTCCTGCAGGGCCTGGAAAAATGGAGGGTAAAAGAAGTGGGAATATCCAGGTCCTGGGAAAACCATGTGGCCCTTCAGTTGACCCATCTTTTATTCACTGAAACCTCATCAGAAGGGTGGCTGTCAGTTCAGTTCAGTTTTATTTATACAGCATCAAATCACAACAACAGTTGCCTCAAGGTTCTTTATATTGTAAGGTAGACCCTTCAGTAATACATACAGAGCAAAACCCAACAATCACATGACCCCTATGAGCACGCACTTTGGCAACAGTGGGAAGGAAAAACTCCCTTTTAACAGGAAGAAACCTCCAACAGAACCAGGCTCAGGGAGGGGCGGCCGGTTGGGGTGAGAGAAGAAAGACAGGATAAAAGACACGCTGTGGAAGAGAGCCAGAGATTGATAAGAAGTAAAGATTCAATGCAGAGGTCTATTAACACAGAGTGAGTGAGAAATGTGACTGAAAAAGAAATACTCAATGCAATAGGTATAGACCCAGCAGCCTATACCTATTGCAGCATAACTAAGGGAGGATTCAAGGTCACCTGATCTAACCCTAACTATATACTTTAGCAAAAAGGAAAGTTTTAAGCCTGATTTTAAAAGTAGAGATAGTGGCTGTCTCCCAAACCCAAGCTGGAAGCCAGTTCCACAGAAGAGGCTGAAGGCTCTGCCTCCAGCTTTCTTCTTTTAAATACTCTAGGAACAACGAGTAAGCCCGCAGTCTGAGAGTGAAGTAGTGTAATGGGGTGATACGGTATTATAAGGTAATTAAGATAAGATGGGGGCTGATTATTCAAGACCTTGTATGCGAGGAGGAGTATGTTGAATACAATTCTGGATTAGGAAGCTATTCAAGAAGCTATTCTTAAGGAAGGGAAACGGGGAGAAGGTATGCCAAATTGCAAAAGAACTTGGCTGAAAAGTGGTTTTCAGCCAGTGGTGTTGGAGATCTTGTCAAAATCGATGGAATCAGATTTTAATCCACCTTGTGATAATATCTGGTTGCATCTGATTGGCAGCAGCTTCATTCTTTTCCCTGATAATGATCCCAAACACACTGCCAGGGCAGTAGAAGCTTACCTGGACAGGATAACACACAAAGGAGCACCATCAGTCATGTTTCAATAACTCTCCATTTCCCATTTTCCTAGCAAAATGTAAGGAAATGGAGAGTGGCTCAAGATTTTTGCACAGCACTGTATTATCTTTGTGCTAATCCATAGACTGTGTTTACACTGCATATTACTGCCAAACACCTACCTGCCGCCATGCTGTGCAGTTATGTTTCTGGAATTGCCCATAAGGGGATAGATGTACACCATTACACACAGTGAAGGTTTAACTCGGTAAAATAAATCAGGCATTACTCTGACACCCAGGTTGACAATAAAAAGGAGGCAAACGTCAGTGGGACACAGAATGTCAAGGAGAGAATAAGAGAAAAAGATTCACATGGGTAATATAACTCGTCTGGGCCATCAGTCATATAAACTAGACCTCTGCTCTGTCTGAAGGACAAAATTGGAGCTTATTCTGCGTGTGTGTGTGTGTGTTTTAAGGCTGTGTGTTTAATCACTTCAGGGATTTCTGTGTGTACAGGAGTTGCTTGAAAAGGTTTGCTCTTATTGACTATCCCCGTCCAGCTGTTCACTCTCTTCCGGCAAGGTGTCTCTTGTTTGACGCCGTCACACCCATGAGGTTCAGCTTGACATTTCCATGGCGACAGTTTACAGCCCACATTATCACTGTGGGGTTTTTCTCCAGTTTATTCTCATTATCTGTTCTAGACAAACCAGTATGTAAAACACATCAGTCGTTATGGTCTACGCCAGAGGAGTTTTTCCCATAAGAGCGGCAGTATCGGAGAAGCCGTGATGAAGAGAAAGTTTATGCTTTCATAAGGAAACCAAAGGGTCAGCCACCATTGTGTGATTCATCAGTGAATACAAGCAAGTACTATTTATAGGAAAATGTCACTCATTGGGAGACTGAGAGAGGAAGCGGGCAAGGTAACTTTATTTATATTCATGTTTTGTGGCTGACAGCTCGATGGCCTTCAATAACCGTGCCATTTAGAACATCATCATGTTTTCCTCAGATAGAGGAAGGGGAATTAGGAAAGTCAAGATGCTTTCTACATTCGTTGCTGACAGTCACTTGGAGTTGCCCAGGATTTATGGGTTGCAGTCGCAGAGACGGAAGTGCTTGCGGTATTAAAACACACAGCTGTGTTAGGCTAATAAGGAGGCAGGCTTTGTTACTTATGTAGCAGAATCCTCATTTTTAGCGTGTTTGCTTTGTGGCTTTATGGTTAACAGTGTTTGTCTCTTGCCTGCTGTTCCAACATTTTGTCAGCCACCTTTTCTAGAAGGTCAGTCGTAATGATATGGCATCCCTGACGACCCCTAAAACCACAATGAGGTTGACATTTATAGATATTTGATAGACTGCTGTGCAGTTTGGTGCCGACTTTTATAGTCCTGCAAGGTGAATAAAATGCAGTCAATTTGGCAATCCGTAGACTTCATGTGTTATAGTCATCTGTTGATATATAGTACAGTGTAGACTGTGACGACTATGATTGGTCCGCTTGGTGCCATTATGGCTGTCCAATAAAAACACAGCACACTACTTTATAATTCTTAAGTTGGACAGGAATCTTGAGCTATAACAGCTTTAAACAGTTGCAACATCACCCTCTGTATAGCTGTATGTCTGAGCTTCTGTGCGGGACTATCTTACCTGTACATTTAAAAAGGACAAAGAAAGCAAAACGAATATGTAAAATCCCAACACTAATCCCTTAAAAGTAAATGCTGCCCGGCTGCCTTGCGCTTTCAGAGTGCCGCGTGTTCATTTTCGTTACCTCCAACACAATCTGCTTGCAATCAAAGTTGCAGTGATTACAGAGTGACGTGGATGTAGAAGATATTCTTATTGAATTGAATAATTAGAGTTGTTATAAAAGAACTTTGGAAAAATAGGATCAAAGTCCGTGTCACCACGTGGTAACCATCATAGTAATAGCTCTGCCCTGGTATGTGAGCCGTTATTTGCAAAGCCTGTATATAAATGAGTAAAACATTCAAAACTTTTATGTGAACCGTATTCGCCACTCTCATTGGTCGTTGCATCAGTCGCTCACCTGGAAGTTGAGAAAAGTTTATCTCTTGTCGCCACGTTGCTTTCACTGTGAACACACTTTATGAAAAGGTAGTACATATGCTTTCAGTGACTCTCTTACACGGGGGGTGTCTCCTATGCTCTCTACATGTCAGGTGAATATGTTAATTGCTACACTGCAGAGCAAAGTTTAGTCAAAGGTTCATTTATGCTTAATCTTCATAGTCTAAGCGTTTTCACCACTCACTGTTTGGTAGATGTGAAAATTCACCAGCCACTCAGTCTTTTTCAATAAATGCAGCATTTTATTATTACTCTAGCTGATGGGAACTAAAGTGGCCTGTGACATTTAATGTTTCTTTACCCCGTTTCACCTCTGTTACACTAAGAGCTTTAGCAGCTCTGCGTCTGGCCTCACAGTCTCACCATTACTGTTTCTCCGACCGCTGTCTCATTCTGTCTATGTGTGAGCGTGAATCTTACAGACTTTTTCCTCATGATGCAAGCAATCCAAAATTGGGACTGAATACGCCGAGTTTTAAAAGCCACAGATCACCAGATTACAACTAGACAAAATCTGCTCTGTCCCAAATAATCTGCGCTCAAGGCGGGGGCTCTTCAACTGCACAAGAACAGGGAAAAAGGGAAAAGCTTTTTTTATTTTGTTCTTGTATTCAAACCCCATGTTTTCTTTCCTCATCTCTTCACAGGTTTCAGGAGAAATGAGGAGATGAGAGCGATGGAGGTGCTTCCCATCCTCAAAGAGAAGGTTGCCTTTCTGTCAGGTAAGGTTATGTGTGTTTGTCTGGTCTCAAAAATGTACCACCGCCTGGTGTCTGATCATGGCAAACAAAGCTAATAGAGCCTGATGTATACTTTGTACTACTTAGTTTGTATACACACACACAAACACACAGTTGCTAGGTATTAAGCTGTACTTTTGACTTCCTCTTTTTCTTGCGCACAGACACGCACACAGTAACAAGCTGTGCAGGGGTCAGACTGAGGCCCAGACACTTGGCTCTTGACCTGTCTTTAAGCGCGTGCATGTACACCCAGATGACACACACCACACATGGTGACATGCACACAGATATCTGTTGTTTGACTGTCATCAGCAAGACAGTTAGCGTAGAGAGCTACAGCAGCCTCCCCCCCCCCCCCAGGAACACAACCACGTCCGACACACACTCGCACTCACACACTCGAGTGGTGCCAGAGAAAACTCACAGGAGGCTGAGCTGGAGATGCGGATTGCCAAGAACATCCAGCAGGATTATTTGCACAACACACAAAAGCATTTTTTGCGTGTGTGTTACTGTCACGTTTGTGCGTATTCGTGCAAATGCAAGCACTCAGATCTCCAAAGAGCCAAATGGAATAACAAAGTGAAATCGGTGTGTGCGTCGTGCGCTGGCAGAGAAGGTCACAGTTAGAAACACAATGACGAGGAAAAGGACTCTGACAAACAGCGAAATTGAGAGAAGGAGAGTCAGGGCAGCGTTGCCATGGAGATGACTTACTGCCAGCTTCCCATAGTGGACACTGGTGGAATAATTGGCTTTGAAATGAAGGTAGAGGAGGGGCCGCTAGTGAAAAGGAGGGTAAATAAGCTAAGCCTATTATCCCCAATTTGGCCCCTTAATAAATCGGCCATGTTCGCCCTCTCTCATGTTTGTCTGTTGCCACGTGAGCGTTTGATTTTCTCCTCTGAGCGGCAGGGTCAAGCCTACAGGCGCACAGCAACCCGACTGAACTCACTAATTTGCGGGCTGAGCAGAGAGGGCCTGTGTTTATGAGTTCCCACGTGAGTGAAGCAGCCTTCTTCTTCTGCAAGTGGCCAGAAACTAGGAGCAAAAATATTATTACAGTACAAAATATAACTGCAGAGAAGATAAAAGGTCTGAAAAATCCTTTAAAAGATCACAAAATATCACAAACAAACACTGCAGAATTCAAACACCATGTAGAAAAAAACAGTGCACAGTTTCTGCATAACAAAATGTATGCATTTGGCTTGCTTGTTGTTTGGAGAGAGCCAATCATATATACATTTTGGATTTATTTATTTATCTTTTCTGTTCTTTTAAAGGAACAGAGTCTGCTTCTCCTTATTGTGTCATATTCTGTTATAGTGGAGTGTTAATATTAGATATGGCTTTAATAATATTCAGAAAATGCTCAGTCTCAACAAAACCCTTTTAGACTGCGCTGCATGCTTCAATTCAGACAGTAGTTGTTTTGTTTTTTTAACATTTGGCTCTGTGACATCAGGTGAGATCAGTCACGTAGCTATGGCTATGCGAACAGACTGTACATAGAAGATGTGACTCAGAAGGGGCGACTAACTGAGAGCCTGAACACTGCACATTTAAATGCTACCATGTAGCCATTTACAAGCAATGTTGGGCCGTGCACAAAAATGGTGTCACAAATTACTCGCTACTTTGTTTCTAAAGCAGTGCATTGCCTTACTTAAATGTTGCCAGGAAAAAGTCATTTGATATAATAGACATTACATTGTTTTCGCATTACTCAGCAGCATGGCCTGAAATGCTTTGTCACATAATTACCAGTTAACAATATAAAGCTTAGGCTACAGTCTCACTCCCTAAAATAAATCATTATACTAACACGTGCGCACACAAGATCTTTCTTCTAGCGATTAATTACAAACACAAAGCCAATAAAACAAAGCAGCGTTGAGAACCAGCCCAGAGAGGCTTTAGAGCAGTCGTCACGGTGATCGCGCTGTAGAAAAAGGTGCAGGTAGAAATGTAGGCTACAAGCCCGACTGCTCATCACTGCCTTTGTGTTGAGCTGGGCGCATCTTTAACTTCACTCTGAGTTCTTCTCGGCTCTCTGCACAGATGTTGTGTTAGCAGTATAATTCAGTCGTTTCTGCCCTGGATGCGGTTTGCACTTGGCCATCGCACTCTCATCCTTTTTGTTTACTAAAAATCAAAGTAATCTTCATATTTGAAGAAACAGTTTCCTCCTGCCTGCACATGGACTGAAATCAGTCTGTTCAGCCATCGTTCAGATAATTGAAGAAACTTTGTGGAGTTACGCAGTGTCATGTTTCACTTAACACAAAGTAAAGCTTTCTCCTCCTTTCTGGCCCTAATGGTGACGATCATTTACAAAACAAAATGTGTTTAGTAACTCATCAGGAGTAATGGAGGTCATAGAGGGGAATCAGGGGTTATTTCTGTATGTTTTGTTTCAGACAGTGGATGAACTGAGGGTCTGCACAGGACTCTGTCAAAGATAAAAGGTCCACTTCTCGTCTGTGACCTTCATCCTGTTAAGATAGTTTTTCCCTTTTTTGCTAATAAATGAAACCTTAACTTCATTATCATCACCAGCTGTGTTTTGTGTTTATTCTTAATTAGTGGATGTAAGCACACCACTGCTACAGTGAAGAACTGCTGCACACGCTGCTCATCAGCTAACGTGACCGTGAGCGCTGCCGTGCCGCGGTGCAGTCTCAAACAGCCTGTAGCGTGGCCACGAGCCCATTGCAAGCAGGTCCACTTAATTTTTCACAGCTCAACTGCACAGAGAGACAACGAAAAAACACTTTCACTCTAAATTGTTCCTATAAAATTATCTCCTGTCCTTTTTTTAAAAAAAAAACCCAAAAAACTTCTGTTTTTTATTTTATTTATTTTTATTTTTTTTAGCATTCGGTTCAGCGGCCTCGGGGTCACACATTTATCTAGCCTGTCGCTCATTTTTGGGTTAGCTAACTGCCTACGATCATGTCTGTTATGCTCCAGTGGTGCAAATGATACCACTAAACCTGCAAAACTCTGTGCCATATACACACTTGTTCTTACTCCAATTTTTATCTGTGTGTGTGTGTGTGTGTGTCTGCGTGTGCATCACCTCAGGTGGGAGAGACAGACGTGGTGGTCCTGTGTTAACGTTCCCATCACGCAGCAACCACGACAGAATACGAACAGACGACCTGAGGAGACTGATCGCTTACCTTGCCGGCATCCCCAGGTTACTTATTTCATTGCATGTGATTTTGTGTGGGTGGGTGGGTGTGAGTGTGTGTGGCAGTGCCTCAGAATGACATGAACTCCCACAGCAAGTGCTCAAAGCTCTATAAGCGAACACGTGAGAGGGCTGAGATGAGCATGTGATAGGAACGGAGAGCGTAATAATTCAGGAGCAGTTATCTTGCTGCAGCTTCTCGGCTGCCAGAAATCACTTCTAGAGATGGTGAGATGCTGAGACAGAGAAGAGAAGCCTGGAGCTAACAGAGGCGACATGCAACAGAAAAAGAAATGGAGAGGGAAAAAAAAGGAAAGAGGTTTAAACAGAGAGAGAGAGTGGAGGATGCTGAGATGGGCAGAGGGTGGAAGGATTAAAACTGACAGAGATGGAGAGCGCATGTGTGAGGAGGTGTGTGTGTCTGTGTGAGGGAGGGAGCGAGCGAGCGTGTGTATGAAAGCAAAACAAAGTGTCGCAGTAGCCGAGGCAGTGCAGCAGCAGTTCCTGTAGGCGAGCAGCTCCTCACCTCCCAGGTAAAGCGTCGCTCATCCGCCTCCTTCTCCTTCCTTTTTTGACCCGGCATGCTGCTTCTTCTTCTCCTCCTTGCATATCTCTCAAAAGCATCCACCCTCTTCATCTACACTCACCTCCATCACATTATCCATGTTTGCTTTTTTTTTGCTTTTTTTTTAATTAGACTCCAAGTTGAATTTTGGGCTTTGAAAACCTCATGTCATCGTGTCACGTCTTGCACATCTTTCTTAACTTTGGGGTTTTTGGCATCCCTGTGTTTGTGAAAGGGAACATCTGCACATCGCTACACACTGTGTGTGTAGCGACAAGCTGTTCCACCGAGAGAGGGAGGGAGAGAGGTTTGGGAAAGGATGGAGGTATTTAGGGATGCAGTGATGGAAAGATTTTAAAGTGAAACACGATGACATACTAGAAGGGAACGCAGTGACCTGAGTTTGTGGATTGAATAAAGTAGTTGTGGTTGGAATGACATGGAAACGGACAGATGGCAGATGAGCTGCAAAATATTCTAAACCCTGAAGACAAATTCTGTTTGTTGTGGCATGTCAGATAACTGTGACAGGTTTCAGCTTCAGTGCGTGTATGCAAGCTTGTGCGGCGATAATAAAGATGATGATGGTCAGAGCAGAGCACCACAGGGGGAAGAGGCTGCTGACGCACAAACGTGCTGAACTGTATTTTTATATATATACATATATATGTATGCATATATGCGTTTGTGACTCATTCGTCGCAGGTTTCTGCATACGTGTGGGTGTGTGTGTGAGTGTGTGTGCATAGGGGTGCGTGGGTGGGTGGGTGTGTGGGATTTGCTGCGTAGGCTTCTCACAGTATAGAAAATGCGTCATCTCACTGTTTGTTTTGGTTCTCTTTCCTCTTCTTCTCTATTCTTCCTTCTTCCATCTGTCCTTTCCTTTCCTCTCCATCATCCCTCTTTCATCCTTTCCCACGACTGTCATCTCTTTCTCTCTCTCTCTCTCTCTCTCCGGATTAAACTCTCACCAATCTCTCTTGGCCCCCTTCCCCCCACCCACCCCATGCCCACTCTCCATCTCTTCTCTTTAATTCCTCCCACTCCCGCCGACCTCCATCCTCTGTCCATCCCAGCGAGGAGGTGTGTAAACATGGCTTCACGGTCATTGTTGACATGCGTGGCTCCAAGTGGGACAGCATCAAGCCTCTGCTGAAGATCCTGCAGGAGTCGTTCCCGTCCTGCATCCACGTCGCGCTCATCATCAAACCGGACAACTTCTGGCAGAAGCAGAGGACCAACTTCGGCAGCTCCAAGTTTGAATTCGAGGTAGGATGTTGAGCCGGTGTTCGAGGCAGTGATAGAATATTTCGATGTCTTACTCAAAAATAGCCTTTGAAGCTGTTGAGTGAATAGAAGCAACAGACAGTGATTTTCATTGAAATAACAGGTTCTGGTTTGTTTCGCACTGCCAGATTAATCAGTGATCTTAACACTGTTATATTTAAAGACTTGGACTCTGTTTGTGGAGGGGTTGTACTATTCACACTGGTGATGCGGCGCTTTATCATCCAAATATGAGCAGATATCAGCCATGTTGACTGAAATCACCAAATAAGATGGTAGTTATCGAGTGTGTGGCATCAGTTGTGCTCTAGTTTATCAATCAAGAGCTTAAAGACTTTAAAACAGGTTAGTTTGTTTTTTGTTTTTTTTTTTAAATGAAGATTTATTTTATTTCCCTGGTGCAAAGGGGAATAATAAATAACAAGGGGAAACAATATTGCCGTCAACTAAATTCTTACTCAGAATTTGTCCAGAATTTCATTACATTTTTTTCCCTCCCTCTAATAAACGTTATGCGATAAGCAATAACATTTGCAATAATCAGCTGCGTCTCCAGGGAGCCTCGCCTTCTTGGACTGCAGCTGCTAATGCTCGTTCTGCTGTGCAGCCTCGGTCGGTGAGCTTGGCGTAGCGGCGCACAGAGCAGACCTCCACCTGCTGCAGGTTCTGGTTAAAGTGGCCCCAAAAGAACAAGGACTGGCGTCACCAGCTGCAGTCCAAGCTGGTGGAGTTTGAGTCTGTTTGAATGTTGGCAGATGTTGGATGTTTAGCAGAGACTGAGCTTTCAAAATAAGAGCGAGAGGGTTTAGTAGGTGGCAGGGCTGGATGACCAAAATCTCATACCCTGATTATACTAAAAGTAAGAGTATAGTATATTTTCTGTGAAATAATATAATGACTACATGCAAAGGACTACTTGTTCTACATTTAAAATTTAGCATTTTAAAGTGGAAAAAAAATCCATCCAAATGATGAAATAAACACTGGTGTACACAGTTTTGCAACACCGTGAAATAAACAATAATATAAAACCGATGGTTCTATGTCGTCATCCGACATCGTCGTCTCCACAGCATAGTGGTCAAACGTTTACCTTACACCCAAAAGATCCACGGTTGGAGACACAGACCTTGCCCGGTGAACTCTTAGTGCCGATTCCGAGCTCGGATAAATGAAAGTATCCATCTACATGCCGAAAGTACCTTTTTCATCCAGTGTACATCACCTTAATCCTCAGAAGGATTAATAATTATTATCTAACGATTTATATCGGTCTTTAAAGCAAGGAAGATTTAGGACGAGGGCGTTAAACATAAAGCTCAGGGGATGGGGACCAGAATGGGATCGCCAAAGACTCCAGTCCGGCTCACTGGTTGACTTTGGGAAATGTGAAAGAGGGCATCAATTTTGGACTTTAAACTGTATTTTCTTGCTTTTTTCTACTGATAAGGACCTCCTCCATCACCATTCATGCTAGACCAAAGTTAATAAGTTGTAAACAATTAAAAGTAAGGAAGTTCCTGTTTTCTACCATAGAGATGTGTTATTTTGCACTTCTTTTTATGTTAAAATAACTTCTTTACACCAGCCCGGCCCACTTAAGCTCAGAGTGGGCGGTACGTTTCCCACAATGTAAAATGAGTTTGACATCCCTGATTTAGGGGAACTGTTGCAGTTGATATGTGAGCATATATATCTCACAGCTGCCTGTTCTCAAGCGTATCAGTTTTACATTTGGCATTTTAAAGGAACTCGTCACAAAAGCATTTTAAAAAGCCCCCACCCTCACCTCCCTCCAATTTGCTGTCAGCTGAGCTGTGATAACAACCGCTCTGCCGCCTCCCCTCCCTCCACACCCCCGAGCTGCTCATTGTCAGCACATTTCATTATTTTCCTCTCCCCGCTGCTTTGGGTGCGTACACCACCAGCCAGCTGTCTGCCATAGGAAAAAAAATTTTTTTTCATCACATCGAACCCAAAAACGGCTCGCTGCAGATCACGAGGATGAGTATTCGTTATGCTGTCAGTCAAGCGATAGAAGACATTTTCACAGCTAATTAAGTGATGCGTTCACACGAACAGGCTTATTTTTTACCCTCTGACCATTTCGTCGTCATACTCGACACTGAAATGTGCACCAGCGGAGCTCTCGACTTCATCTGATTACAAGCCTGTGTAGTAAATGTCTTCCGATGAGAGCGGAATAACAATTCCCCTCCTCCTGTTTGATCTGTCATTAGCCAACCTTGCTTACTACGATGATCATCAGCTCTCATTTGTTGTGGTGAAACTTGGGTTGGCATAAGCTCCTGTGTTGTCTTTATTGTTTTTTATGCAGTGTGTTTTTCTGATACAGAGTGGAAATTTTCCCCTCTAGCTTCTGATTATAGCTACGTAGGAGAACGCACGAGTGTGGAAATTTACTGTGATTGCTCACATGTGTATGCACACACGGCCTCACTGTAGTCTCATTATATCATATTAATCTTTTGATAGGAAGAATAGCCACAGGGAACGTTATAGTTATCCATGCACCGGTCTGTCATGCCGCACAGGCATTGATTGGATAGCTTGCATGTGCATTCATGTGCAGGCTTCATTCCCCCCCTGTCCATGCTTTATGTTTTATTAAGATTTCAGAAGTTTTCATCTTGCACTCTTCATGCAAAATTGATATAGGGCTGTTGCTAGGACTACAGTTGCGTGTATGTGTTTGAGCGTCCAGCATTCAGTGTGTGCATCAAGGATTTTTCTCTCGCTTCGTGTAATAGAAACCAGAAGTAGGACATGTTCCTCCCTTTTAGTGATCAGTTCATACACAAAGAAAGGAAAGCTCAGAGAGCCGGTCGCAATCTCTCTTTTTTCGTTCTTTCTTTTTTTTTTTTTGATTGTTGATAAATGGCACAGTTCAGCACAAGCATAAAATGCTACCCGAACGTCCCTGGCCGACTATCGCTCCATTCAGCGGAGTACAAATCGGTACAATAGCGAACGCGGCAGCATCAGTATTTTTCCCTGGCAAGAGCCGCTGTGCTTTTTTACCCAAGGACAACAGTGCGTCTCTGCATTGTTTGGCCTACACAAAGCCTATCCAAGCGATCGCTCCGACTCCATCCATCTCTGGCCATGTGTGTGGGGGTGTTTTGTGCGGAGGTGGAAACACAGGCAACACAGGGAGACTTTTCCTCGGCGTATCACTGAAATTGATATTGTGCTGGGGATTTGAAATTCACTTAAGTCTAACATCAAGGAGGCAAAGAAAAGTTGCGGCGGGCTGTTAAAGGTTTAGTTCTGAGTTTTGAAGTCTCAAAAACAACATATTTGTTTGTGGAGGATCTCTTTGGTAGGCGGTAGACGGGAGGAGTGTTCTTAAATTAGCAGCATCTCAAGGCATGTTATTAATCACGGAGCTTCTGCTGAAGGTCACATCTCTACAACTCTGCCATAATTGGGGGGGAAAAAAGGACTAGACGTTAGTGATGTCTTTTCTGTGAGTAAATAAAAATCGTACTTTTCAGCAACGAAACACGGCAGAAGGTGAAAGATTAGAAGCATTTACCACTCAAGTGTCCACCTATACTCCCTCCTTTAAACCCTCGTTCTTTGCTTCTCGCTCCACTAGACCACCATGGTGTCACTCGAAGGCTTGACGAAAGTGGTGGACCCCTCTCAGCTGACGGCAGACTTTGACGGCAGCCTGGACTACAACCACGAAGAGTGGATTGAGGTACGATCAGCTCAGCCGTCCTGTCACTTCAGACTGTCTGTGCCAAGATCCCCCAAATCCCCAGTGATGTCCAAATCGGATGATTAAGACACAAGTGGACGCAGGATTATTCATCTTTCTGATCTGATTGTTTCCTTCTTAAGACAGTCAACCAAACTGCCCATAAGTGGGTCACCATAACTCAGTGTTTTTTTTGTTTGCTGGTGTTTCCGTCCAGGTGCGTGTAGCATTTGAGGATTTCTCTGGCCATGCCACCCAGATGCTGGCTCGACTAGAAGAGATGCAGGAAACCGTGTCAAGGAAAGACTTTCCCCAAGACCTGGAAGGAGCCAGACGGATGATAGAAGAGCACGCCACACTGAAGAAGAAAGTCATTAAAGCTCCTATAGAGGAACTGGACACTGAAGGGCAAAGGTAAAAAAACAAAACAGTGGTTCTACATCTTTCTATATATCATATATAATGTATCAGAAATGCCTGTTTTTAAGTCTTTGTTCTGTTTGTGTATGTGAATCCAGGTCATTTGTATGAAAGATGGACAGGGCAACAGCTGATCAAGAGTTAGACATTTGGGCAGTGCTCTTTTTTTTCCCCTTTTTTCTCCTTTTTGGGGTTATCAGTTAACAACGGAGGCTAGCTTGACTGAAACAGCAGCAAAAACCTTAAGTCTTTGATGTTAATGCAAACATCAAATCTGTTTCCAGATTGCTCCAGCGCATTCAGAGCAGCGAGTCTTTCTCCAACCGCAATGGCAGCAGCGGCGGCAGCAGCAGTAGCGGCAGCGGAGTGTGCAACGCGGACACCCAAGGCCTGGTGCCGCGCATCACCCAGCTGCTGGACAAGCTGCACTCCACCCGGCAGCACCTCCACCAGGCGTGGCACGTCCGCAAGCTCCAACTGGATCAGTGTTTCCAGCTGCGCCTGTTCGAGCAGGATGCAGAGAAGGTCTGTGGCTGGTTCTCTGTGAGCTGTGATGTAGTGATAATCTATAACCAGAGCTGGTGATCACTGCAGGGCACACAAATGCCAATATACATATTTAAAAAAAAATGCGGTTACACACACTGAGAAGCATCGACTGATGCTGTTTGCAAAGACCTCATGTACTGTAATCGAGCCCTCGGGATCTTAAACACTAAACAGGTTTGCCCTCCTCCACCGTGAGAGGCGGGAAGATGGAGGCTAGCTCACGCAGGTGCACCGCCACCTACTCTGGCTGCCTCCCAGACAGCTCGGGCGATGACAGCTGCGGCACAAAATAAGAAGAGACAGGGAGAGAAATGCACAGATCCGTGTTGGAGTGAGTAGAATAAAATAGCAGGTTGCAGCAACACAGAGCGAGCTGCAGTCTTGGATACACTGCAGTAGTAGGAGCTTGTTGCTAGGACACCATAGGCAACAAGTTGTTCTCTAAGAGAGCCAGAGAGGATGCTCTTAATAGAGGCAGTCCATTTCTCTGTATGCTGGCCTGGATAGATGACAACTGTTCGAACACTGCAGCAGTGAGCAAACACACTCAGGTTTGCCCACACGGCTCAGTCCCAGCTGTTTGTGCCTGTTCTTGCAACAATCTGCAGGAGTTAGTAATGATCCCGGCCCTTGTGTGTCTGTGCTTTTATTTTTTTTATTGATATTTTTTCTGTGTGTGTGTGTGTATTTGTCGTCATGCCTCAGATGTTCGACTGGATCATGCACAACAAGGGTTTATTCCTGGCAGGCTACACAGAGATCGGCAACAACCACCCCCATGCTGTGGAGCTGCAAACCCAGCACAGCCACTTCGCCATGAACTGCATGGTGAGACACACACTGATTCGCAGCAGGAGATAATGCTTTTCTTCCCACTTGGACTCAAGTCGGTGCCCTGCACTGTATAATAATATAGTTATTGCACTTAGTGTCAAGCTCTACTGCTGGGTTTGAGTGTTTGTTTAGAGCAGCCTGCGCTTCCGTGCACTTGCACATTTTCTCCGTGTTAGGAGCAACACAACCAGGTATTAAGTAATCCTATTCTCTATCCACAGTCCGCCTTACATAACCATTATGAAACTGCTGAGACGAGGAATCAATCTAGCCACTGAGGGTTTCTGCTCACAGATGAGAGAAAAACAGTAGCAGACCAATAGTGTCTTTTACTTAAGCTCCTCAGTTTGCCATTTTCTCTAGCCTATTCACTTATTAAACGATGATGTATTAACCGTGTTTCCAGGTCTAAGGCACTTTTTTTTTTTTGTCTTTTTTTGCATATGGAAAAAAATACTTTTTTTTTTAAACCAAAAAACAATATTTATTGGTATTTCAGAAATAAAAACACAAAGAAATGTGCATTATTTTCTGGGTAATGTGCAGCCGTGTGACCTAATACCGATGTTATAATGTAACTTGAGTAATCGTGCAAGCTTTACCTTAAAAATATACCTGAGTACCTGAAGTAAACATGCTCAATGTGCAGAACGACCCATTCTCACAATAATATACCGCTTTAAACCTTCTTTTGGTTCCTCCTCTCAGTTCCTCTCTCCTCTGCACGTACCTGTGGCCTCGGATGTTAGACCAAGTTTTTGCCTCTTTATGAATTAGTGATTGAAAATATTCTGCCATTTCGCGCCTTTCTTCCTCATCGTCCTGTACAGAATGTGTACGTCAACATCAACCGGATCATGTCCGTGGGGAACCGGCTGCTGGAGTCGGGTCACTACGCTTCCCAGCAGATCAAGCAGATCTCAAGTCAGTTGGAGCAGGAGTGGAAGGCATTCGCCGCCGCATTGGATGAACGTAGCACGCTGTTAGAGATGTCAGCCGGTTTCCATCAGAAATGTGACCAGGTGAGTGTGACGGTTTGGTAAATGGCAAGAAATGTTCATGGACTGAATCTGTTAGAATTTATTGTTTGAGCCTTTAATGTTATGATTTGAAAAATGCTGGACTCATGCTTTAATTGTTTTCTTTATAAATGAATGGAAATGTAAAAAGAGAATATATCCTGTACCTTCACTTTAGTAATTAAGCTCAACCCTATCAATTTTTAGCTCTTATGATAAGTAGCTTGTTTCTCAAAAGTCTTAACTAGTCCTTGAACACTGGTTCAGTGGGAACCAATCGGTAAACCTCGTGCTGATGTGCTGTTCAGGTAGCCGAGGTGTTGACCTTTTGTAATGAATGCAAATGAACACACATGTGCACACTTTTTGGATTGTAAAGTACCCATTTGGCTTAATTGAATAAACCCTAGCACATACATTTCATTTACATATATTTGCATGAATAAATTCTGAATGTAAGTACTGTGTGTGTGTGTGTGTGTGTGTGTGTGTGTGTGTGTGTGTGTGTGTGTGTGTTATCTGCTGGTCTTTCTGCCTGTGCTCATTAGTCAGGCCACTATGGAATGATTCATGGCCTTAAAAAGTACACAAGCAGAATAACAGCCAGGGAACATGGGTGGTGCGACTTTTCCGACCTGGAATACTGCCGTCATCAGACCAGCCTTTTATGTTTGTAAGATGAAATAGAAAAGGGCATTTTGTTCCCAGAAGTTTTGCCACTCCACACATACATGAAGAGAACAAAGACTTAAAACAAGCTTCTCTTCTGTATGTGATTCCAATTATGATGTGAGAGGTGTTTAAAAGGCAAATCATTAAGATGGAGATATTTCTCAGAGGTCAGTCTTAATGATTGTTATGTTTTCCCCCATCACTCCTACAGGGGGGTACAGGAAGCTTCTAGGAAGTCACCACAGGTCAATGAACAGCAGGTTCAGCCCTAGATAATTCTTCTAATAGATCTCATGGGCAAAAGATGATTTCTGCAGGTTTACACCCAGGCGATGTCGTTTTATGCTCTGCTGTTTCTGACCCCTGGGAAGAGCACACAGATGTATAAACCACCAGTGTGTCATGTGAACTATGCTTCTCCTCTCGCTGCAGTACATGAGTAATGTGGACTCCTGGTGTAAGGCATGTGGCGAGGTGGACTTGCCTTCTGAGCTACAAGACCTCGAAGATGCCATCCACCATCACCAAGGCCTGTACGAGCACATCACAGCTGCTTACTCGGAGGCAAGTTCACACACACGATGGAGTTAGTCTGCTGTCCAGAGGGCAGGGTTAGCTTTAGTGGCATTTATCTTTCCGATTCACCTCGAGTTCAAAACATTTTCTAACCTCAGGTGAGTCAAGATGGCAAAGCTCTGCTGGACAAGCTGCAGCGACCTTTGACCCCGGGCAGTGCCGATTCACTGACGGCAACGGCAAACTACTCTAAGGCAGTGCACCACGTCTTGGACATCATCCACGAGGTGCTGCATCACCAGAGACAGCTGGAAAACATCTGGCAGCACCGTAAAGTGCGTCTGCACCAGCGCCTGCAGCTCTGCGTGTTTCAGCAGGACGTCCAGCAGGTACGCACACGTTTCCAGTTTACTGCGTGTATTTTTGTTTATATCTTCATGCATGCGCGCATTTGTTCGAGCACACTGCAATTCCAAGGACCAAGCTTAATTGCCAGGGTTAGACATTAATTTGAAAATAGCAGGCTAGGCTTATGGCTAGATGAATACTACACTTAATAGAGGGTTTGATTGCAACCGCAGGCATGTTTCCTATCGACATGTCCTTGAGTTATTTGCTGGAACGATGCACGTTCAGTCCTCACATGTCGCTGTGGATAGGAGCACTGGATGAAGGCCTGAAATAAAAAGGCTTTCTGCAGAATAAAAGCTCGCATACTGTAATCAAATGGTCCCAACATGACAATACCGCTGCACACTGTCCAAAAATCATAGGCATTCCTCAGTGTGTTGACATGGCAACTATTGCTATGGCAACTGAATTGGGTCATATGGCCATGCAGATGCTGTTCATCCTATGAAGGACAAAGTGCACAGAGGGGAGTGTGCAAAGAAAGACTCCATGCTGTGGCTCCTGTTAACCGAGCTAATGGTTATTTCTGCCATTCCTTTGCTCTCATGTACAGTTTTGATCGTTAACACTTGTGGCACTAATACCACGTCAGAGCGCCCCCTTGTGGTTTTACACGTTTCACAGTGGGTAATGTGGTCTTTGCACAGGTTTTGGACTGGATAGAAAACCATGGCGAGGCCTTCCTCAGCAAACACACAGGGGTGGGAAAGTCTCTCCACCGAGCCAGAGCTCTCCAGAAACGCCATGAAGACTTTGAGGAAGTGGCACAGGTAGCTTGATTCCTGGCCCTTTTTTCAGGTTTAAACCAGTGCACCAGTCACTGCATTGCTGGTGTTTTTATTGTTTCTGTGTGCTGTTTTGTCTTCTTCCTTTGCCACTGTAATGTCTTCTACTGTGTTGTGTTGTCTCCATGTTATTATTAATTTACAATCTTTGGGCATTTCACTATTAGCGAAAGACACTCTGACTCATTATAGGGGGAAAAAATGAAAAAAAGTAAAGGTGCGGTGAGGGTTAGCAAATCTCAGCTATGCTAAAGCTTATTAGCTTTAATTTGTTAATGTAAAATATTAGCTATTCAAGCTAGCAGAGATAATTTAGTTTTTGTTTAAAAAGACTTAGTTTCTAGGTTTTATTGTTTGACATTGTTGGTTTTATTAGTTTCACTGTTAGCTTAACTCTATTTTTTTAAAAGTTTTTTATGAACAGTATTTGTCCCAAGTAAAAGTTAACTCCCAGCATTTTGTGAAGGTATTTGGCCAAGGTCAGGTTCTTGCCTTGATTTTAGTTGATTAAAATAATTTTACAAACTAGATAAGCTCTCAGTAGGTTTTTAACAATTTCAAGTAATGTTTAAACATACCTGCTGCACACACAGGTACACAGTCTTGCCTGTGCATGTGCAGCTGTTTGCAGTAAAAATGTCTTTTAATACCAGCTTACCCCGTGACTCTTCAGTTTGGGTTATACTGCCATATATGGTTGAGATGTTGTATTAACTGTACTGTTATTTTATTATTATTATTTTTATCTGTTTATATAAACACTAAGAAGTGGTGTGCACCTGCTACATCTGTGTGTTCCTGCTCTTTGCTTGCATATATTTATCTAACACCTTCAGTTACTGCATACTATGTTTATATTTTTACAGCAAGCATGTAAAATGTCAAATATTACTTGCATATACTTAAAAATACTATGTTTTGCATTTGTTACAGCTATAATCCTTTTATATTTCCACACTAGTAGTGTAGAATACTCCGACAGCCTCATTAACTTTAACCAAAAAATATCATCAACTTGTTGACGTCCCACCCTAACACAACCATTTGTTTCCATTTGTTTCTGCGCCTTTCTTTGTATGTCCCCTTCACCCGCTGTCTGTATCTGTTTCCTTCCACTACCTATTTCTGTGAAGCTCTGTTGTCACTGATTTAATCAGTATACACGTCTTCATATCCTGTTTTTCATTTTTGTCTCTGCCTGTACGATTTCTCTCTCTCTCTCTCTCTCTCTCTGCCCATCTTCGAAATGCATTGTGCTCGTTTTACACTGCCTTCTTCAGCTAATCCGTCTCCCCCTTTACCTCCGGCCTCGGTGTAGAATACGTACACCAATGCAGACAAGCTGCTGGAGGCGGCCGAGCAGCTGGCCCAGACAGGAGAGTGCGACCCAGAGGAGATCTACCAGGCCGCCCACCAGCTCGAAGACAGGATCCAAGACTTTGTTCGCCGCGTGGAGCAGCGCAAAGTCCTGCTGGACATGTCTGTCGCCTTCCACACGCACGTCAAAGAGGTGGGCAGGAGGGATGACATAATGCTGAAGTGGATGGTGGGCTGCATGTGTGTGTGGTTGAGAGCTTTCACAGGGCTCTCTGAGCAAGAGGGAAATAATTACCAGGTGAAATGTTTATATTTTGTGTTTAATGGACTTAGTCAGAGAGCAATTAAGGTTGTTCAAACTGGTGAGAGGACTTGGTCAGTAACTATACTGTCCTCCCTTTAGGTTCTGATAATCGCCATTTGTAATACAGAAAAAGGTGATAAATGTATGTCGGATCCTGTCCTGTGGTCAGGGTGAGAACATGAGTGTTAACCAAAAAGAGGTGTCACACAGGCTCATGTATATGCAGTGTATGAGACTTACCAGAAACCCAGTGGATAAACCATTAGACTAGTTTACCTGCAATCAAACTGAATAAGATTTCTAAAAAATCTGACATCCCTTCTTCCAGTTGTGGACATGGCTGGAGGAGCTCCAGAAGGAGCTGCTGGACGACGTTTATGCCGAGTCTGTGGAGGCCGTCCAGGATCTGATCAAGCGCTTCGGCCAGCAGCAGCAGACCACGCTGCAGGTCACCGTCAACGTCATCAAGGAGGGAGAGGACCTCATCCAGCAGCTCAGGTAGCGCAAATGAGATTGTATTTCGAGTACGGACTCTCTCAAAACAAAGATGTTCTGATGCAAAAGTAATGCAATCCAACCGATCCTTAAAATCCGTTCAGCTACTAGTAACAGATAATGGTGCACATGTTCTGCCCACGTATATGCAGGGATATTAAAACGTGTCAAGACAAGGAGGGAAGAAAAAAATCATGTCTCCTTATGTAATAGTACTCTTCCCGTGTTTCTCTCAGTTGTAGTTTTGGCAGGTTAATTTAACCGGGGATGAGTTTGGAATTCAAATTTGTGGCGAAAGCTCAAAATATTCAATATGTGTCATTTTGAAGACGTTAATGGCGGTGCGTGAAAAGCGACAAAGAAAGCTGAGAGGCAAGGAGGAGGTGTTGGAGAAGAGGATTCAGTTGACCCTCATTATCCAGCTTTATTTTTATGCAGAGGACGTTCCAGTCCCCCCCCCCAGTTTTTTCCTCTTTCTTTCTCTCATTGCTCGCTCTCCACGGTGTATTGGCTCCACGGTGAAGTCTTACATAACACTGCTTTTAAAAATGCGTGTCCAATGGTGTGACACTCTTCCCAGGAGGCAACTGTAACTCCACACACCTTCTGCTAATGAGTGTGCGCAGGACTAGGAGTGCACCCGCTGCACAGATTAACCAATGCGATCGGCCAATCAGAACACACCTGACCTCCGATTCTTTGCTTGCTCATATTTAGCCTCTCAAAAACTGTCGTTTGCATGTTTGTGCATCATACGTGTATCTGTGAGACTGATGAGTCAGAATCTGTATGAGCTGCTTCATTTTCTCTCTTCTTAAACAAAAATATATGCATCTTTGCAGACCCCGTTGCCCACGCTACATGTGAGCTTCGGAGCGATTTAGGCCGTTTTAATTTTTTATAAATTTGAATGATTGGCATCTGGTTGAGAGTGAGAGCTGTGAAAGGCTGGGACTGGGTCCACAGTTGCCACTAATTTGTATTTATTAATTAATTCATTCACCTCTTGTAATAAATACTTATTCATTATTATTTTTTCTTGCTCTAAAATCCCTGAAAATATGCAATAGTCCTTCTCTTTAAAAAGATTTTTCTTCCTGTTAAACGGGAGTTTTTCCTTTCCACTGTTGCCAAGTGCTTGCTCACAGAGGGTCGTCTGATTTGTTTATTCAATTTAATATTCACATTGATTAACACTTCTGTGCAGGTTTAATGTTTTGTCTTACTTTATGAAGATCCCAGCTTGATGGATTAAATGCACGACTTCAGTTTTCCTTTGTGGTGAAACAGTAAAAATGTGTTGCTATTTTTGGCTCCAGTGCTGTGTTATGGACTAGAAATCTTTCTCATTAAGTAATGAAATCCATTTAAGACTGCTGACAGGCTGCAGGATTTCAAAGACTGAATATATTGTTACAAAAATGAAGGACAAAGGGAACCAAAAAAATCTAATAGTGAGTCATAAATAATAATGAATCATGTTAAAGTGGACACATAGGGGTTTCCATATTTTCTGCTAATATAATGCACTGTCACGATGCTGGGTGCTCCTATTAAACATGGCCACAGTTTTAATATGTGCATTGAATATGTAACTCCTCTAATACAGCGTCTCAGTTTCTTCTGCTCTGTGTGGTGTAAGTGAGCGGACATCCCAAATATTGTCCCCTTACAAACATAACTGGCACAGAAGTCTCACTCGGGAGTCATTCAACCCTTCTGTTTAAGAGGGGCAGCCAATCAGAAGAATGAAAACATAAAGGGGCAGCTGCTTGTGATCTGGCTGAACCAAAGTCTGATATAAGACAGCATATCGGCACAATGGCCCTCCCTGTTGTGCCGCGGTGTCCCTTTAAAGCTGCTCTGCGTCCGTTGTTTTTATGGTCAGCACTGCATCACATGGTTTAATGTGCATTTGTGTTGCAGGGACTCCGCCATCTCCAGCAACAAGACGCCCCACAACAGCTCCATCAACCACATCGAGAGCGTCCTCCAGCAGCTGGATGAAGCCCAGGCACAGATGGAGGAGCTCTTCCAGGAGAGGAAGATCAAACTGGAGCTCTTCCTGCAGCTCCGCATCTTTGAGAGGGATGCCATTGATGTGAGTCCTCATAGGTGGATTTGTTTCCACAGGAAGCTGTTTATACGAAAGAAACTCTCAGTTCAGCCTCACTCACTGCACTTTTAGCTGTAAATGGTTCAGCTACAACTGATCAGTGTCACTTTTCTCTCATCAGACATTTGAATACGTCCCCTGTACCCTTAATAACGAATTATTGACTATTCTAATGATCGTTAGAATAGATTCAACTTTTGGAGATTTACTTTCCTGGATGATTGAGAATGCATCAAAATCGTTAGAATAGTTTCTGTATTTTTTCCAAGGTTAGACTACCCTTGCTAACTGCTGATGCAAACCCAGTCATTTTATTTGATAAGCAAGGTCTGAAATGTGACACAAACTGCTCCGTTCATAAAAGAGCTTCAGTGCTTACTCCTAGTAGGCTTTCAAGAGGTAAACATTAAAAGAAAGGGGAGGAAATTAGGACATCAAACACTGTCAAGACGGGTGGAGGAGAATTGAACTGTTCTCAGTGACAGCCCAGTTATCTGCCATTATAAGAATGTTTAAACAGTCTTAAGCAAACTGTAGAGACCTGATGTCCACAAAGAAGGAATGCAGAAGCACTAGAAACCGTTTTTTGTAGCTAAGCAACAATAATCCCTCGATAGCTCTGAAAATGAGGTCACGGGTGCTTCAAGTACAAAGACTGTTGCGTGTGGACACAGAATCGAACAGCCTGTGCTTTTGTTTTAAATGTATAAGTGAAAATGTGCTGTTCACACGTTTAAATGTAAAAGTATTTTTCATTTAGAATTAATGATATTGGAAGAATAATGCGTGTAATTTGTATGAAAAACATCTACCCACGCAGCATTGTGCCTTAGTGCAGCAATCTCACAGACTCGTGACTCACTAAAGCTACTCTATACTACGCTTCCTTTAAATTCAGTCTCTTCCCTCCTCAGATCATCTCTGACCTGGAGTCGTGGAACGAGGAGCTGACAGGTCAGATGAATGACTTTGACACGGAGGACCTGACGCTGGCCGAGCAGAGGCTCCAGCACCACGCTGACAAGGCCTTGACCATGAACAACCTCACCTTCGATGTGATCCACCAGGGCCAGGAGCTGCTGCAGTATGTCAACGAAGTCCAGGCCTCCGGTGAGTCCGCTCCTAAGACTCCATTATTTTTTAGACATTTTCTTATTACCAGTTCTTCATCTGCCCTTAAGTGCTGTAAAGTAAAACTGTGGAGGTGTTTGACTGTCGCCCGGTGGCCTCCCTCAGACCTCGGTCATCTTCCATCTGAGGGTGTAGTCAGGATGTAGCTCATGTTGGCTGCTGCTGCACAGATTTCTGTGTTGGCTACGTTAGTTTTAATATTGATGCTGTGTAGGTGTCGCGGGTCAGATTCAGTCAGCGTTTGTGATGAGAGGCACCCACTCACTAACCATAATAACTCACCTGTGATCTCACATGCTAATAGGTGCTCTGTAAAACGGCACAAGGAATGGTTGCGCCATGCCACGTGTATTAAACATGAGTTTGAATTGATGCACACGTGACTGATAATTAAGACCGTCAGGGAAGTTATTTGACTTGCTCCTCCACACCACGTCTTATACGGTTACGCGTCTTCCATCCAGGTGTGGAGCTGCTGTGCGATCGGGATGTGGACATGGCCACGCGGGTTCAGGACTTGCTGGAGTTCCTTCACGAAAAGCAGCAAGAGCTCGATTTAGCTGCTGAGCAGCACCGCAGACACCTGGAGCAGTGTGTCCAGCTGAGACACCTGCAGGCAGAAGTCAAGCAGGTAAAATGCCTGGTCACATACCTGCAGCAAGGCGCCATCTGCAGGTTAAACAGGTTCAAACGGCAGAATACCAAGAAATCTGCAAGTTCTGTGAGGAAAAAGCTCTCTCTGTCTGATTCTTACAGGTTCTGGGTTGGATTCGTAATGGCGAGTCGATGCTAAACGCTGGTCTGATAACAGCCAGCTCCCTGCAGGAAGCTGAGCAACTGCAGAGGGAACACGAACAATTTCAGCATGCTATTGAGGTAACAGAGTTTGTGTTATCCCATCAGGCTGTTTGAAGCTAGATTTCTGTAATCCTGATCTTCCCCCTTTCTGCAGAAAACACACCAGAGTGCCCTGCAGGTTCAGCAGAAAGCGGAGGCTCTGCTTCAGGCCAACCACTACGACATGGACCTGATCAGAGACTGTGCCGAGAGCGTGGCTTCACACTGGCAACAGCTCATGCTAAAGATGGAGGACCGACTCAAGCTTGTCAATGCCTCTGTCGCCTTCTACAAGACCTCTGAACAGGTATGAGAGAAGAGTTAGCTTTACCGTCTCCTCGACAGTCCACACAAACACAACTGACTGCACGTTTCTCTCAACAGGTGTGCAGTGTGTTGGAGAGCTTGGAGCAAGAGTACAAGAGAGAGGAGGACTGGTGTGGAGGAGCTGACAAACTGGGACCCAACTGTGAAACAGACCACGTCACCCCCATGATCAGCAAGCACCTGGAGCAGAAGGAGGCCTTCCTAAAAGTAACACACACACTCCCACACACACAGAGAATGAGTCAGAATCAAAGCGGAGCAAAGCTTTAACTCACACTTCTGATCTTACTGTGCGTGTTTTACGTTTTAATTAGGCGTGCACACTGGCAAGGAGAAATGCGGATGTCTTCCTCAAGTACATGCACAGGAACAGTGTTAACATGCCCGGGATGCTGAGCCACGTCAAAGCACCAGAACAGCAGGTCAAAAGTGAGTATAAGAAGACACGTTAAACAACATCCAGACTTTCTAATCAACAGCCTCGTTAGCCCTCATTTTGATAAAGTCCAGCAAAAGTTTGTTTTACCTTTCATTTGAATTTCAATCACATTGACACATATTTAATAGCGCTGCGTAAGACATAAGATGGACACCAACTGTGCGCTCACTACTCGCGTTGACACTAAAAGAAAATGAATGTTTGGTTTTTTCCCCTGCAGTTGAAGTGGAGGCACTAAAACACCATAAACAGACAAATTTGAACTAACCGAGATTTAAACTGTGTGCTCGTTTGAGCCGTTGATGCATCGTGGGTGGTTGCTGCAGAGACGTTGTACTCATTTGATTTGATTTGATTCCAGAGGCTGAACCTTACCTTTGCTTCTACACTGAGCACTGAGATCACTGGAGCCAGTTCACAGTTGAGCAGCTGTACTAGATTCACTTTAGGGGTAAAAGTACTAAATAAAAGCAACTAAATACAAGAACACGAGTGTGATGTTGTAATAGGATGGCACTGTTGCAACAAGTCACAGAGCGATGTCGCCGAGCGCATAAACGTCACGAGCTCTCTGCTGACAAAAACCGTGCTGTAGATGTGACGCTGTAATAAGATGGCACTGTTTTTGAATCTTGGTGGGAAGATTCTACAGTTTATGTTTAATGTTCGGTTCTGAAATAGATCGACCAACGGTGCTGCCTGCACCTTTGTTGATATTGTTACATGTGAATTATTTAATGTTATAGTAACTGTAAATAATTCACTCGTGCAGTCAGTCATCTGTCTGAAGACGGACCTCCTTCAGATTTTTCCACCATTTTTAAAAAAAATAAAAATTCTGTCAGTGGCAGAAAATAATCTGTTACATGGCTGCTGCTTCAGTCTGTGTTTGTTCCTCCATATTAGAATTAAGAAAAATTCAGGATTAAGAACATTAACGGTAAACAAACAGAAACAGTTTAATTCACTCTAGAAACTAACTGAAGCTAAACTGAATTGAAAAAAAAAATATTAAAAAGTATTCAAATGAAAAAATATCTAAGAAAATATAGGAACTCAAAGATGATGGAGTCCAAACACTCTGAAAGACTCCGATAGCCGGATAAATGATCAAAACCTCTGGCTCCTAACGTTTGAAGTAGGAGCACAGTGTAAGTAAAAAGATTACTTACAAACATGTTTGGAACACCGCCGGTGGTGCTGGGAAAACCTGACCCAGCTAACTCAGAAATGTTGCCCTGCAGCAGAGCTGTGGTGACGAACACTGAGCCAAATCATAGTGAGGGGAGTTTGAGCAAAATGGTTCTTACTACATCAAGTGAGCACTTTGCACTGTGGCTGCAGGAAGGTTCTTACCTTTTGGCTTAAATTTCTTTCTCCCTGTTTTGCGTGTAGACATCCTTAATGAGCTACTGCAAAGAGAGAACCGCGTTCTCCACTTCTGGACGATGAAGAAACGCAGGCTGGATCAGTGCCAGCAGTACGTGGTGTTTGAACGTAGCGCCAAACAGGTACGCAAAGAACACGCTGCAATTTTACAGCGACACATCTACACACTCTGCTTATGACAAACATCCTCTGTGTGTTTTTAAGGCTCTGGAGTGGATTCACGACACTGGGGAGTTTTACCTGTCCACACACACATCCACAGGCTCGAGTATCCACCACACGCAGGAACTGCTGAAAGAACATGAGGAATTCCACATCACAGCCAAGGTTGGGCTTGCAAACGCGCGCACAGAAACCTCATGTTGATGTTTGCATGCATGTGCGTGAGGACCACATTGGCTCTGTTTCTCTCCTTCTTAGCAAACTAAGGAGCGTGTTAAGCTGCTGATCCAGCTGGCCGATGGTTTCTGCGAGAAAGGCCACAGTCATGCAGGGGAGATCAAAAAATGGGTGACAGCTGTGGACAAGCGCTATCGAGACTTTTCGCTGCGCATGGACAAGTATCGCTGCAGTCTTGAGAAAGCTCTGGGCATCTCCTCCGACTCCAACAAGGCGGTGAGTGCTCAGGTTTTTTGCTAGGCAGCTGCTCGCTCTGTACCCCGAAACCTAAACTTTCACTTTGCTTCTCTCCATGTCAGAGCAAGGATCTCCAGTTGGACATCATCCCAGCCACGGCTCCAGGGTCAGAGGTCAAGCTGAGGGATGCTGCCGCCCATGAGCTGAATGAGGAGAAACGTAAATCTGCACGCAGAAAGGAGTACGTTACCACCTCCTGCTTTATAATATCAGAAAAACAGAAGAATTAATAGATAAGGAATAATTCTTATTTAGCAAACTGGCAAGTGCTCCAGGTTATGCCTGAAGAATTGTTTAGCTAGTAGTTAAAAGCTCCTCGTGTGAACCGTCTTTGTTGTACATCAGCAACATTTTTTCCCACTTGTTGAAAAATGTTTTATTACCCCAAAGCACTCAGAGTTAACAGACTATGAGCAGGTTACCCGCCAGTGTCCCTGTCCACAGCAGTGTCAGCACTGAACCTGGTCAATAGCTGGAAGAGGAGCTCAGTGTAAATGTATATACATAATGAAGCTGCTTGATTTACGCTCCTCCGTCCGGCCTCTTCTCTGCTGTGCCAGCACAAAAACTGCAGACTGAACCATCGAGCTGTGGCTCAGAACAAATGAGTGGACAGACACAGTCCAGGAAAAAGCGCCTGCATCATTTTTATATGAGCGGCACAAATCACGAGCATGATTTCCATCATTCATGGCTCGCTTTATGACCACGTCTTATGGCCCATAAGTCATCATTCATTAATGTAAATGGTTGAAGTCGACAGGCTGAAAGGGAGCTGCTGATTTATCACCGCGTGAACAAGGATGATATGAAAATTGCTAATTTGTGTCGCTGTGTGTTTTGTGTGTGTTCAGGTTCATCATGGCAGAGCTGATTCAGACAGAAAAAGCCTACGTGCGAGACCTGCGGGAGTGCATGGATGTAAGTTCAACTTGTCAACCCACTACTGTTAACCTGCTTAGTGCCAGAGTTGTGCAACAACTTTTCAACTAAATTTAAGTCTTTCAGAATCCTATTATGAAAAATAAAACCATTATTATTCTTATAGTTATGATCTCCTCTTTCCTCCATTGCAGACCTACCTGTGGGAGATGACCAGTGGAGTGGAGGAGATTCCTCCAGGGATCCTCAACAAGGAGCACATCATCTTTGGAAACATGCAAGACCTTTATGAATTCCACCATAAGTAAGAAACATGTCCTCCTTCCACTATCTTTCATTTTTAGAGAAAGCTCTAATCTTTTCTTCTGGTCTCTCATGGTTCTGTCTCTCTTTTTTTTTTTTCAATCAGCATCTTCCTCAAAGAGTTGGAGAAATATGAGCAGCTTCCAGAGGATGTTGGGCATTGCTTCGTCACATGGGTATGTATTATTGTGTCTTACAGAGAAATGTATTTTGTACTGTGTACGTGTGCATTTAGATTTCTAATTAATGCATATGAGCTTTTTTCTACTCCTGGCTCAGTATGATGTCATGTCAGGCAGTAGCTGAAAATGAGCATCAATGGTCCCTTTAATATTTCTGGGTGTAAGAAAAATGGTTCATAAGTGGAGATGTGATGGGTATTAATTTTTCATCATCATCTGTTTCTTTCTTGTTCAAGGCTGATAAGTTCCAGATGTATGTGAACTACTGTAAGAACAAGCCGGACTCCACCCAGCTCATACTGGAGCATGCTGGCAACTACTTTGATGTGAGTACCACCTTTGATCACTGAGATGAGACTGAATGTCAGTCACGTACAGTCACCTCACCGTTCTCCTCTGTTAATGATAGGAAATTCAACAGAGGCACCGACTGGCCAACTCCATCTCATCCTATCTGATCAAGCCAGTGCAGAGAATCACCAAGTATCAGCTCCTGCTGAAGGTAAGCCGCCACAGCAAAAAAACGAGATGCTTGTGATGAGCGTCTCCATGGTTCCTGTTGTCATGGTTTCTGTGCCCGCGTCCTGTTTAGGAGCTGTTGACGTGCTGCGAAGAAGGTAAAGGAGAGATCAAGGACGGCCTGGAGGTGATGCTCAGTGTTCCCAAGAAAGCCAACGATGCCATGCACCTCTCAATGCTGGAAGGTCAGTCATTGATTCTGTATTTGTACTATTAGCTATAATTTCACAGCAAACCTCTGTGTGTTTATTCTTTAATGTTGATTTTTCATCAAGTCATCCTCTGGCCTTTTTCTCCAGGTTTCGATGAAAACATCGAGTCGCAAGGCGAGCTCATTCTCCAGGATTCATTCCAGGTCTGGGATCCAAAGACTCTGATCCGAAAGGGACGAGAGCGCCACCTCTTCCTCTTTGAGATGTCTCTTGTTTTCAGCAAGGAGGTCAAAGACTCAAATGGCCGGAGCAAATACATCTATAAGAGCAAACTCTTTGTAAGTACACGATGATAAAATCAGGAGCATTTTTGTGCTTATGGAAACCTCAGAACTTTACACAATTACAAAAATAAAATCATTTGACAGTCGGCAAAGTAAAGTTTACGTTTTCTCATATTACTCTTCCTTGCAGACATCAGAGTTGGGGGTGACTGAACACGTTGAAGGAGACCCCTGTAAGTTTGCTCTATGGGTGGGACGCACCCCGACCTCTGACAACAAGATTGTACTCAAGGTAAAACACTCCTCCTCCTCCTCGCTTCGCAGACTCCTCCTCCTTTTGGGTTGGACCAATATAGCTTCCTGAAGCAAATCTGATGAGTAATTTGGACCAAAAGTCTCGATAAAGTCGAAATACTAGCATTGAAAATACGTGAATCTTCCATGTGAGTGTGCTGAAAGCATAAATATTGGTCTAACCCAGTTTCCTCTCCACATTCAGACCTTTTCTATTCTTCTTCTTATCTCTACTGTCCTCTCTTCTGTCCCGTTTAAATGCATGAGCAGCTTCAGGGTGGCTGAGAAGCTTTCTGTAGTCACTCTTCTGTCTCCTCCTTCCTTCTCGTCTTCCAGCCTGGTTAGATTTCTGCTTTTGTTCCATCTGTTAACAAAACACGGCACACATGTGTATATCTGGGGCTGTGTTTTCTGTGGATGTTTGTATCTCTAATTCTCTATGTGGGCCGACATGCTTCCACCAACGCTGGTGATGCTGATTCAGCCCCTGAACGCCCACAATCGCCCAGCCTGGCTCGCTGCTGCTTTATCAAAGCAGCGACTTAGCTATCCTTCTCTACCACAAAATATATATTTAAAAAATGATTTACAGCCACTGTTGAAGTTTTTAATTAATTTTTCTAAATATCGAATCACCCATGTTAAGACTTCTTCCTGCTGAGTAGTGTCACAGATGGATTAAAACTTGTCAGCTGTTGGACCAGCATGAAGCCAGAGTCCTAGCACGTTCAGTACTGAGCATTTCAACATAAATACACACTGACTACCAGACTAACCACTGAGAAGCAGTCATGTGTTATGTGTATTGTAAATTAGGTGTGTCTTGTTACTAACCACACACACACACACACACACACACACACACACTATCCATTACTATTCACTAGGCATTTTATTGGCCTTCATTATACTGTCAAACCAAAATGTCAGTGTTGTGCACTTCTATCATTTCAAATCATTCTGTCAGCTTGTAAAATGTCCTGTACACCTTCTAAAAGCAAACCAGTGAAATTCCCTTTTTTATATTTTAAATTCAAAGCTAAGTCAGGGATCCAAACATGGAGCCATGGTGAGTACAAACAATCCCACAACACAGCCCTCAACCATTTTTCAAAAGTCTTAAAGTTAGCTTAGTGTCATGGGTAAAAGCAGCATATTTGAGCTTTAGCATCAAGCCGCTGTAACCTTAGCAATATCACATCTCCAGACCTGAAAGGTACAAAATAATCAATAAAGGTGATTCCCAAATGAGGGTAGTAAAGTAAACCTAAACACTGACTGTTCACTGTTCATGTTTGTATGACTAATACATTAAGTAACATCCACTTTAACTCAGATTATTCAGATGGTGGGTGGTGTTGAGGAAGTGGTTCTTCATCTATGAGAGCTGTTGCAGTGGCTGTACAAAATAAATGCAGGGAAGCCACTGTGTTAGGCATTTACAGGCAGAGGGAACCTGAGTAAAATGTATATGTGAAATAATGGCTTTGTAACGTATTAAGAGATCAGATATGTGTGAATCAAGAATTCAAATTGAGGATTTTTTGACAAGCTTTGCCTTCTTGACAATGATTGACTGCCGATAACAGGCATCCAGCATTGAGAACAAGCAAGACTGGATCAAACACATCAGAGAGGTGATCCAAGAGCGCACCATTCACCTGAGAGGAGCACTTAAAGAACCCATTCATATTCCCAAAACGGCCACCACCAAGCACCACAAGGGACGAAGGTAAACACGGCTCTAAATGGGGATTAATCTATGAACAGGAAGTTTATCTTACTGTTTTTATACAAGAAGGGAAGAAAAATTCCACCTTTTATTGATCGTGTGTGCTCCCGTTAGGGATGGAGAGGACCTGGACAGTCAGGGTGAAGGCAGCAGCCAACCAGACACCATCTCTCTGGCATCACGCACCTCTCAGAACACACTGGACAGCGACAAGGTGAGAACACACACACACAGCTCAGAAATGATGCCCAGTCTTCAGACCTTCTGCATTCATCAGATTTAAAAACAAATGTCATATGGAGCAAAGGTCTCAGTGATGGTCTCGTCTTCCACAGCTCTCCGGCGGCTGTGAGCTGACTGTGGTCATACACGACTTTATGGCCAGCAACAGCAACGAGCTGACGGTGCGGCGGGGTCAGACGGTGGAGGTTCTGGAGCGCTGTCACGACAAACCAGACTGGTGCCTGGTCAGGACCACAGACCGCTCTCCTGCCCAGGAGGGCCTGGTGCCCTGCTCTATGCTCTGCATCGCCCATTCCAGGTCCTCCATGGAGATGGAAGGCATCTTCAATCACAAAGGTACAAAAATTTAACCTAATTTGCTTCACTGGCAAAAAGTCACTGATATAATTAAGTTTAGAAAATCCAAGCCTGCATCCATGTTGCCATGGAAACACTCATATTTCTGAAGGCACCGTTAATGCTGAATAACTATATACTGTTTTGGGGACAGATGCTGCTATCTAGCTTGTGCTGATGATTATGATGATGATTTCAGAGAAGATCTTTCTTATTAACCATGCACTGCACATATTACAAACATTGGCTCTGCAGTAAAGGGTCTGGAATGCAGGCAGGTTAGCAGCTGAAATCCTGGGCTTTTTTAAGCATTTCACTTAGAAAGCTGCAACATCTCCTCAGTGTCCAGATATTTTTTGGAACATATTGCTGGCATCATATTCAAAATCAGATGATGTTCTTCCACTAAAATGAATTTTCTCAGCCTTCACATTCTGATTTGCCATCTACAAAAATTAATAATATTTTTAAAATATGCTTTAAATTTACAGATGACTGCATTGTTTCTTGTCTTTCTTGAGTAGAGCTGTTGTTTTTGGTCTCATTTCTGGAACTGGCATCACAGGGCTTGTTTTCACTTACAGCTCTGTATTTCACAGACACACTGTCAGTGTGCAGCAATGACTCCATCATGCCAGGTTCCTCTGCTACGCTGCAGCCCGGTCACGGCATTGGCTCCCACACTTCCCCAGGTCCTAAGCGACCAGGTGAGATCGCCAACCTTTATTTGAAAGGCTATGAAAAAAAATCTGTTTAAAAAAAAAAAAAGTACAAAGTATTTAAAATTTAAAACTGAGGAACAAAGTGATGAAGCTGTCAACTGTAGTTGTAGATAAAATCCAGAGCTTTTAACTGTACGCTGCAGTTTCGGTGAATTAACTTTAACCTGTGCTTTGTGCGTGTGTTTTGGTTTCTTAGGTAACACACTACGGAAGTGGCTGACCAGCCCGGTGCGACGGCTAAGCAGCGGTAAGGCAGACGGCCACGTGAAGAAGCTGGCCCACAAGCACAAGAAGAGCCGCGAGGTGAGGAAGAGCGGAGAGATGACGATAGGAACTCAGAAAGACTCGGACGACAGTGCTGCTACGCCTCAGGATGAAACTTTGGAGGAGGTGGGTGGATGCAGAACGCTTGACACTCTGTGCCATCCTCAAACCTGTTACAAGAGAGTTAACTCGTGTTTTGTCGTCCTCGTGTTTTGCAGAGGGTTCGTAACGAGGGCCTATCGAGCGGTACGCTGTCCAAGTCCAGTTCTTCGGGAATGCAGAGCTGCGGAGAGGAGGAGGGCGAGGAGGGTGCAGACTCAGTACCTCTGCCTCCACCTATGGCCATCCAGCAGCATAGCTTGCTGCAGCCAGACTCACAGGATGACAAGGTGAGGAGAGTTAGGGCGTTACAGCGGGGGACCGGGGACCAGATGTAATCAGCTTTTCAGCTCACATCATTCTTTAAGATTGTAGGTCAAGAAAGGACATGAGGAATCGTGTTGTGAGGCTTGCTTTTTAGGATTGTGTTGATCTGGAAATTGCCGACGTGCTTTGTGTTCTTAACTTCTGGTAGACAAACGGAGTCACACAGATTTTGTCTTCAGTATTTATAAGTGTTAGAAAGTGTTAAATTTACTATCCACAAAAATCTAGCCCATTAAAAATTGGCTTGTTTTGCTCAAAATGATGAGACGCATATCTGAAATCATCTCTAGCTGCCTGCAGTGTTTTCTTTCCAATAGAAGTGTGTCCTAAAGGTTTTTTTAATACATTTAGTTTTGATCTAGTAAGTATTCATTTTAAATCTGCAACCGAGTCAAACCCACATTTGGTCGCTTGCCGAGGCCCGGGGTTGGTGTAAGAGGTGGTGTAACATCTGCAGTCGTTGGTTTCTGGAAAACACTTTCACTCATTTAAGTTTCTCCCACTTTTTCCCAAATAGGACCATTTCCTGACACGGTTTAAGTGACCCTTAGTTTCAGTTGTGCATAGCATTTTATCTTGGCGTGTTGCATCATATTCTCCCCTCTCTTCTAAAACAGAAAGCAATGCAAAGTCTCACGCAGCCCACGTTTCCTCCTCGACTCAAGTGGAGACTCCTCTGACACTAATTTCTGTTTCTCTTTTTTTGTTTTGTTTCCTGGTTGTATTGTTTGCTGTTTTCCATGCTGTAGCATTACCTTGATTTATGTCCTGTCTTTGCTTTGTCTCAGTTTCCATACCTCTCCATCTGAAGTGTCCCGCTCTTCCCCTTCTGTCTCTTCCCTCGGTCACTTCTTCAGTTCTCTATCGTTTTCCCCCTTACTCTTCAACTCAAAATTGTATTTTCTAAAACCTGAAACATGAAGATAGAAGCTTTTTTCTTTTTCCTTCTTTTTTTGAAATCCACCTTTCTCTGTCCCTCTGCCTAACTTTTGTATTTTTTGCAAACTCTTAAACATTCCTGGATTTCTCTACTTAAGATTTCCCCCTTTTTCTTCTTCTTCTTCTATTTTTTTAAGCTTTACATGTTTTGACTTCTGCCTCGTTTCTTTGATCACACCTCTGGAGCAGAGAGGTGTCTGGCGGATGAGTAAGGGCTTTAAAGCAAAATGTACATAAGGAGAGGATGCATGTAGCTCCTAACTCTTTTTTTTGTTAGAGTGTGTAAGCATAGCGCAAGACTGCAGCTTTTTTCTGCATGTTTGTCAGTCATAGGCTGGGATTGACCATAAAATTAGTGGATCTAAATCTGAAAATAAAGCGGTAAGATCCCACAGCAGCCCTGCTGGATAATCTAACTAAGAGGCCACAATGAGGTGAAAATTCAAAAGCACCCCTTCTTCCTCTCCCCCAACTCCTCACCACCCACTCCGTCCCCCGCCTGCTCGTCCTCATCTCCTTTTACCCTCTGTGCGTTAACCTCATTAACCATGCGAGTAATTGGCATCTCTAAATGCTGGCGAGGCCAGAAGGGCACACAGCATCACCCAGAAAACCTAATTGGGGAATGTCTTGAAGCACAGCACAGCAAGGGTGAGAGTCTCCTGAACTATATATATATATATCTCTATATATGCATACTTACATATTACCTCTTTCATTCTAGCTCTGTTAGCATTCTTTTTTTATTCCAAAGGCCGCTCATCACCATCTGAGAAAGCAACACAAACATCTTTCACTCACACATCACCATTTTTTTGACCTTCTGCCCATCACTATTTGAAAGACTTCTATTTTTCTTCTCTTATCTTCATTTCAGTCACCCTACTTTCAGCCTCATGTTTTGTTTTTTTTTACCTTTTCATTGGCCGCTTTATGAAGTTCATATACGTTTTGACTTTCTTTAACCTTGAGTTATAAAAACCCCGCCCCCTGTCCTGGGGGTTTCACTAATGGGAGCATATCGTGGATGAATCTCTTCAGATTACAACATTTAAGAAACATTTTCACTAAGTCATTGGTCGCATCAACAACTAAAATCCACTTAAATGCCACCACCAAAAGATAATTGAATCTTGTCTTCAAGTTATTCTCAATGAAAACTCCAGCATGGGTTTTAACTGTAAGCTCTTACAACTTACTTTAGGATTATGTTAAAAACAGACTTATTTCTGTTTTAGAAAGGATGGAAATTACTGTTCCTAAAGTGTGATGAGGCTTGATTCAGTTCTGAAAAGTTTAGTGGTTCCTTTTTTCCCTAAAGAGAGTTATTACTTCAAAATTTAGACTGTCGACTTGCATGGCTTTTCTCACACTTGTTGGTTTTCCTTCCTCTCATCTCTCTGCTTTTTGCCTAGACCTCTTCTCGTCTGTCGGTCCGCCCGTCCAGTTCAGAAACGCCCAGTGCCGCTGAGCTGGTGAGCGCCATCGAGGAGCTAGTCAAAAGCAAGATGGTAGGAAATACCAAATACTCACACCAACCAGGCCCAGTTTATCAGAAGATACCACAGACTGTATATAAAAGATGGACGTAGCCACCATGCTATTGCCAAATCCTTATTTTGAAGCATCAGCATTTTGACTGCCATCATGTGAAATTTTGGAGCCTGGAGTGAACATATTTAGACGAGAGGGTGGAGTGCTAAGTTATTGCTAAGCTAATGCTAGCAAGCTTGATTAGCAAGTTGCTGAGTTTCACTCAGTAAAGTTGAAGTATAAACTTCTCGAACAGAGGTTGCATTGTTTGTCCAAAATTTGTTTAAAATGTTCAAAAAAACACCAACATTAAGAAAACAAAAGAAAGGAAACATGGTTTTGAGGTCCAGTTGAGTGACTCTGAGTAAAAGTGGTGAGGACAGGTAGCTAGCAGCTATAGCTCTAGCCCATGTTAGCATAGCTGTCACTGAAAGTGTCCACATGCCCTAAACTTTAAAGAAGAACAAAATCTAATTAGGTGAGTTTAAAAACAACAGTCCAGTGTTTACAAAGAGCGAAAGTAGCTTTAGAAACCATTTAGCAATCAAGTAAGTATGATGAAAATGAGTCTGCCTCAAGTGGCCACTAGAGGAACTGCAGGTTTTGGGATTAGACTTTTCCTTTGTTTTCCAGCTCCAGAAGTTTCTGCTTGATTCAATCGCATTAACTGTTTGTTAGCTTCATATCAGCTAATTTAAATATATTATTCTGCATTTTCTGTTTATTAAGCTTAGTTGTGTCCATTTCAGAGTCATTACGATTAAGAGACTTTATATAAAGGAAAGAATGATATATTCTTGTGAACAAACTGCTTTTGTTGTGCAGGCTCTGGAGGACAGACCCAGCTCTCTGTCTGTAGAACAAGGAGACAGCAGCTCTCCCTCTTTCAACCCCTCTGACAACTCCCTCCTCTCCTCTTCCTCCCCCATTGAAGAAATGGACGAACGCAGGGCCAGCATCCTCAAAAAAAGACAGTACGTCTACTGCGATCTCACGCAACAGTAGACTAATGTTTAGGGAGCTCTAACGCTGCTTTTTTAGCTCTCATTTTAAGTCTGCCATCTGCGTTTCTCCTCTCTTGCTCTAGTTTCATTCTGCTGGAGTTGGTGGAGACGGAGAGAGATTACGTCAGAGACCTCGGCCTGGTGGTGGAGGTAAGTTTAGTGAAACATTTTCTATGTGATGAATATTAAAATTAGTTCTGCGAGCTTTGGCGACTTCCTGTTGTGAATTCTTCGTGTGTTTCCATCACAAGGGCTACATGAGCAGAATGAAGGAGGAGGGTGTCCCTGATGATATGAAGGGAAAAGACAAAATTGTGTTTGGCAACATCCATCAGATCTACGACTGGCACAAAGAGTATGTAGGGCATGCACACACACAGACACACACAGGCGTGTGGAGACTGTAGAGTTTTCCCTGTCCAGAATCCGCGCTTCAGTAACTTCTGTTTCTGTGTCGCTCAGTTTCTTCCTCAGGGAGTTGGAGAAGTGTTTGGAGGACCCTGACAGACTGGGACCACTCTTTCTCAAACAGGTTGGTCTGCAGGGAATTTCCAGCTCCTGCCTTCTTTGTAATTGCTTCCACACATCTGATGAAAGTGTAATTGTGTGTGTGCTTTATCTATCCAGGAACGGAGACTAAACATGTACATAGTGTACTGTCAGAACAAGCCCAAGTCAGAGCACATCGTGTCCGAGTATATCGACACCTACTTTGAGGTTAGACTGGTATTTTGGCAGCTTTAGGTTCAAGTGTAACTCATTATGCAGCTGTTAAAGAGACACACTTGATTTTGTAGGACCTGAAGCAGCGGCTGGGACACAGACTGCAGATCACAGACCTGCTCATCAAGCCAGTCCAGAGGATCATGAAGTACCAGCTGCTGCTCAAGGTTAGGCTGTTTCTATGCAGTAGAGGGCGCCAGAGCTCCAGCTGCTGCTTACTTACCCTTTATTTTTGCACTGTATCTAAATGCCCCTCGCTGTTACACGTAATGTACAAAGCTATTATTTTACTTGTGTTTGTTTGTGCATTTTAGGATTTCCTGAAACACTCTAAAAAGGCTGGGCTGGAGTCTCCAGATTTGGAAGTGAGATCTTAAAAAAAAAAAAAAAACACACACAAAATGTAAATTTGAAAAAGAAATTATGCAAAACCATTTGAGCAATTATACCAATCTTGTTCATTTCTGACTCTTCCAGAAAGCAGTGGAGGTCATGTGCATTGTTCCAAAAAGGTGTAACGATATGATGAATGTCGGCCGGCTTCAAGGGTTTGATGTAAGAAGCCATTTTTCTCAGTGATCGGTGAAGTAATACAACATCTTCCTTAAAGCGTGCGTTAACATTTCTCTCTCTTTGCCTCCAGGGGAAGATTGTGGCTCAGGGCCGCCTTTTGCTGCAGGACACATTCATGGTGTCCGACCCCGATGGCGGTCTGCTCGGCCGGATGAAGGAGAGGAGGGTTTTCCTGTTTGAGCAGCTTGTCATCTTCAGTGAGCCCCTGGACAAAAAGAAGGGGTTCTCTCTGCCAGGCTTCCTCTATAAGAACAGCATCAAGGTAATGATTTAAGGAGGGAGGATGTACACTTGTTACTTTCCCCACTTGAAGAATGTCTGTTAATATGCTAACAACTGAGGAACTTCAGCTTGTGAAACATTTCTCCTTGTTGTTTGCAGGTTAACTTGATTTAATTATTCCTAGTTGTGTAATCTTGTTTTAGTGAGCAATTTTAAAGTCAGAAGAATATCTTTCTCAGAAGAATAAACCATGTTTTCTCAAAAATTGGCCGCAGGCTTAGTTTGGCTCAGCTTCAAAAGCAAAAGACATTTACCTGAAGCAGAGCTTAGTCTGTGAGTCTGTCTGGCTCCTCATCAAGTTCATGTAACAAAAGCTCAGACGGTGCTCTTTTTCAGTTACTGCATTGCCCTGATTTTAGCAATGGACTCTTGACACGTGGCGCTGTCACTTGGTGTTTCGCTCGCTCTGCGGTAGAGTATCACTTCCTGTTCCTGCTCAAACACAGTGGTGTTTCTGAGTAGCTTTTCTGCTTAGCAATTTAATTGAAATCTTTTGATACATCCCTTTTTCATAGTATAATCTTAACGTGCTTCATCTGAATCACCCTTTCTGTGTGCTCACTACCTAATTTATAGCCAAAGTATTCACTCACTGTCTCTTTACTGTTTCGCTAGCTTAGCTTAGCTCGTAGCTGACTCGTTAGCACCATGGCTACTTCACCTGTCCCTGTTGCACTTTCCTGCTCATTGTGTCAGATGTTTAGTTACTCCTCGGCCTCCTTTAGCAGTAATGATACCTGTAACAAATGTAGCATATTTGCAGCTCTGGAGGCCAGGATTACTGAATTGGAGACTCGGCTTCGCACCCTTCATTCACCCGTAGCTAGTCAGGCCCCTGTAGCTGGTGCAGCCGAAGATAGCGTAGGCCCCGCTAGCTGTTCCCCGGCAGACCCCAAGCAGCTGGGGAACGAGGGCGGTTGGGTGACGGTGAGGAGGAAGCATAGTCTTAAACTGAAGCCCCAGGTACACCACCAACCTGTTCATGTGTCTAACCGTTTTTCCCCACTCGGCGACACACCCGCCGGGGGTCAAACTCTGGTAATTGGTGATTCTGTTCTCAGACATGTGAAGCTAGAGACACCGGCAACCATAGTCAATTGCCTTCCAGGGGCCAGAGCAGGCGACATTGAAGGAAATTTAAAACTGCTGGCTAAGGGTAAACGTAAATACAGTAAGATCATAATTCACGTCGGCAGTAATGACACCCGGTTACGCCAATCGGAGGTCACTAAAATCAATATTGAATCGGTGTGCAACTTTGCCAAAACAATGTCGGACTCTGTAGTTTTCTCTGGTCCCCTCCCCAATCAGACCAGGAGTGACATGTTTAGCCGCATGTTCTCCTTAAATTGCTGGCTGTCTGAGTGGTGTCCCAGAAACGATGTGGGCTTCATAGATAATTGGCAAACCTTCTGGAGGAAACCTGGTCTTGTTAGGAGAGACGGCATCCATCCCACTTTGGATGGAGCAGCTCTCATTTCTAGAAATATGGACAAATTTATTAAACCCCCCAAAATCTGACTATCCAGAGTTGGGACCAGGAAGCAGAGTTGCAGTCTTACACGCCTCTCTGCAGCTTCTCTCCTCCCGCTACCCCCCCAAAAAACCATCTCCATTGAGACTGTGTCAGCTCCCAAACAGACAAAAAACAAACCAAAAACCAGCAATAAAAAACTTAAACATAAAAAATCAAAAAGAAAGAACAATACAGAATCCACATCTGAACCAAAGAGTAAAACAGTGAAATGTGGATTATTAAATATTAGGTCTCTCTCCTCCAAGTCTCTGTTAGTACATGACTTAATAATTGACCAACAAATCGATTTACTCTGCCTTACAGAAACCTGGTTGCAGCAGGATGATTATGTTAGTTTAAATGAATCAACACCCCCGAGTCATTCTAACTACCAGAAACCTCGAAGCACAGGCCGAGGGGGCGGTGTGGCAGCAATTTTTCACACCAGTCTATTAATTAACGAAAGACCAAGACAGACTTTTAATTCATTTGAAAGCCTGATGCTTAGCCTTGTCCAACCCAGCTGTAAAACTCAGAAACCAGTCTTACTTGTTATCATCTATCGTCCACCTGGGCCTTACACAGAGTTTCTCTCTGATTTCTCAGACTTTTTATCTGATTTAGTGCTCAACTCAGATAAAATAATTATTGTGGGTGATTTTAACATCCATGTAGATGCTAAAAATGACAGCCTCAAAATTGCATTTAATCTGTTATTAGACTCAATTGGCTTCTCTCAAAATGTAAAAGAACCCACCCACCACTTTAATCACACTCTAGATCTTGTTTTAACATATGGCATAGAAACTGAACATTTAACAGTGTTTCCTGAAAACCCTCTGCTGTCTGATCATTTCCTGATAACATTTACATTTACAATAATTGATTACACAGCAGTGGAGAGTAGACTTTATCAAACTAGATGTCTTTCTGATAGTGCTGTAACTAAGTTTAAGAATATAATCCACCCACTGTTATCATCTTCAATGCCCTGTACCAACATAGAGCAGGGCAGCTATCTGAACGCTACTCCAACAGAGGTCGATTATCTTGTTAATAATTTTACCTCCTCACTACGTACGACTCTGGATACTGTAGCTCCAGTGAAAACTAAGGTCTCAAATCAGAAGTACCTGACTCCGTGGTATAATTCTCAAACACGTAGCCTAAAGCAGATAACTCGTAAGCTGGAGAGGAAATGGCGTGTCACAAATTTAGAGGATCATCATTTAGCCTGGAGAAATAGTTTGCTGCTTTATAAGAAAGCCCTCCGCAAAGCCAGAACATCTTACTATTCGTCACTGATTGAAGAAAATAAGAACAACCCCAGGTTTCTCTTCAGCACTGTAGCCAGGCTGACAAAAAGTCAGAGCTCTACTGAGCCAACAATCCCTTTAACGTTAACTAGTAATGACTTCATGAACTTCTTCAGAAATAAAATTTTTATCATTAGAGAAAAAATTACCAATAATCATCCCACAGATGTAATATCGTCTACAGCTACTTTTAGTACCATTGATGTTAAGTTAGACTCTTTTTCTCCAATCGATCTTTCTGAGTTAACTTCAATAATTACTTCCTCCAAACCATCAACGTGTCTTTTAGACCCCATTCCTACAAAACTGCTCAAAGAAGTCCTGCCATTAATTAATTCTTCAATCTTAAATATGATCAATCTATCTCTAATAATTGGCTATGTACCACAGGCCTTCAAGGTGGCTGTAGTTAAACCCTTACTTAAAAAGCAATCTCTAGACCCAGCTGTCTTAGCTAATTATAGGCCAATCTCCAACCTTCCTTTCATATCAAAAATCCTTGAAAGAGTAGTTGTCAAACAGCTAACAGATCATCTGCAGAGGAATGGCTTATTTGAAGAGTTTCAGTCAGGTTTCAGAGCTCATCACAGCACAGAAACAGCTTTAGTGAAGGTTACAAATGATCTTCTTATGGCCTCTGACAGTGGACTCATCTCTGTGCTTGTCCTGCTAGACCTCAGTGCAGCGTTTGATACTGTCGACCATAATATCCTATTAGAGCGATTAGAACATGCTGTAGGTATTACAGGTACTGCACTGCAGTGGTTTGTATCATATCTATCTAATAGACTCCAATTTGTTCAAGTAAATGGAGAGTCTTCTTCACATGCTGAGGTTAATTATGGAGTTCCACAGGGTTCAGTGCTAGGACCAATTCTATTTACATTATACATGCTTCCCCTAGGTAGCATCATTAGAAGACATAGCATAAATTTTCACTGCTATGCAGATGATACGCAGCTCTATCTATCCATGAAGCCAGGTAACACACACCAATTAGTTAAACTGCAGGAATGTCTTAAAGACATAAAGACCTGGATGGCCGCTAACTTCCTGCTTCTTAATTCAGATAAAACTGAGGTTATTGTACTCGGCCCTGAAAATCTTAGAAATATGGTATCTAAGCAGATCCTTACTCTGGATGGCATTACCTTGGCCTCCAGTAATGCTGTGAGGAACCTTGGAGTCATTTTTGACCAGGACATGTCCTTCAAGGCACATATTAAACAAATATGTAAGACTGCTTTCTTCCATTTGCGCAACATCTCTAAAATTAGAAATATCCTGTCTCAGAGTGACGCTGAAAAACTAGTTCATGCCTTCATTACTTCCAGGCTGGACTACTGTAACTCATTATTATCAGGATGTCCTAAAAACTCCCTGAAAAGTCTTCAGTTAATCCAAAATGCTGCAGCAAGAGTACTGACAGGGACTAGAAAGAGAGAGCATATTTCTCCTGTTTTGGCTTCCCTTCATTGGCTTCCTGTTAAATCCAGAATTGAATTCAAAATCCTGCTCCTCACATACAAGGTCTTAAATAATCAGGCCCCATCTTATCTTAATGACCTTGTAGTACCATATCACCCTATTAGAGCACTTCGCTCTCGCTCTGCAGGCTTACTTGTTGTTCCTAGAGTATTTAAAAGTAGAATGGGAGGGAGAGCCTTCAGTTTTCAGGCCCCTCTTCTGTGGAACCAGCTTCCAGTTTGGATTCAGGAGACAGACACTATCTCTACTTTCAAGGTTAGGCTTAAAACTTTCCTTTTTGCTAAAGCATATAGTTAGGGCTGGACCAGGTGACCCTGAATCCTCCCTTAGTTATGCTGCAATAGACGTAGGCTGCCGGGGATTCCCATGATGCATTGAGTTTTTCCTTTCCAGTCACTTTCTCACTCACTATGTGTTAATAGACCTCTCTGCATCGAATCATATCTGTTATTAATCTCTGTCTCTCTTCCACAGCATGTCTTTCATCCTGTTTTCCTTCTTTCACCCCAACCGGTCGCAGCAGATGGCCGCCCCTCCCTGAGCCTGGTTCTGCCGGAGGTTTCTTCCTGTTAAAAGGGAGTTTTTCCTTCCCACTGTCGCCAAAGTGCTTGCTCATAGGGGGTCATATGATATGATTGTTGGGTTTTTCTCTGTATTTATTATTGTGCTATCTACTGTACAATATAAAGCGCCTTGAGGCGACTTTTGTTGTGATTTGGCGCTATATAAATAAAATTGAATTGAATTGAATTGAATTGACAGACAGAAGTAGTGCAGTCCCAAGCTGCCTTTGTTAAACATCTCTTATTATGAGTAGTTTAAATCTATAAGGCAGGTGAGCGTGAGGTGAGAGGACGGCGTGTCCCCGCTTACAATAACAGTGCTGGTTAAGCCTCAAAATGCATCCTGAACTTCACTGTACTCTGCAAGAGCATGTGTGAGAGAGGGAGGGGTCGAGATGTTGGGACAAAATACTGTATACCACTCTTGATGGAGCATGTAGTTACATTAATTTAAAAGCCCTGCGCTCAGTTGGCGTTAACCCTTCATTCAGGGCTGCTTTTAATGACATTTGATTTTATTTCTCAAACGTTTCCTTCTGCCTGTAGTGAACCTTTAAGCCTTTGTGTATAACAGAGGAAAGTAAGGAAATTTGAAAAATACAAATTTAGGAAAGGTTGACATGATTAAATCTCAATATTTCTGTGCCGCTGACTCTGTTTGATGTGTTTTCCCTGTTTTCTTTTTTTTTTTTTTTATACCAGATAAGCTGTTTGGGTTTGGAGGAGAATGTGGAAGGTGATCCCTGTAAGTTCATTCTCACTTCTCGGTCAGCCAACGGCGCCGTGGAGTCCTTCGTGCTTCACTCCTCCCATCCAGGGGTGCGTGAGGTCTGGACCCTTCAGATCAGCCAAATACTCGAGAGCCAACGCAACTTCCTCAATGGTAGGCTACTACACACACACACACACACACACACACACAGAGGACTTATAGGTGATGTAAAAGAACTGCTGTGTACATGGCCACCCTTGTCTCTTGCACCTTATCACAGCTCTGACCTCACCAATAGAGTATCAGAGGAACCATGTAGGGGCAAGCAGTGCGCCCAGCATCGGAGCTCCAGGTGGGGGCAACAGCGGTTCTAGTGCAGCCCCCGGAGGTGGAGGTGGAAGCTCCCAGAGTAGCTCCATCCCTTCGGGACCCCAGGGTGGCTCTCGTCGGCCGTCCAGGATCCCGCAACCCTCCCGCCTGCCCCAACCCCTACGTCACCACCCCGGGGCCGACCCGGATGGCTCCAATAAGATGTCAGGTATGAAACGTCTGTCTGTCCTTGTGAAATTTGACTTGTTTGACCCAATGAAAGATGTGACTGAAGTCTGAGTTTTACTCGCTTGTGATCCAGGTTTGTCCCCTCGTCCTGTCCCTCCTCCTCTGCTCCTTGTGGCGGGCAGCCCGCAGGGCAAGCGCCCTATCCACACCGCAGAGGACCAAGCTTATACCCCCATCCCACGTGCTACCGTTGGGCCTCTGCCCTCCACACCCACTTCTAAACCACGGCCAGGAGCCGTGTCTCCCATGGCCTCCCCCATGGCCACTCCCGCCTTTGGCAAGGACACTCTCCCCCCTCCCCCTCCCAGCCCAGGCCAAAACCAAAAGTCTGGATCTGGATTCTGGAGCTCAATGCCGGGCTCTCCAGCCAGCCGGCCTGGCTCATTCACCTTTCCGGGAGAGGCGGGAGAGACTCCGGTGCGACAAAGCTCAAATCAGAGCCAAACCCACAGACACTCCACGCACAGCAAGGAGGCCGACCGCATGAGTACGTGCTCATCGGCCAGCGAGCAGTCCATCCAGTCCACCCAGAGTAACGGGGTAAGACCACTACCTGCTGCCCAGTGCTGATCCGACTAACCCAGAGGCAGAGGGGGGGCCGGTCTGTCCTGTCTGCCTTGTTGTCTCCTGTCCTGCTGCCAGCGCTACTAATCTGTCCCTTACTACGCATCTCTGACAACCTCCACTGCTCTTCAGCATCATCCTCTGTAGCTTTAGACAGTTTCTGAGGACAATCTCTAGACAAGGCTTCAACTGTCAACATGTTTTCAGGCTCAAAATCTTTCTAGCGGACCTCGCTCACCTCTTCACTGATTATCTTTTAAGGCTATCTCTAGATTCTTAACTCTAACAAAGCTTATACTAACACTTGACTTCTTCTGGGCCGTCTTCATGGTGTGTTACTTAAATGTACTTTTCCTGCAACTAACTTCTGACGTTTGCGGTTCACCTGCAAACGTACTCAGAGATCCTTTCATTCAGCCTAATGTTTCTCCTCTCGTCTTTGCGTCGAGCTGCAGAGCAAAGACGAGTGAAATGGAAAACTTCATCTTATTCCTGCCTTTCTTCATCCAGTTAGCCTTTTCCGAGAAGAAATTAATAAATCCCTGTTTTGTCTTTCTTCCGCTCGAATGTGTTTTTACAAAGCCTCCGCTTCTTTTTCTCTTTATCTCATCAAAAGTGGCACTCGCTAGAGATGTCACCCCAGATTTTTAGATTTGAAAAAGTTACCGTGTTTAGTGCCTAATCGCTGCATGTCCATCTGAGTTTGCCCTTACCGTTTTCCATCCCTGTGGTGCAGAGTGAAAGTAGCAGCAGCAGTAGCGTATCCACCATGTTGGTGACCCAGGACTACACGGCTGTGAAGGAGGATGAGATCAGCGTCATTCAGGGCGAGGTGGTCCAGATCTTGGCCAGCAACCAGCAAAACATGTTTCTGGTGTTCAGAGCAGCCACCGAGCAGGGCCCCGCCGCCGAGGGCTGGATCCCCGGATTTGTGCTAGGACACACGTCGACCATTGTCCCCGACTGTCCCGAGGGATCCATCAAGTAAGAGCAAGATGATTGGGGGGGAATTATTTTCAAATTCATAATATGTGCACTTGAGATTCTCATCTGCCGTTTTTATCAAGACACTGAGCTCACTGCCGTCATTTTCATTCTCCTAGCAGGAAGTCTTCATCCTGGCACACGTCCCTGCGTATTCGCAAGAAGTCTGAGAAAAAGGAGAAGGAGGCAAAGCTGGAAAACGGTTACAGGAAGTCCAGAGATGGCCTGGCCAATAAAGTTTCTGTAAAGGTGAGTTTCACTTCACTTCAAAACTCTACAGCGATGCCTCGAAGTTAGACTGTTGACATTTGTTTATCTTTCTTTCCAGCTTCTAAACCCAAACTACATCTATGATGGTGAGTTTGAGCTCCAGACCTGATCCCTCGACATTGTTCCAGGTTTCTCTTTGTCACTGCAGCACACAGCAGGAGCTTGTCTGTATCAGATGCATTCTCACTACACTGCAAATATCAGTTGGCTTTAGGCTAGGTGTGGGGTAGAGGGTGATGCTCACTTGCTCCCTGCAAATTTTCCATAACCTGCATTCTCATTGGCTCAATGTGGCATTACACAGATTTGGAGCCAGAAGTCTGTCAAACAATGACAACAACAAATCTCTTCTTTCCTTTCAGTTCCCCCAGAGTTCCTTGTACCTCTGAGTGATGTGACATGTGACAACGGAGAGAGCGTCACCCTAAGGTGTAAGGTTTGTGGGCGACCCCGGGCTACAGTCAGCTGGAAAGGGCCCAACCAGAGCAACCTCACTAACAACGGACACTTCAGCATCGCCTACAGGTAAATAACCGAGCAGGTTTTACTCCTCGGCTGTAAAAGGCAGAGTATCACCACACCAGGTGGCAGGCATCAGCTTTGTTGAACACGATAACTCGAGAGTGAACCACAAAGCTACACTGACCCTGTTATGATGGAATAGATGAATAAAGGAGTGTGTGTTTGTTTCAGTGATACGGGTGAAGCGACTCTGCGGATAATCGGCGTAGCCTCTGAGGACGATGGCGTTTACACGTGTGTTGCCACCAACGAGCTGGGCAGTGTGACATCATCAGCTAGCCTCAGAGTGTTGGGTGAGCATAGAGACAGACGTGAAACGTATGCGATGAGTGTCACTGCAGATTTTATTGAACCACCCTCCTGCTTTCATGTGTCTCAGCCGTGTCCACTGACGGGGTCCGAGTGAGCTGGAAGGATAACTTTGAGTCTCACTACACTGAGGTGGTTGAACTGGGAAGGTAACAGACACGCTGTGAGAATTCAGAATATAAAAGCTACGGCAACAAAAAACTATAAAGTAAGCGGACCGACTGTGTCGTCTTCTCGTCAGGGGTCGTTTCTCTGTCGTCAAGCGCTGCGACCACCGGGGCACCAAACGCACAGTGGCTGTGAAACACGTCAACAAGAAGCTGATGAGGAGAGACAGAGTGACCCAGGAGCTCAATCTGCTCCAGAGACTCCAGCACCCGCACATAGTCACCCTGATTGACACCTACGAAACTCCCAGCAGCTACGCCCTGGTCCTGGAGATGTGAGTAAACAGCAAAGGCGAACACACAGAGTTAAACCCTACATACACATACGCACAGCTGTGTCACGCCATACCTCGGACCTGATGTTTTACTTTGGGTTTCAGGGCCGACCAAGGCCGTCTACTGGACTACATCGTGAGCTGGGGTAATCTGACTGAGGAGAAGGTGGCCTGCTACTTGAGGAACGTTTTAGAAGCTTTACACTACTTACACAACTGCAGAATAGCACACTTGGACATAAAAGTGAGTCCTCACTTTTTCATTTTCCTCCAAACATTGAAGCCATAAAAAGGTTGCCTGACATGTGGATGCACTGCGGTCATGTACAAACCATGATGATGAATGAATGAGAATCCATGAGGCTAATCTTTGCTCTCGTTACAGCCTGAGAACCTGCTGGTGTCCCACACCGCCAGCGGCCAGCCAATAGTCAAGCTCACAGACTTCGGTGATGCCGTGCAGCTCAACAGCGCCCACTATGTTCACCCTCTGCTGGGCAGCCCTGAGTTCGCCTCCCCAGAGCTGGTCCTCGGAGAGCCTGTGTCGCTGACCTCTGACCTGTGGAGTCTGGGCGTGGTTACCTACGTGCTGCTGAGCGGCGCCTCCCCCTTTCTCGACGAGAGCGCAGAGGAGACCTGCCTGAACATCTGCAGGCTGGACTTCAGCTTCCCCAGGGATTACTTCCAGGGCGTCAGCCAGGCGGCCCGGGACTTCGTCTGCCTGCTTCTGAAGACCGACCCGGGCAGAAGGCCCCCGGCCGGCCCCTGCCTCCAGGAGCCGTGGCTGCAGGCTAGCCAAGGCGACGGCCGGGCAGAGGGCTGCTTGGACACCTCCCGCCTCATTTCTTTCATTGACAGGAGAAAACATCAGACCGATGCCCGGCCCATCGGAGGGGTGAGGAGCTTCATTCACAGTCGCCTTCAGCCTCGGGTTTGAGCAGCTCTCAGCCTCAGCGCTCCGACCACAGCAGGAGACGCTGCTCAGTTTGGGGTCCAGCACTGAGGTTGATGAGTCTCTTTATGGTCTCAATGTAAAAAGGAGAAAAAAATGAAAGCTGATCTCATCCTCTTTCACAGATTTTTCACTAAATAAAATCCTGTTATCCTTTTAGGTTGTTTATTTGAGACCTGCTGAGGTCTTAAGCCAGTCAGAGCCCAAGAGAACTGAGTTCTCACCAATCATAAATGAATGGATGCCCTCGTCTACTGCTGCTTGCTGGTTTCGTCTTTTTGTAGTTAAGTGAACAAAAACAGTTTTAAAAAAACTATTATGAAGTAAGTTATTTTCCTCTGCGCGAGTTGAAGCTGATCAGAAGAGCCAATCGATCGAGCCTCAACGCCACCGCACGGGCGCAGCTCCTTCAGGAGAAACCGATGCCAACGGAGCTCGCCACAGAGAGCAAACCGCCCTCCAGGAACAGACGGTGTGTTTTTGTCTTTTACCCTTAAACAGTAACTGGGATACTTTTGAGAAGCAACCCTTTCTTATAGAAACAGTGTATAGAAAGGCACAGTAGTGTCTCTGCGATTCCAAGGAGGAAAAAAAGCAAACACATCATTGTAGAAAATGCTCATAAGTTGAAGATTCGTGTGCTACTCTGGACTCTGCAGACACGCGGAAACCGCGACAGAGCTCATCAGCTGAGACATTTATACATCAGAGCTTCTCGATGGCTGCGCTTACATTAACGTACCCTAATCTAATCTAAGAATACCATGATGACCATGTCGTGAGTAACAAATGCTGCACTGTCCAACCCGAGAAGAAACAATAGACGTTTGTCTTTTTTTTCTTTTTTCTTTTCCTGTGTTGCGCAGATATGACATGTTTAAGCCTTACCTTGTATAGAGACTTCGGCCTTCTTTCCCTCACGTTCGCAGTGGACTCGAGACTGTTGGAGCCCTCGGTGGCAGCGCTGAATGTGGAGGCAGCGGAAGATGAATTTACTGTAAATGCACTCATTGTATGTTATGTTTGATTATCATGTGCAATGTTGCGGCTTTAACATTTTATGCAACTATTTATGAAAACATCTGTTGTATCTGTAATAAATCTAGAGAAAAGCATGTACTTGGTACTGCAAGCACTGCTGGTAGTTTGTGTTCATTCGATCGCCGAGTGTTAACGACCGCTCCGGGGCCAGGCCGCGTCAGAGGTCACGATCTACAATCATCACGTTTTGATCAAAACTAATTTAACACTTTTTTTTGTACTGTATGCCTCTGTAGTATTGGTACACCAAAGTTGCTCTAGCTTTATAGTACTTAATAAAGAAATGGTTTTATTGTGATTACGTTTCACTTGCGTTAGGCCATCCATGACCATGTTAAATGATTGTTTACACGAGTAAATGTCAGAGGAACGCTTTTAGTTTACTCTCTTTATACCTTTATTAAAAAGGCGGGAGATTAAAGGACTGAAATGTACTCTTGGATTGGAGCTGAATGCAAGATTTTACTTACAAAGTGTTTTTTTCACTTTATGTATAGATACATGTTGCCAAAATATTTCTTCCATTAAAACAACAACAACAACAACAACAAAAAACACCTTTAAACTGTAACTAACCAGTAACCACACAAGATTACTATGGTAACAATAGCACACATAAGTCTAGTAAGGGGTTATGATTAAATCAGCCCCCTCTTAACCTTTTTTCATTTACCGTATTTCAAAAGGTGTACACACAGGCCATTTAAAAACAAAAAAAAACTGGACTGGATACCTCAGTTTGGGTTTTTGTTTTTTGTTGATTTTTCTGTTTTTGTCACTTTGTTGTGTTTTTGTTTTCCCGTTTTTGTTTCATAAATTGTTTTTTTTTTATTATTATTATTATTTTTGCATGTATATTTCTTTGTACAAATCATACGTATTCTCTCCTGTAAATAGTGTCATTTTGCCATCACTTATTTGAAAATTAAACGTCATGAACACACGGGCCCCGTTTGACATTTACGTTCTTTTGTGTTTGTTTTTTTATTGTTTGTTTATTTATTTATTTATTTTCTGTGGGGGGAGTGCCACGGAGGGTCTTTACAACGCTGAAATAAACATTAAAGCAAGTTTTGTTTAGATCGGGTAGCAACATTTTCAAGGCTTTGTTCATTTTTCCCATCATCTGCTCACCACTTTCTTTCCCTTTTTTTTCCTCTGTACAGGTCAGATGGTTTGATTTTGTACAATTCCGTATTCGAGTTTAGTGACGTGGGCTGACGTCATCATTTACAGAACTGGTAACAAACTGACGCTCACACTTGCCTAAAATACCTACAAATACTTAACACTTTCAAAACTCTTAATTGTGACTTTTTCTTTTCTTGATTTGTTCTGCATTGGAAAATCAGACCGTTTGAGCTCTATATGAAAGATAAACAGAACTTTCAGGTCTTAAAAGTAAAGCCAGTGCACATGTGCTTTAAAGTGGCATTAATCCTAGTGACCAGCAGGGGGAGACTGATGCATTTGCAAAGAAAATTAAAAGGGAATGCAATTAAAAATGCACATGATACAATTATGGTCTCAGTCCATGGTTTCATATTTTAACTGTTCCTACATGGTGTTATTATGAAATGCCTATGCTTAAACCCAACGTTTCCTCCACAGGGCGTCTGGGCTTAGCTTTAGCGAGAGGGTGAGGAGCTTAGTGTAGAGCTGTTACTCCTCCACATCGATGGGAGGCAGTTGAAGTGTTTCAGGCATCCCAGACCAGGAGAAAGAAGATGTCCCTCAGCTGGCTTGGGAATGCCTCACGCTTCATTCACAGCAGGGCAGTCATGTCCGTTTGTGCATGTATTTGCCTGCAGAAGACAGGTTTTCAACCAGTGCAATCCTCAGAAATCCCTGCTGCACGCTGCTCGACATGGATGACGCTGTGTGTCGCTCACATGCTGAGTTGTTGACGAGTGAGGTGAAACAGCAGAGTTCACCAGCAATGGGAGAAAAGCAAGAACAAATTAAAATGAAATATTAAAAACTACAGCATGAAAGGTAAAGACAGTGTTTCAGTGAACACTCTTTACTTTTTTTTAAGCATATGTTGCACTTCGGCTCGTTGTCTGTTAAACTGTACGTACTTCTTGGAAATCCGTAGGGCACATCTTTACTTTTATAAATAATGATTATATCAATATTTTATAAATAAATATATATGAATAATATATATTAGATGAAAAAGACGGGGGAAAGCAAAGGTTTTTCTGTGTGTCCATTGTTTATATATCTGGCCACAAGATGAAGAAACCAACGGGCAATGTCACAGTTGGCTGCATCCATCTTTTATATACAGTCTATGGTACAGACACTTACTCTGCATACTGCATATCTGGTGTTTCTTCACCATAACACTCATAATTTGCCAGCTGTTGTGTCTGCTAATACTTGAATAACAATTTTAAAGACTCCCACAACTAGTAGTGCTGTGGAGCCACTGGTTGTTGCTTACAGGTGGGGAGATGTATCTGTACTGGACGGCATGTTATGGTAAGTAAACTGAATGAAGAAAACTCCACAGGATTCTTTTAATATTGTCCGATACGCCGATATGCGTAATCAGTCGATTACATCATTTTACATTAACATTTTATATTGTATGTCTGTGTTTAGTTAGATTAACTTTTAGCGTCAGAGTTACCACGAAACATTTATAAAGATCAGTATCGGCCTGGCCTGGCTGTGATCACTGCCACAGGTAGTAAGGCAAGCTAAGCTTGTTTGACTATCCGCTACAAAATAGTGAAGTTTCTGTAAAGAACAACTGAAAAATGTCACCCTTTAACAGCTATGGAAGCGGCCTTTGCAGGGTTCTAGTCAAATATCTGGTCTGTACCGCCCCCAAGTGGCTCTCCTCTTATATTGACGAGCGGCTGCTTTACAAACCTCACAGATATTGACGGCTTAAAAGTAGTTTTGGGTGGAAAACAGATATTCTGTATACACATATCTACATTTCACCTTATGAACAGAGCGATAGGTCAAATATCCTATAACGTTTGCCCAAATTCATTCATTTAAACCATCCAGAATGTCCAAAAAGCTTCTGTAGAAAATGCCTTCTAAAGATAATTTTTTAGGTATAGCAAAGCCGTTATTAATTTTTTTTTTAATATTTTATTGTATTTATTTATTTAATCCTTTTGTCAAATGTGGCTTTCTGGTATTGTGGTTAAAACATCTGTATTATACGTAAAAGATCCCTGGTTTGATACTGTGAGGATACACAAAACCCACCCTCAGAGGGTCATTAGTTAGTGCACAAGCCCTGATTGTTGGGAAGTCTGTCTCATGAAGAGCATCCGGTGTAAAATCTGTGCCAAATCAGACATTTGGATCATTTTGCTGTGGTGACCTCTTGGGAAAGAAGGGAGCAGCTGAATGTAGCTCTGGTTAATTAGTATATAATAAAACCTGTTACTGCAGGGTTGAAGCAAGTAGCATTTATAATTTTCTAATCCTGGGTTAGTGAATATTTTTTGCTGCTGTAATACCGTGAAATTATTATTTCTTCTCCAGATGTGCACAAATGTGGGTTTAAAAACCCGATACGGTGTTTCCGTTTCGTGCTCACAGTTTCCACTCTTTATAAGACATTAAAGGCCAGTTAGAAACACTTATGTGTGAACCGATCTTTGCACCATCTGGTGCCTTATTTGAACTTGTATGACTCAAAGTCAGCAGGTTTCTGACACTGGGGGCGTTCACGTGCAGTGGGATGTTCCAGTACTTTTTAACTGAAATAAAACTGACCTCAGCATGGGCACACCTCTTCACATGTCTTGAACTGGCTTTGACAGCTTTTGCACAGGACAGGCAAGATTAAAGATTAAAGTGTGCAAACAGAAATATAACTCGTTACACAAGCAAGATCGAATTGCATCAATTTACTTTACTCGTGCTTTCGACTGTAGGTAAGTCAAACTAATAAAAGAAATTATTTGATTCAGGTGAACAAAAGTAATTCCAGTGACATACAACATGTTGCTCCAATGATGCAGTGGTGCAGGTTGAGGTGTTATCCTTTTCTGCTTCAGTAACATTTGATAACACTGATAACAGCAACTTGTGAGGTGATAGATGCACCACCATGTTGCCCAGCTATTTGTATACATTGACTTACACATTTATTTAACCTAACTACATGTGAGGTTAGTTAGTGTTCTACCCTGTCCTAGTTTAGTGGTAATTGGCCTCAAAAAAAGCACTGGACTGGGTTTTTGCACTGCAAGCTGCAATCCACACACCTAGATGGACAGATCGGAGGGTAGTGAGGGTTCACTGTCTTGCCTGAAGACCTTATGAGTGTTGGACAATGTGCTCTAAATCTTGAGCCACCATAAAAAACAGAATATTTGGGGACCTTAGTTGAGAGCCAGGTAACCAGTGAAGTGGTCCATCTGGGAGATGTGACTAAAAACAAAAAGTATCATTTGTACTACACTCCGCACAAATTATTAGTTCAATTAAAATCAGTTGTAATTATATAGCGCTAACTAACAATAACAGTAGCCTCAAGGATCTTTATATTGTGAGGTGACGACCCTACAGCAACACAGAAAACAACCCAACAATCAGATAATTCCGTATGAGTGAGTGGGAAGGAAAAACTCCCTTTTAACAGGAAGAAATCTCCAGTAGAACCAGGCTCAGGTAGGGGAAGCCATCTGCCGTGACTGGTTGGGGGTCTAAGGCTCATCTATTTTTACTCAAATGGCTAGTGGGTTTTATCAAAAGAAGTAAATAAAAGAATAAAATAAATAAACAAAAGCAATTTCCTTTTAATGTTACTTTATCTTCTGCACAAGAAGGGAAATGCAGAGGTATGCAAAGTATGCAAGACCTGGATTGAAAACCAGTAGGGAACAGGTCTGATGAATCCAAATTTGAAAGTTCTGGTGCAACAAAAACTTGCAGAAACTCTACAGTGACTTGCAGTATCTACAGTCACCTGTAAAACACGGTGGAGGCTCCATCACGGTTTGTGCTAGAAACCGGCATAAGGTGTCGGGTGTTTTTTCCAGAAATCTCTGTAGCTGTTTCCCATTTCCTGGAAAAATATAAAGAAATAAGGGGTGGCGCAATACTCAAAAGTAACAGGTTTTCGGATGTAATGGACAATCCTGGAAGCTAACTAGCTATCTCTGTAGCCTTTAAATTACATTATTTATTACAGTTAAATATATTTGCTTCAAACTTCAAATGAAAGATTAATTGATGATAAAAAGGCAAAATTAGAAAGACAGCTTCCTGTACCTTATTAGACTGGAATACTCTAAGGAGTATCTGATTTACTAATCCTGAAAATCTTCCATGAAGGATGAAAATTTCCAAAATTGGAATCTGGTTGCAAGAATAAAAGCAGTTAGGAAGACCTTTTGTAAATGTTCCAGCATACGAGTGAGAGTACATAGTGTATCTAATCCAACCTTCAAACAGCAGAGAACAACAGAGCAGGAGTCAGGCATGTTTGGTTTATAGCAATGTTGTCTTTTATTCTAATTTCCAATAAACAGAGAATATATCAGTCCCTTATTTGTACAAAAAATACCTGAAAAGGATACAATGTAGATCCAGGAGCCGCACAGACAGAATGAAGCAAAGCACAGTGGAGGGGTGTACGTGAGAAAAAATGATTACAGTTCATTTGATCCTTTGTTTTTGTTTTTTCCTCCCTGAAATGTTATATTTGACTTCAACTTATGATGACTTTGACCCAGCAATAAAAACACTGAGTTAGCTTCACTTGCACCTATACTGTAAGTCACCGAAGTTCAGTGGGACTGACGTGTGACGTCCACATTAGCATTTAGTTCTGGTAAGGTTGCATTTCACAGTCACAGCTAATTTGAAACGCAGTGTGAGAGTGGACGGACGGCAACTAGGGAGCTGTGACCGTTTCAGAAAGAGGCACGTGCTGCGAGAGAATACAAAAAAATGTTACGCACCTTTAAGAAAAATAATCAGACAACATAGACATTATAATGAGATGCACAATCCTCTGGAGCTACAGCTTATAATTGCACTACTTATGATGAAAAGCTTAAGAATTAGCGTGTGCGCTCTCCATCAAAAAACAATGCTGTGTGTGTGTGTGTGGGCTTAATATCCAAACATGGAGTATAAATGACAGAGAGGGAATACTGAAAGAGTTGAAACCTGGCAGAGATGAAGACTCCGACAGCCTGTCAGCTTATAAACACAACTGAAGTTTAGAAATTTGACACGTGCCAAAAATCCAGTTTGATTTCTTAAAATAAAAAAAAATATGTTTAATTTAATTAATACTGTATATGCTGTGGTATACGTCATTTTGTGGCAAACCAAAGACAATACACAATAAAGTCATACACACAATCAAATAATAAAAAAAAGGAAAGAACAAATCATTCTTGATTTTACATGGAGTTATGAGCAAAAGCATAACAGCCCATACATAGTGATCTGTGACCTAGGTACAGTGTTAGATCTACATCTTCTCCATAGCTTCACATACTTTGAAAACAAGACTTTATACTGGTATATATTCATATGATTGGACTTGTGTGAACGATTGCATTGTAGCACAGTGACTTAAAAAAAAATGGAGGGAGGACGGTGATTTTGTCCCTGCTGACCCATAGTGACGTGGCTTTCATCCTCTGTCAGACAGGGAAGAACCTAAACTGATGACCGGGAATGCTGGGAAACTTCCAGTCAAACTCCCATCTCCTCTAAATCTGCAGCTTACCCCCCAACTTTACCAGACTGTCTTCTTACCGCCTCTAAAAGGGCAAGCATGTTAGCCAGCAGACTTCCTGAAGAGTGAATATAACAGTCTGGTCATCCGCACACCAACACACACATTTACCACAGGGTCATATAGCTTACAGGCTGGACACAGGTGGGAGAGGGGGGCGGGGGATTCAAGCATTATCCAATCCCTGGAGAGAGTCTGACCTGACTGACCAGAAAGGCCTGATTGGTGGAGTGCAGAGCTGGTGAGTCGTTTAAGTCACGCGATTAGTTGGCTGGTGGCGGCAGTGGATTGTGTGTGTGTCTGTGTGTGTATCAGTGTCGGTGCTTAGAGTCTGGCGACCTCATTCTAACCCTGTGAATCTGGGGTAAGATGGATGGAAACTGCAGGTGAGGGCGGGACGGGTGCTGCACAAAAGCTAAAGCAGGTGTTATGTCACACGCGTTCGGTTGGTCACGTGACAGTAGGAATGACAAAAGGATTCCTCGTCTCCTTTCCTGGGCATCTTTTTCCTGTTACTATAAATAAGGTCAAAAATAAACTAACTCGTGATCTGTTTAAGCTACTTCGAGTGGAATTTCTATGTGAATCTAATTCTTTGGAACTGATCTCTATGCTGACTATTACAGATTCATTTTTAGAGACCTGGCAACAGCATCAACAATTGGCATTTTCTCCTACATGTCATGAATTGGTTGATGACAGCTCATTTTTTTCAGTAGACCAACTTTTTCTGCTTTACCTGCTATGAGTTGTTTTCAGTTCATTTTCCAGACTGCTTAAGGAGCGCCTGTGGGATGATCCTACGTAGGTGAATCCAAAAGTTAGCGTTACCCTGGTTCCCTCAACAAAAAGCCAGTAATGGGACCAAATGACACAAAAAAAAAAAAAAAATTGAGGGAAGGGTGGAGGGGGAAAAAAAGCTTATGATACCGACTGATTCACAAACTGATGCCACTTTCATGAGTTTTGAACCATGAATGCTAAGATTAGGCATAAGGTTAAGGTTCTGTGTTTAGCATTTAGCCACCTATTAGCAAACTCCTTCTCTGTAACATACATGTGGTATGTTCTAGTATAAAGCTAGCGTTCAACCAAAAATTCAAGGAAACCGAAACAGTAAAAAGCTAACACATTTTGGACACATTCACGTGACAAATGTTTTCCATGAGATCTACTATCACAGCAGTTAGACTTACAGACTAACCATCGCTAACATCCAATTTAGTCAATTTAGAAGATTTTGGTTAAATTTTGGCGTACTGAGATTTCTCACGTGGCATCATATTAGAAACGATACAACCACTGGTTGTCAGGGAAACGTATTTACGGACTGGTTGGTAGTACTTCCAGGAGGTTGGTGGCTCTCGCTGGGTGGGTCATTGGGGAAAAATAGGGGTCACTGACCACTCGGAAGGCCTGTGTGACTGAGACTTTATTTTTCGAGTGAAAACCATCAACCTCCATTAACTACTTGCAAGCATTCAAGTAATACTTATTTCCCCATCATGACCAGTGGTTTCCAGCTGGTTGCAGACCAGTCTGTAGGCTTGTGTGATTGGGGCCTTGTTCACTTTATCCTACATTGTCACATGTCCAAAATGGCCGACAAGTTAATGTCACATGGTTAGGGGTCACGTGTCTACAAAAAATAAAGAATGAAAAAAAAATCTCAAGAACCAAAGGTGACAGCTAGTACAACAATCTGAAACTAGAGGTTCAGTTCACTAAACCTGTTATTTGAGAAGCTTGAATAATTGAATACTTTTACTTTTTCAAAATGAAAGAACAAAAACAAATACTTGCTGGCCCTTAATTTACTCAAACAATGACCTGGTACTACTAAACTAAGTGAAACCCCTCTGTAATGTTAGCTTCCTATGTCTCTGTAGCGGTGGATTTGTTGTTTGATGGATTGGTTGTGAAATCAAGAAAGAAGCCATTTCTGCTTGATTGTAATTTAGCGACCCTGTTGATGTTTAGCAATGGTGCTCACTTCATGCAGCTAATGGAAATATCTAAATATAGAGTTGACTGACATTTTATCCAGATCTGAGATTGCATCACCAGTACATGTTTTCGAAGTTTTGTTCCAATGGATTTTTACTTTACAGGAATCTTTTAGACCTTTTGGAAAATATATTTTTTGCTTTCCTGTTAGAGAAGAAGGCAGAGATGAGAAGCTAGCTAGTTATGTGTGATGCTAGCTAGCAGTCTACAGCCAGCTAGCCAAGCTCAGTAAAAACATCAGATAACTTTCACAAACTGTTGTTTCCAGGATGATAAAACATGTTGATTACTGAGCTTTAGAGGTGGCTGTAGGCAGATTTTATAACTGCACAGAGTCAAGACTGCTAGTCACGCTAGCATTAGCCTCATATTTAACGTACAGATCCTGTAAGAGTGTTACATTTCTTGACAAGAAAGCAAAAAAGGACCGTTTCCCAAATCTCCCACCATTTCTCCCCACTCATGATGTTCTTCCACCACCCCTGGAAAAAAAAAATCCCAAACGTGTTACTCTATGTGCATTACTTTTTAAAACATAGCTTCAATTTTATACACAAGGCTCACAATTTTCACTTAAGGCGAGTGAAGCTCATTTGACTGCTTGTTGACACACAGACAACTGAGTTCACGTTTCAAGTCATTTGTTCAAATTCCATATTTAAAATGTTTTTAATAAAAGTTTCGCGAGTGCTTTTGTTGCTTTCAACGAGGGAACAGTGGTCAGAATCCGACACGACAGCTCCAACCCATCGACAACAAATCAGGCTGATTTTTAAAAATGTGCAAGCAGAGAGCTCAGAAATTATTTAGTAAAAGGAAAACATTCAAAGACAAATTCACCAACAGATAAAATAACCATTTTGATTGAAAAAAAAAAAAAAAAGACCGAAATGGTAGAAAGCTTGGGGTTCGACACACTTTTAAGTGAGTCTATTTGAAAATCTTCCTCTTCTTCCTTAAAGTCTTGAGACACCTACAGCTGGTTCAAGAGCACATTCATGTTTTTTAATTGTTGTGGTCTTGTTGGTACGACACACGAGGCTGGGGAGGTTAGTTAGATGTTCTTAAACCTTACTGGAAAGCACTGCATGATGTGACTGTGCTCCCACACCACCGTAATCCAGTCAGAGCTGATGGAAATTCACATGCGTGCTTTTCAGAAGGGGAGTGAAGGAGGAAGAGGAGGCAGCTTCTCTTAGCTAAAGAGCTGTCGTCTGTCCGCTCGGGAGTGCAAAACAAGTTCTTCATTGAATCAACAGTAATAAAACAGCATTAAAATGACATCAAGTAATCAACTCTACAAGAGAGGCTTGTACAGCCTTCCTGATAAACATTCCTCTGTCCTTTCAGCAAACCCTCGCCCCTGCTCTGCTCGTCTTGCCTTTCAGCGACTTCTCGTTTCTCTCCCGACTTTTTTCTGAGCTCGTGTGGAGGCGGGATTGGGGTTGCATCAGGGGTCTGTGGGTCGGGACACGGCAGCGATGCCACGTCATGCCCCGCTAAGGTGTTTCCGGGGGGTGGAGGGCAGGGTGTCAGCTTATCCAGACTGGACTGCACAGGTTGAGAAAACTCCTGGATCAAGTTTGATGGGACCCAGGGAGGTTCCCGTCCATCCCTGATGATCATTGAGGAAGTCAGAAGGTGGCGCTCCCCGCCCACCTCGGTATCGAGGACAGGGCGGGCACCACAGCTTATCAGGCCTGGAGGATGGGGAAGGTGGGTGGGTGGGGCTGAAGGGTTTGGGACTCTAAAGGAAGGGATCCATCCAAGAGACCCACTGGAAACATACTGTAGCCATCTTGTGGTTTCACATCACGCTGGTCTTTCTCTGGGGTCTGAACACCAATAACAAAACAACCGCAGGAGTCCACAGTCTTCGACACTTGGCCTGTCCCAACAGCTCTCATTCAAACAACCGAGCAGCAGTAAGGTGGAGACGAACGTCACCCACTGGGGGACATCGACTTCCAGTCCCGGCTCCTGCAGAGTTGTTCACATCCGCAAAACAGGACGTAACTTTTCTCCATCTCCTCAACCCCCACTGCGTTGGTAAGGGAAGGGGTAAAGGGGACAGAAGGGGAGGGAGGGGGATCACAGGGAGAGAGGTGTGCAAAGAAAGGTTTGGGGGGAGGAGTGTCACAAGGCCACAGCGGTGCATGGGTGTTTGAGCTTGCAGGGCAGCACTCCTCTGTTAAGCTGGTAAAACTCCACCAGGTGGATCAGATCGGTGAACTTGGTGGCGCCGTCGTCGAGGCTGAAGAATACCTGACCGTCCTCCTCACACTTCAGAGCAGAATCAGACGGAAGAGAGGAGATAGTTTAGACACCACATGACAGAGACTGATCTTTATGAGGTAACGATAAAACATGGAACATCTGACAGGAGTGCAAACAGATGATAACATCCAGATCTACATCGCCAGGCCACTGTACTGCATTTATAAGATAAGCAAATGATTTAATATCAAACACACTAATGAAGCCAGTTAGGTTTATGGTTAGGTTTAGGACATTATCCCTTCTCAGACCTGGAGATGACATTAATATTTTCAGTACCGTCTGTGGAGTGATCCGACTGGCTACTTTTTGCATTTCTTTGACGATATAAACTACAAACCAACAAATTTTATACTCCTACAGATTAGTTTGTCTATCAGTCACTTTGATCCACACTAGAATATCAGGGATGGATGAACATGAATGATTTTTATCAACTGGGCATTTTTAACATTTACACTTTTGACTGAACGGACAGAAACTCCATTGGAGGAGAATGGCCATCTATTATCAGTTCAATGTAATCAATCTGAAATACATATATACCTTTTTCCAAATAAAGTTAAAACACTTTCTCCATGCAACTGCATCTTTGTCAATAACTGATTGATCTGTTCCCTCTGAGCTGTTTCAAGCTGATTTCTGTCCTGCAGCAAAATAAATCTAAGTGCACGGCTGCCTGGGAGGAAGCAAAAAACACATTTTAAAATCTTAAAAAAGCACAGCGTACTTTGGAAACGGGTTGGTGGTGATGTTAAATGAGTGTAGCAGGCTCGCTGGGCAGAGTCTGCCGTAGGGTTTTTTTACACTATAGAATTAAACTGCATCGCAGACTATTTTTAAAGATGGACCTGCTTCTGGGGACAAATATACTCCTTTGCCGGTGATGCCAACAAGCCACAGCAGCTGGTTTTTGAGACTGTGACTGCAGTTTAGCAGTCAGACTATAACAAGAAGTCAAATTTGTGTCATTTTCACACCATTTCTCATTTCAGTGCATCTTAACAGAGGCAGTAAGATTTTTCTTGCTTTGTAATCACACTGACCGGTAGGATCTGGAAGTGCTTGATCTTCTGGTGGTGGCACAAGGTGAGCACGAATGCCTTGGGATTACTCTGACTGTCCCGCAACAAGAATAACCTGAAAGAAAAAGATTACATCATGAGAACTAGTTCAACCACCTTATAAAAAGGACTGAAGTATTTACCATGAATTTCCATATGCTTGATAATACACACCTTGAATATACTGCTCAAAAAAATTAATGGACCACTTTGAAAACACATCATATCTAAACTGAAAAAAATCACGTTGGATATTACTCCACTGGGTAATGTGTTAGGATGAAAGGATGCCACATCGTTTGATGAAAACTAAATGATCAACCTACAGAAAGCTGAATTCAAAGACATCCTGAAAATTTAAAATGATGCAGCAGGTTATGGATGGTGTACCGGGGCATCTCCTCCCAGATCTGGACCAGGGCATGACTGAGCTCCTGGGCTGTGTGAGGTGCAACCTGGTTGCTCAGATGGACTGAAACATAGAACATAATGTGGGGTGTTCTGTTGCATTTAGGTCAGGCCAGCAGGGCCAGTCAATGGTATCAATTTCTTCATCCTCCAGGAATTGAGTGGATACTCTCACCACATGAGATCAGAGATTCCCATTCAACAGGAGGAAACCAGGATCCACCCAGCACCAGAGTAGGGTCTGAGAATGGCTCCAAAGATTCCATCCTGATACCTAATGGGAGTCAAAGTGCTGTCACCTAACCTGTAGAGGTCTGTGTGTTCCTCCATGGATATGTTTTCCCAGGCCATCATTGACCCACCACTTAATCGGTCATGCTGATTTATGTTACAGGCAGCATAATGTTCTCCACGGCTTCTCCACATCCTTTAATGTCTCTAATACGTGCTCAGGGTGAACCTACACTCATCTGTGAAAAGTACAGAGCTGCCAATTCTGGTATTCTATGGCAAAAGCAAATCTGGCTCCAATGTCCTGGGCAGTGAGCACAGGGTCCACTAGGGGATGTCGGGCCCTCAGGCATCATGAAGTCAGTTTCTGATTGTTTGGTCAGAGACATTCGCACCAGTGGCAGCGCTCACCCTGTTCCTCCTTGCACAATGGAGCAGATACTGATCCTGCTGATGGGTTAAAGACCATCTACAGCCCTGTCCAGCTCTCCCAGAGTAACTGCCTGTCTTCTGGAATCTCCTCCATGCTCTTGAGACTGTGCTGGGAGACACAGAAAATCTTCTAGTAATGGCACATATTGATCTTGACTGGTTTGTACTGTCCAACCTGTCCAGCCTTTGTAGGGTCCAGGTATCGCCTCATGCTACCAGTAGTGACACAGACCCAAGCTAAGTGCAAAACTAGTGAAAGAAACAGCCAGAAAAGATGAGGAGGGAAAAATGTCAGTGGCCTCCACCTGTGAAACCATTCCTGTTTTGGGGGGTTGTCTCAACGTTGCCCCTCTAGTTCACCTGTTGTTTATTTCATCAACACCAAAGCAAATCACTTCTAGCTGATTAAAATCTCCTCTGCTACTAACCTGACCACATCAATTCCCAGAAGTTTAACTGACTTGATGCAATATCCTGATTAAAAAGTGCTCCAGTAATTTTTTGAGCAGTGTTCTTTTGCAGTTTCTGGAAAGCATTAAAACTTGCTGTGTGTGTGTTGTTGCTTTGACGAACCAAAGCACAATCATCCTGACAGCACTTGGACTACTTTGACAAAATTATCTTCCTCCCGGAGCCTTCACGTGAGGAGCGCTCTCCGTTCGACAATGTCGTAACTCACCCATCGACTTGGCCTTGTTGTATCATCATTTTGTGGGCTTCCTCTCTCATGATACGACCATGAAACCACACCTGTGTCCTGTGAATCACTGAAAAACACGGGAAGTTTTTCACACACACACACAGACACAGCCATATTATATATATTTGTAAATGTATTTATACTGCTCATGGTGTTATTGCTAGGCCAGTGTCACATGAGAGTACCTGTGCTCAGAGAAGATGGATGCAGGGGACTGGGACTGCCCAAGACATTCATACGCTGGCTCCTTTTCTATAAACACCACATTTATCGTTAGATATCATCATGTAAAACAAAACTCCCTGCATTAGTCAAAGTCCCTAAGCCATGCCCATCACGTGTGTAACCCTCATGGCAAACTAAACTATGTTTAAACATCACTTTGGACCAAAACAAACACAGGAATGTTTTACTGTGAATCACTCTCTTCAATTCTTTTTAGTCCAATAACAAACACTCTACTGAAGGATGCACAGCTTTGGTAATGTGCAACTACTACACACTTTAATTCACAAAGAAAAGGCAGCCTTGTAGGGTATGAAAGGCTTCAGTGCATACCATCCATAAAAGCAGTCAATTTTTAAATATACTGGGAAACTCCTGCATATTCTGTGGTAATCACACAAAGCAGCTGCGGCTTGAATACGTTTGCACTTCTAGTCAGATATCCTCTACTCCCTATCTAACCCCACCCTGCAGAACAGAATCCTTGCTCCCTTTGCTTACCCTCCAGGTATGCCCTTCTTCCAGGGCGGCGCTCTGGGCCTCGATGGGGTTGTCGATGACGCGACCGGTCCGCCCGGAGAAGTCCATGGCAACCAGGGAATTCTCAGATACGCTTCGCTGTTTGGAGAGCGGCAGGGTGGGTGGAGGGTGATGGTGGTTGGGTAGGGGTTAGAGGGAGGGGGCATACAAGAAAAAGGGTGGAGGGGTGGTAGACAAGGGTCAAGGGTTAAACAAGCCAGACACACTCACTGGAGCATGACAAATCCTGTCTGCACACAGACCCACTTTAGTCAACCCACAAATGCCTCTTTTAAGGAAAAGCACAAGCCTCTGCTGGCTATCTGGCTGTGGGACTCAAATTAGTCAAGACTTTCTTATAATAAATATAATATAATATAATATAATATAATATAATATTACTCTTCACAAAATAATCCAACATTAATTTTTCCCATTTTTAGGAGTCGTTGTTATATTATATCCTAACACCTTTCAGAAGAAGTTACATTAATTAAACATAATGCTCGAAGATCTGCTGTGTTAATTTTTTCTCACGGTCTTTCTGTTTCCTAAAAGCTTTGATAATCATACACCATTACTCTATTGAACAAGCGCAGTGGCAAACCCAGCTTCAGCTTCTAAACTGAACGCTGAGTTCAGGAAACATCAGGAAAACTGAGTGGAACTGCTTTTAGTTTGAGCTGCCTAACACTTTCAGATAGCGGGGTTTGTGAGTGTGCGTGTGAAGTTTTAAACACAGGCTAACTCGCTGTAGAAGTGTCTAATCTTCAAAAGGTTAGGGCACAGACTTCAATTGTGGAGAATTGCGACTAATTCTATTCACAATCTTTCCAAAGGAGCTTATGACACCTTTTTCAACACCTCATGGTGCGAGGGGATTACACATCACACCTGCAAAAAACAATTCTCCTGTTCCCTGTGCATGTGTTGGAACAGTATGTAAATATTCACTTATTAAAAAAATAGGATAAGATGTTTTTTATTGGATGTCACTTTGCTGTAAACTGTCTGCTTACATTAGCAGCAAACGTCAGCAGTAGCCTGGTCATCCGAATATAAAAATCTATTTCAGCATTTCAATAAAACAAGTTTTTTCCTCTTAAGAAGCTTTGAGCCTCGTCCCAAGATTACTATCGGCTAATTCATGCATCAATCTGGATTCGTCCCTGCTGTTAGAGCAGAGTTGCAATAAGGCGATGTCACAGAGAGCAGATCCTCACCACAGGTGCAGTAAAAGGCGAGAGGTTAGACTTCCTGTGCTGGGGCACGTTGTAGCTCTGATACAGCACTATCCCGTACTACGGGGGCAGGAGAGAGGAGAAGGCATCAGCTTAACATTCAAGCACCGACTAATTCATTAATGTTTAACTGCAACGCAAGAAAAGTGCAGGGTTTTTACTTTGAACAGCCTGAAGGCGGTCATCCAGCAAGTCCTGCTCTGCTCGTCCTCCGCACACAGCATTTTCAGTTCCTTGCAGTCGCTCCTCACTTTGCTGGGCTGTCGACCAAACAGGGGACGCAGCGGGGAATTAGATTAACGAGATGCACATCGCAAACATGAACAGTAATAAGGCTTCATGTGACCGTGCCAGAGCACAGTCACAGTGCAGCCACTGTTGTGTTCGGCAGCACAGGTCTGCGCTCTAATCACAGCAAAGATCTGACTGCTTTGGGGGTTAGAGTGGCAATTTTCCACATGACCCAATCTTTATTAAATATTTATACACTGCAGTCAAATAACTTGAAAGTAAGTGATACAGTAAGGTTAGGAAAATCTATTTTTTTATGATTTATTTATGGACGGAGTTGCCTGGAAAGTCGCAAGTTTGCGACTTTCCAGGCAACTCTGTCCAAAATCACAGCTTAGACTTTTTCCCTTTCCTCCTTCCACCACTAACAAGGGCATAAGGCACACTGCTCCCTAAATACAACCCCATACTGATAAATTCATTCATGTCGCCATGGCAACAAACCCCACCACCCACTCACCCCACCAAGAAAAATCCCTCACCCAATCCTGCACTGTCACCCCCGCTGACAGCATCTGACACGCCAGTCGTCTAGCACGTGTGTGTGTGTCTGTGTGTGTCTGTGTAAAAGAGAGGTGAAGAGGTCAGGTGGGCCAGATTCCCTGTGCCATCCCTGCTTATCCCCCTGAGCTTATCCCAGATCAGCAGGTACGCCCACCGCAGATACCACCCGGAGCGGGGCACAGTACTGAGAGTGTGTTTAAACCCCTGCTGTGCTGTTTTAAACCCATGTGTCCTCACAGACACGCCCACTACATACAACGTATGCAGAGAAGGACAGACTTTAAATAAAGATTTCAAAACTGTCAAAAAATCTGTTTTTTTATATTGGAAAAAATCAAATGAGACATTTTTTAGCTATTAAAGAACAATAATATTCATCTCTAGTGGGAGCCTGAAGTTAAAAACTGCACTTCCTGTAATGACCACTAGAGGCTGACTTTAAGACTGAACCAATCCCCACAGACTCCCATGTTAAAAAGCACAACTTCCCAGCAGAAATAAGCATGTTTACAGTCTGTTCAGCCAGTTCTTTCCTCTATAACCACAGAATGAGAGGTGAGATGTGTTGTAACTGACGCACTGAAACTTTATTAAAGTTGAAAGTTATGCAGTATTAGCGGATTAGCAGCTGTAGCCGCTAGCTGCCCGCTGAGCTACATTTCAGCTAATCTGAATCACTGCACTTTAACTGTGTTTGTGCTGTTGCTACCTTTTGGAGCATTTTGTGTGTAATTATGTGGCTAACAATAAGGCCTGAAGTGTGACTACTTCTACTAACAAACTATTCGAGAACTCTTAGCTTCAGTGTTGCTGAGTCAAGTTCTACTTCCATGTTATTTAGCAAAAATTAGGATGAAATCATGGCTAAATATAGCACATATCTGTTTATGGATGCAGCTTTCTGACCACCCAAACGCAGTCACCTCTGGCTCCACAAAAATAACAACCAGGCGGCCAAAATCCTAAAAATCAGAAGCCTCAAAACATGATTTCACAAACCAGTGGATGATGTCACTGTGGCTGCATCTTTATTTACAGTCTGTGGTTTGTCTGTGTGTTACCTTGATGCAGAACTGGTAGTCCGTGGGGGCGTTGTGAAGTTTTCGGCCCGTGATGACGGTGAAGACGTTACTGTCCTCCAGGTCTGACAGTACCTGCAGGTGCCGGGGCTCCTGTGGGGGTTGTGAGGGTGGCGATATATGATTTAAGCTAATGCACAACAAGTGCAAACACACACACACACACACAAATTGTGGGATTAGGCAGCTGACAAGCCCTAGATCTAGTTTACTTCACACCACTTCCACAATCAATAAAGCAATACTTTCTCACCTTGGATGTTCCTTTAGTGGAGTAATAAAGGCCGGAGCGGCGCAGGAACATGTAGAGCTTTTTCCAGGACTTGCGTCCAGGCTCTTTCACATACAGATAACCCTGAATCTCTGGACAGCTGCTCGAGTTCAGAAAGTTCTGGAAAACGAACGCACAACAACATCTATCGTTAATACTGCTGCAGGGCTAGGATATTATAATTAACCAAAACTAAATATGGTTTGTTAACTAAAATAAAATATAAATAAATAAAATTAACTGAAATAATTTGGTGAACTTGGAAAACAAACTAAAATAAATATCCTTAGTTTGAGTGTTTGTTAGTTGGGTAAAAAGTTTTATTACAGCTTGCCTGATGAGGCATTGGTGGATGTGTTTGCTGAAAGTCTAGATCAGTCTCTATGAGTCAACCGCTATCAACACGTTCTGTGTTTTTATTGCAATAACTGTGATGATTTTCCCCAAATCTGACCTGTGACCTTAAAACTCAAACTGAAGCTAAGAGAAAACAAAACTAAACAAACATTTTCAAATATTAAAAACTAAACTGAATTAAAAACAACAAGCCAAAATGAAATAAAAATAACTATAACAGCACTGCTGCAGGGGAAGTGAATACAGCACTGTTTGGGTATCTGCTTTTAAAATAGATCATAATGAAAATTTGAATTAAAAATGAATCTCGCAGTGAAATAATGAGGCAGCTTATTTTATATTTCTAAAAATCGGGAAGCAAATGGAGCGCAGCACCATAATCTGTCTGTGCATGTGCATGCATATTTTTGGATGAACAGATGGTAACGCTCTTGAGATATCAGGGCTCGTATAATTCGTAGTATTGCTTCACTGAGTCATCAACTCACCTGTAAGAGCTGTGACGGAGGAATTGAGCCATCAGACTCCTGACAAAAAGCCACCATCTGCTCCGGAAAAAAGTTCTGGATGGAAAAGACACACGGAGATCGCCAGTGAGCGAGAGACAAAGAGACAAAGAAAGAGAGAGAGGCACTACAGACCACTTAGGATAGTGCTTCTCTATCCAGAATGTGTGTGTGTGTATGGGATGTGTGAGTGTTCAATCAACACAAGGACTAAGAGCCAAAGTGGTGCGGAGACAGAGAGAGAGAGGGCACTCCAGCCCTCGGAGTAGATGCAGTATGATCTCACCCGCTGATGTAATCCCCTTTAACCAGCAGCGCTACTCTTAGCGTGATTGACAAGCCGTGGCCAGCACTCCCGTGTTTTACTGTGCTCATTACCACAGAGCTGAGGTCACCTGCTGGCTCTGACACACACCTAAATCACCCACAGCAATAATGTCACCGTATACCCGGCCAGCACACAACAGCAACAGCCCCACGCTGCGTCCACATCACCAGAAAAGATGCCACGCAGGCCGCGCGGCGCCGAGTCGCTGGCTGCCAGAAGTAGGGACGTGTACGTCTTTAAAAAACGACGATCAGCTTTGCATTTTGAGATTTTAGCACTTGTCTGAAGATAGGATAAAAGGATAATGATGAGTTTTAACTGAAACAGTTAGCTTCTTCCAGGAGGAAGAATGACACAGGAAACGCAGAGAGTGTTGCTAAAATACTTTAGCATTACCCGTCATGTAATGCGGACTTAAAACCCCAGCTGCGACTCTTTGTCTTATACTAATTGACGATTTCTGAATAGAAAAATGACTGAAAGGTGATTTTAAAACCCCGAAAACACGACAATCCTCAAATTTTTGGCTAAAACGATTAAACACAGAGGTGCTGACTGCTAGCAACAAATTTGTCGATGCATTTCAAAAACATCAAAAGATGAAAAACCTTTTGAACCCCAATTTTCTCTCTCTCTCTTTGTGTGTGTGTGTGTGCTGCTGTGTCTACGTGGCTCTGTGGGGGATGCGTGCTAAACCGAGGCAGTCACAGAAAGGTCACTTTAGGGATGCAGGCGACTCACCAGGGGGTTCCTGAAGAATTCATATTTGGCATAGTTCTTCCTGAAGAGGAATTTACTGTCACCGCTCATGGAGGCTTGAACCTGAACCACCAGCTCGTGGTCCTCCACACATCTCTCTGAATGAGGGCACAGACACAGGTAATGTTAAAAAAAGAAATTGCCCTCTGGGGACGGCATCTGACAGAAACCGTCCGGTTTTAAATCTGCGAGCGCGGCTTTTAGGGCTCATTTGTATACTAAAAAGATTTTCATGTCAAAAACACCGTTCATTGTTCTTATTTAGATTCATTTTAGGGATTCATCCACAGCATAACAAGCAGCTCTTTTGCATACATTTCCACTTTTTTTCCTCCCTCCTGTGTTGACAGCATATTTAGAAGTGTCCTTGTCACTAAAGGACTTACTGTGAGCTGTAACTGCATCCCCTAGCAGGCTGAACAAAACAGCTTTTGAGACGCTGAACCTGAATGTAATTCCAGTGAAATGTGCCATACACTGGAACCGTCGAAGGATATTTTTATTTTAAAGTCTCTCGCAGAGTCACAGAGTATTAATAAGCTGTTCACATATACAAATAAACACAAGAACCTTTTGTTTGCTTGCTGCCAATCAGAAGAATGCTGGCTTGTTTCGGATAGAGGATGAACAAAGATAATAATAAGGATTATTTTGAACTGTGATTCATGGAAAGCTGCTATGCCCATGAGTCCATGAATTAAAAACATGCAGAGATCCATATAAGATGTCTCCAGCAGAAATTTAGCCACATTAACCCCCACATCAGCACTGTGTACAATGATGCAGCAAGAAATAAATACTTTTTTTTTTTTAAAAACATCGCCTGTTACTAAGAGACGGGCGAGGAACTAAGAGGTTAAATAAGGAGGGGCGGTGAAGAGGAAGAAGCGCTGTGAGGCAGGGGAGGGAGGAGGTGAAGGTGGCGGTGTTGGAGGAGGAGGGGGGGGTTGCAGGAAGATGATGTCATTTATTTAGGCTGATTGCTGAGAGCAGCAAAGCCATAAGCAAAGTACAAACCACAGACAAACACACAACCACACATTAAAGGCTCAGATAGACCTAACCTGCTCACTGTGCACCACGGAGGCCCAGTTACTTTCTTTGTGTGTGTGCGTGCTTGTGTGTGCGTGTCCTCGTCTATCTTGAAGTTGAGGGCGTATGATCTCAGAGTGAAGCAGGTAAGAATTTGATAGTGGCGGGATGTTCCAGTTAGACGTGGACGTGCAGGCAGGGTTCTCCTGTTTCACTGAGGCACAAACACACATTTCTAAACTGAAGCTGTACTCACTTCTTTTTTTTCTTGCTTAGCTCTGGCTGTAGTTAAGGGTTGGAAATGTCTGGACTCTGCGCGCGTCCGCTCGTGCACGCCCTCGTTGGCTACAAGCGGGGGAATTTCCTGTGGACAGTCAGGAAAGGGCCGATTGGCTAGAAAGGCTAGGGGCTCGTCCAATAGAGACCGGCGATTGGTTCCTCACGGCTCTGGTATGACGCTTCAGTCCCAGGCCTCTCCGCCCTCCACCCCCACCTTCTGTCTGTCTCTCTCTTTCTTTCTCCCTTCATCTCTCCTTCCCTTCTTCCCTCTCCTCTCCTCTCCTCTCCTCACCTCACATTCCATCGCTCCGGTGCACTTTTTTTTTTCCCCAGAAACGCAGATCAAGCAGGAAAGCACAAAGCAATCCTTTGACTCTAAAAATACGACTCGAGAGGAGGAAAGCCTCATTGAGGACAAAGGCAGACCCAGAGAAGAAGAAGAAAAAAAAGTAAAGCTTCAAAAGGGACACACGGCAAAAGTGAAGAAGCGAAGCACGAGTCCTATGTTTTCCTTTTTTTTCCCGCCCCCTCTACCTCTTTTTTCTCGCTCCCCCCACCCTCTCTCTGAGCAAACTATTTGGGAGGGAAAAGCATGTGAGTAGAACATGGAAAATGCTTAATCCTACAAGCACCACACCTCCCTCTCAAGTGGTAAAGCCATGCAAACATTGGTGCTGTGATCAAGTGAATACACAGGGCACACACACCTGCAGAAAAGCACATGCAAGGCAAATATGCAGAGATTTAGCAGGAAGCTTTTATTCTCTTATTAGAAGCTACAAGAAAAAAACTTCCTTTTTTTCATGGATCGCATTATGTGGCCTACATACTTGTTTTTTCTTTTAATCTACAGGAAAGTAAAATCAAAGCTCCCAGTTTTTTTTAGAAAATGTTATAATGTAACAGATTTGTAACAATCTGACGACCTCACTGAAACTTCTAATGGTGTTTAATCACCTTTTCATCACTGCATAAACACAATATAAGACTAAAAAAACTGCACCAAAGTAGCTTTAATCCCTTTTCTTGCAAAAAAGAAAGGAGGGGAAAAAAAGGCGAGGATCAGGCATCGCTGTCCGCACTGGGATCCACACAGAACACTGAGATTCTTACCAATGCCGAGGATGGGGTGGTGCTCCACCAGCGACCAGGCGCTGTCGTCCAGGCAGTGGCTCTTGTAGACCAGCAGCTGGCACACATCTCGAGCCGTCATGTCGGCCGGGATCTCCACGACTTTACCGGCCCCATCCTCGCTCCACACCTTCACTATCTGAAAGCACATACACACACATAAGAGGGATGGTGAGGATATGTGTACATGACAGCAGCAAAGGTCATATTTTCAAAAACAGGTATGAGGCATGGAGTTGCTGTCAGGAAATTGCATTTGCAGAGAGAGGAAAAACAAAAGCTGAGACTACAACAGATCACCAGCTGCAGTTACCTCCATAACCAGGTGCTCTGGTTGGTCCCGTTCACAATATTCTGTCACTCGAACACGAGAAGGTCTTAAAATAAGAAGAAGGATGACGTCCAGGAAAGGCTGGCTGGTGCCTAAGTGTTTAGTTCAGCCCTTTTTGTCCGCAGCAAACGTACGTCAGCGAAACGGACGTTTCCCCTCACATACCAGAATATCTGCGCTTGGAAAAGCTTAAAAATCTGCCCCCCCACCCCGACATTTGAACTTTGATGGCGAAACCGTGTGGTGGATTTATACGTGTTGTATATTGTCATTAAAAATGTCACCGCTGGGAGCAGCAAGCGGGCAGAGTTCAAAGTACCTCCCAGTGTTGCGCCATTTTGAACCATTTCAGCCAAAGTGCCCAGACCGACATTTAAGCCGGGTGTATTTTTTTTTTTTTTGGCTTCTTCAAGTGTGTTGCTGCACAGATAACCACAGGCCAGCTGCTTCACACCACTCTACGAGCAGATTCACACACACATAGGGACAGATTGCCCTCACAAATATGAGCAAACCACAGAGGCAAAATTATCTTCTAAATCTCAGAAATGGTAGGTGGCTCTTGTGTGTGTTCTCACACGCCCACGTCCCAACATCCTCTGGTCACAGCCGGGGATTCGGCTGCCCTGCACTTCACAGACAGCCAACCAGGGAGCAACTGTTGAAAATTACATGAAACAAGAGAAAACCTAGTGATGGGCGAAGGGCTGGAAGGTGGTGGGCGGCTGGCGGGCGTGTGGGGGGTTCACGGAAAATTAATTCAGACCAAGGCCCCCGTAGAGCGGGAATACGTAAAAACGCCAAGTAAACGGCAGCCGCGGTGGTCTGGAAACGACACAGAGCGTCAGGAGCAACAGCATGCAGACATGGAGAAAAACTCCCAGCGCAACCAGAAACAACGTCACGGCACTCTTTGCCCCTGCAGAGCCCGAAGACCGCCTCCTCTCTTCCCAGATGCCACAAAGGAGGGGGAAAAAAACTGCATTTATGACGCATTAGTTTGTTTGAGAAAAGTTTTAAACACACTGACTTGAGGAGGGGGGGAATGCAAATATCCCCATCACTGCAAACTGGCAACCAGACACGCACACACGTGCGCGCGCACACACAAAGCTGATGACAGAGACCCATAAAAGAAACAAACACACACACCCACACATGCAGAAGTCTCTTACCTCCACAGCCTGTAAGAGGCAACAGTCTGGAGAGCAGGATGGCATTTTCACACTGAGACGCTCTCCAGTGACACACAGGGACAGAGCGAGAGAGAGAGAGAGAGAGAGAGAGGGGAGGGGAGGGGAAGGGAAACAGGAGGCGAGAGGAGAGGAAGTCAGGAAGAGAGAGAGAAAGAGAGAGGGAGGGACGGATTGGCAAGGAGAGCGCTAGAGAGGTAAAAGGAAAGAAGGGGGAGGAAGTGACAGAGGAAGGACGAGAGAGGAAGAGAGAGAGAGAGAGACAGCCCCCGACTTCTCCAGTCTTCTCGTGCTGGGCAGCATAAAGACTGAGCTGCGAGGAGTGGTATGAACAGTAGCTCCTCTCCTCCTCCTCCTCTTCTTCCACCACTCCCCTCCCTCCCTTCGTCTCCTCACACGGGATTAACCCAGTGTGGGATTTTTAAAACGGTGAGCTGCTACCTGTCACGTACGCTACCACTCTTATCTTCAGGGTTGCTTTTCAATCCTCTCCTCCAAACCCGACTTCCCAAAAACAAAACACTGTCAGCTCCTTTTACTGATGGCGCCGCACCAAAAGTAGCAGTCCCTCTCCCTGAAACACACCCACACCTCCTCACATGCACGAGGACAGAAAGAACAAGCTCAAACTACTAAGCCAATCACTGAGCAAACACACACAAACACACACACACACACACACACTGACATTTTCTTTGAGCTGCCTAATGGTTTCAATTTCTAACCCCTCCCTCCCGCTTGCCCTCCCTCCTCTTCCTCTCCTCCTCCTCAGCTGTATGTGAAATACTGTGAGACGGTGTTAGGACCAGAGCAACATGTGTAACGCACAATGACGGCTTCAAGGGTCGCTGAGAAGGCAGCAGGAAGTGTTAAAGGCAAAAAAAAAAAGGAAGAAAAGTTGGGGTGATTCGATCTGAAGCTGCACGGATCACGTGCCGGCTGGGCAAACAGTCGTTGGGGTGGGAATGGAGGGGAGGGCTAGAAATGGAGGGATGGATGGATAGGCGGGTAGGTTGCTCAGCAAATCTGGCTGGCCTCGGCAGAGGTGGAAGGAGGAAAAAGAAACATGCCGATAAAGAAAAAGAAGTGAGGGGGGGGAATAGAAAGAGAAAAGAGCGAGAGCTATGGAGGAATGTCAGTAATGCAATACTGAGTCATAATCAGGCTCATGTGTAGAGCACAGGCCGGCCCAGCTGGCCCCTAATACAGTGTGCACGCCAACTATGAGGTGCATGCGCTCCAACACACACACGGGTACAAAGGAGGAAGACAAAATGTAAACTATGAAGACGAGCTCCAGGAGCCTTTTTTTCCCCAAACGTTACTGCTCGACGTTTGCTCCAGTCTCATGCTGCAGTTTGGCACTCAGAGCTCTTTCTGAGTTTACGTTGATTACAGATATTAGAGAATCCCAAATATGATGAGAGAAGAGATTGGAAGAGATAATGAGCTCACTTTTGGAGTCTTCAATTTGTCTTTTTCGACTTTTTTTAGTCAATGTTTTTACTGCCAGGGTCCTTGGAAAGTTTAAAATCACGCATCCCTTTACCTAGTTTCATGTTTCCATCATGAAACTTAGCTCACCTTGCCCCCCTCCACTTTCCTCTCATCTCTCTCCAGGCTGAGGCTGAGGTTACACGCCTCCTGCTGCTTATAGCAACACACACAACACACGTAAAGAGGGCCGTGAGCAGCAATATACCAGACTGGAAGGTCATGGACAGACACCCACGTGCACACACACTGCTCACATCAGGTCAGAGGTCAAACAAAATAACTTACACCAGGGTCAAACCCACTTGACCAGTAAGTTTATGGGACCTTAAACCACAAGCTAAAAGTGACACACACACACACTCACACACACACACACACACACACTTTGAGTTTACTGTGTAAATCCATGCCAATGCCACTGTGAGAAGATCCACAGGGAGCATAGTTGAAACTTCTTAACATGTTTTTTTCCGTCATGTAAAAACTTTAAGTAGCACAACTGATAAACTCTGGAAGGCTTAACTATTTCTTGGCCATTGTGAGAAATGGAAAATTGCATACATACTGTATATAAATGTGATTCTTGTTGATCATCAACCATGAAATGTTCAGAGTATAGATTCATTCTCCTGTTTTCTGGCACGCAGGCCATTTAGTGCAGCCAGCAGTACAATCCATATAAACAGACAAAAGCTGCAAATGCTCACCAGCAGGCAGACTTTCCTAAATATTTTAAATAATATTGACAAATGAAAAATGATGCACGCGACACTTTTAAAAAGAACCCCCAACCCTCCAGTTCCCAAGCATGTTGGACACTGACGGAGCACCACCACCACCCCATTCTTGTCCTTGACGTTTCAAATCTTGCTAGATTTAGTCCAATGGCTGACAGGTGTAGGGTCTTTGACTACAGAGCCAAGCTGCTGTAATATATATACAATGCAATGTAGTGTCTTGGTATCATCAATGAGGCCGTACCATCAAACAGGCTGGTTTTGTAGTTGTTTTTTTTTAAACTGTGTGCTGATAAGAAGCCAGGTGGCTCCTCTCCTCCGTAACCCAGATGATGCAAGGCCTATAAATAAACATATATCATTGTGATGTTGTTTATTCTATTACTCTCGTTTTCTTCTGCTTGTTTTCTTTTTTCTTTCTCAACAGGTGATCGATATATGTATTTTTTGTCTGCTTATTTTGTTGGTTTTTGTTTTTTGCCCTTTATCCCCGTCCCTCTTCTCCGCTGTTTTTTTTTTTTGTTTTTGTTTTGTTTTTTCCCCCCTCTTTCTTTCTCCCTTTTCTTTTCCCCTGTCCCGTATCTAGCAAGTAAAAAAAAAAAAAATAAAATAAAATAAACAATAAAAGGTAAATCAAATGGACCATTACGGCAAGGCTGGGATGGTCCATTTGGTAAAGTAAATCCGTTGGGCATCTTTCTTCGCCTTTAGACAACAATTCTGATGGCAAAAGAACCAAACGGGACAGGTTTAAAAAAAAAAAATAAATAAAAAAAAATAAACATAAAGAAGTCCAAATTTTTGATTGGTCAGACCATAGGACAGTTTTTCACTTTGGTTCAGTGCATTCTTAAGGAGACATTTGGACCATGGAAGGCAGCAGTGTTTCTGGACCTTGTTCAAAGTTTTTGGTGAGGAGGTTTGGTTCTCCTTTAGGCATTGCATGCAGAGGATGAAATACAACAGATACCTACAATTTTCCATTTCCCTTAACTTTAACTGAATACTCTCTGAATTTTACTTATTACAAATCTTTTATAAGCACATGTTTATCTTAAAAAAAAAAAAAAAAAAAAAACTTCATTACTCCACCTGAATTGTTCCACCAGTTTATTTCAGCATCACACGTTTTCCAGTCTCCTAAACATTTTTAATGGGTTGTTATCATCCAATGCAAAATGAAAAATCCGACTGACACAGTTGAGAAATGTCTGTATGGACATCTGTTTCTTCCATCTTAACAACTGTTCATCTAGTCCCCTTCAAACTTTGCAGGTTTATTGCTACCCTTCTCTGAGCCTGGTTTGCCAGGGGTTTCTTCCTGTTAAAAGGGAGTTTTTCCCTTCCCACTGTCGCCAAGTGCTTGCTGAAAGGGGTTCATCTGATTGTTTAGCTCCTCCCTGCATTATTGTAGTTTCTGTACCACACAATCTGAAGAGCCTTAAGGTGAATGTTGTTGTTTGGTGCTATATAAATAAAACTGAATTGAACTAAATATTTTCAAACACTGAAAATTTATTACCGGCAGAAACCAACACTTCCACTGATAGCTGACTATGCAGCCACAGTCAGCTAACACACCCATCACTAATGCCAGTTTTTGAATGCTGGCCGCTGGTGACTCCCACCCTGCTCTGTTACAGCGTCATCTGCCTTTCATGTCTGAGTGGTCGGGTTTCAGGCCAGACAGAGCTGATTAGCTCTGCAGACAGGCCAAACTCAATTTTACCTCACTGGAGAGCCATCGCAGAACTTCGTCTAGTGGCTCGTTTCCCTGCGACCCACCACGGACAGGGCACACCGTCTGTCCCACACACACTTGCGCGCGCACACACACGCACAAACGTATGTCAGCCAAAAGTTTGATGGATATCTACTGTTCAGTTTGAGGAACTTATCGGGTTTAAAGATCATGTGGGCACGGTGAAATCAATCCAGTAAGACAGAACGTTCATCAAGTTTCTATCTCCACCACACAGCAAAATAATTCTTTTTTAAAAAGAGTTAAAAGAGCACATTATGTTTCCATGCAAAGGTCCACATCCCTTCCACACATCTTCTTTCATCTAGTTTGTCTGAGCTTACCATTCCCCAGTTCCACAGCAAAATCAATACCTGCTGCATAGTTTGGTTATGTAGAGGATGCAGTCTCATTGATCTTGTTTGATTAAAAAAAAAGTCCAAAGAATGTGGGTAAACTCCCTCTTCAGGAATTTGGATTGAGCGCATGTTAATATCAGAGCTGCAATCAGATGCCGACAAAGAATTTCTGTCTTCCAAACTGGGAGAAAAGGACCTGAAACAAGCACTGATCTGTACAGCACCCCCAAATGGTCAGAGAAGGAGGATGCAGCTGAGGATGCAGCTGTGGATACAGCTGTTGCTCTGCTTTACGGCCTCATTTGTGATGAAATCAATGGAGGCTTTGCTGTGACTGCTTTTTCAGCAGAGAACATGCAAAAAGTTCCTGCACCAGAACACCAAGGTCATTTCAGGGAAATATTTCCACAATATTACAACACTAGCAACTACATTTTGAATCCCTTAGAAGACTTTTCATTGTTTCCGTTCATTATTATGATTTCAATGGGAAAACTGAATCTACAGTCTATTATGACAGAAATGACCCATGTAATCCTCAGAAATTACATTCAAGCTTGAGTGAGTATGTGTGTCAGAGTCCTGTAAATCATCATGACACACACACGCACACAGAGACATAACTGTACTGAATCCTATTCAGGTAAGTAACTAAATTAAAATTGATCACAAAGCATGATGATTTATGCGAGACTATGCAGCGACCTCGTGACTATGTAACGAGGAGCTTGTGCATCCTGTCATTACAGGCTGACTTGGGTGAGCAAGCTTTCACTGCCATCTTTACACGCACAGAGACACACACACACACATGCACCTTATCTGATTGCAGTGGGTCAGCAGACCATTGCGTGCAGAAGTACATCAGCTGACCTCAGACAAAGAGGGAGGCAGGAGTACTAAATAGAGACTGAATGACTCAGGGCTTTAGTCTTAAATTAGTTTTTAATAACACAGCTACAGTGCTACAGATCACCACATGAATCTGCTATTAACACTTATGTATAAGAATAACGACTGCATACAGATCAGCTATTAAATAGCTGCTCACAACAATATTTTGCATTATTTATTTAATAAATGTTTTTAAAACTTCTGTGTACCAGTGAATACTTACATGTTGTACTCACAGTCCTGTGAAAAATGATTCAGCAGGTTTTAGAACCACCTTTAGCCACAAGTAATTGTTTTCTATATGACTTTTTCTCTTATCTTTATCTTCACATTGCTGTGGAGGAATTTTGGTCCACGCTTCTTTACAGATTTGCTTCAGTATATTGATGTTTGCAGACATTTGCTCAAGGACAGCGCCACAGTAGGATGGGACTCAAGAACCTGTTCTTGGGTTAGCCTGAACTGGTTCCCAGTAGTTCAATTCCTTGGAGTTGTTAGGGGAATTGTTAGTGTGCTTGCCTCTCTCTCTGCAGTCAGGCTGCAGCCTCTGTTTCTACCTGTTCAAAGTGAAATCACTGTGGAGATCACTTTGAAGTCTTTTTGTGTTGTTGGCTTTGTGTTCATATGTAATACTAAGAGAAAGATCACGTGTGTTCTCATTAGAATAGGGATTTGTGTTGGTGTGTAGGACTCTAGCCTCAGGTTTAAACTGTTAAATGGTAATTGTGAGATAGTGTGTTTCAGCTGTTTTACAAAGTAACATGAAAATAATGTAACAAGTAGTATAGCAAGTAATGTAATGCATTACTTTTAAGAAAAGTGTTTGGGGTAATAATTACTTTTTTTGAGTAACGACCACAAAATGATCACAACAAAGAGGGGAAATACCTCCAACATGCACAAAGATTTGACCACAATGCAATCAATAAATCTGTATGAATGTAATGTCTTTGATATGCTGTTTATCAATGGTGGTGACTCTCAAAGCCAATGAGAACCCAGTGAGAATCAATAAGGAATCAATAAGTGATATTAGTAACAGAATCTGAATCCTTAAATTCTTGTTTAATGTTTCAATTAAGGACTCGCCAAAACTAGCCATTATAGTGTGTTTAATTTGCTATGCCCCAATAAGTAACTCTTATTTTAGGATGGTCTAATGTTAAATGACTAAATTAAGCTAACGCGGAGATACAAAGCCATCGGATTTCACCCTCTGAGAAGTTGTTTTGATTTCTGAGTCTGGACCGAAGTGGTGGCAACACTGCTGAAAAATCATCCCTAGAGTCCTGCCGCTGGCACAGCTAAAGACCGTAGACCGCAGCCAAGTATGATTCCTCTTTGTACATAATCAGCTTTAACCTTTGAAATATTTTGCAAGCATCAAACATTTCAATAATGAAACCATGTGCTGAACAACAAACCATGAGAAAAAGGGGTTTTTCACATCCTTTTTTTAATTAAAACCCTCTTTTCTTTTAAATCTTTCCAGAAGAGGTCAGAGGTCAAGGTCACTGAAAAGGGTTCGGTGTCTTGCTCACTAACTACTTCAAAAGAATGGAGGTTAGCCAACACATGGGGCTTCGGTTGAGGCTGAGAGATTGGTCTCTATAACTACCGGGGCTCCCTGCTGTCACTGATGTTCGTAATGCCCTCTCTGGCCACAAATAAAAGCACAAGTTGCATCGCAGCCCCGATCGCGATGCCAAAGCAAACTCATTTGCCCAGCAATGACAGACAAAACCTGACCAAATTCTTGTGAAAGCCAGGGGAACATGACTGAACTCTATGGTGTAATACTGCAACAACATGCGTGGGAAATGGCCATTGTCCAGTCCACTATTGAGCAGAATCAGACCACTGAAAGAAAGCTTCACAAATCTGATGGAGATGCAGCATCGTGTTAGTTTTTTATATTTCCAGCCTGCTTATGATTCTACAAAGACACTGCTCTACTGGCTCACAATGTGAGCAGCATATCGCTTTGAGAAAGACCGAAGCTCAGTGAAGAATGTCCAGATTCCAACTCTACAGCTGGAGGGAGCGAGATCCTCCGATAAACCTTTGCCAATGCAAATACAATGCAAGTATGTCTGCAGACCAACGCACGCATGTGTGACAGTCCCATCTGCATTAATAATAATAATAATAATAATAACTTTATTTATAAAGCGCTTTCAAACAAAGTGCTGTACAACTATTTAAAACTAAAAAGATAAGTAGTATCTTTTTAGTTTAGTTTAGTTCTGGTGCAGGAATAACATTGTTGTGTAAGTCATACTCAGCACTCCTCAGGCTTAAATATATTCACCTGATCTGCACATATCAATGCACATATTTACTCCAGCGCCAGTAAAATTTAAACTCACTAACTTTCTGTTAGCTTAGATATAGCATTACACAAAATACAGTGAAAGCCTGAAAGGCCATGCTGTAGACAGTCTAACCCTAAATTTGCTGAATTTAAGGAATTTGATCAGTGGACGTTTTACTTAATTTGATTTAGAAAGAGCTCATTTTAGAGCATTAAAATCTATTAAAGTGTACAATGCTTCAAAAGGCATGCCCCAAAGCAGCCCAATCAATAGGAGGCTGGTTTAGGAAGATCTTACACAGTCAACAAATTAGTAAATAAGCAACCCACAGACATGCCTGCAGCTCTGTGAGAGTGTACTCAGGAACGGCAGTGCTTGGAGCTAAATGCTAACATCAGCCTTGCTCTCTCTACTGTGCTCAGCAACAAAGCTAACACAGACATTTAGAAAAATAAGGATTAACACATTCACCAGTGCGTTTATCGGCATTATAATCAGTATGAAGCATGCTGGTTATAAGTTACAGCAAGTTACATGACTTTTGCAGGTATTTAGTAATGAGCCGAAGTCATATTTGTCTGTACTTAATCAAGTACTGACAAATTTAAACTAAACTGCTTAAATGATTACTTAAGCCCTAGTTAAGTTTACACAAAGATTATTATTAATTATATGTTCCAGAAGGTCAACACCCAAAACAAAAAAGGATCTAGAGGCTACACCAAAAGCCGCTATAATTTGTTAGTCAGTTTCAAATAAAATTTTGGAATCCTGACTAGTCCTCATGTGTTTACCTACATGCTAGACGCACTACTGAGGTTCAGCAAAATGTAGAGTTTATGGTGTCAGATGACACACGCAAGCTATGACACAGATATTAGAACTATATTAAAATTATTATTTTTTCTTTAACAACTGATTAATTATTTTGAAGAATCATGAATAAAAAAAAGTTTTTTTTCCCCATTTTTATATTCATCACATTTGTAATACTCTTTTTCTCTAAGCCAGGTAGCATGGAGGTGAGCAAACGAGCCACGTGTGGCTGTGGAGTTGCTTGACTGAGACCCGTGATATAGTCAGACTGGGACTGGACTTGATATAATATCAGTATTCCTTCATTTCTCTTTCAGGGACTTCAATTTTGTCCATAAAACTTTAGCACTTTGATGATTGGTTGATTAGGACCTCAGTCGATTATGGTTTGGAGACTAACCTGGCAATATGCAGTAATTAGAAAAAAATGTGTATTTCCTGACCAGCTGGTGTGTGGTTGCTGGTTGTCGCCTCGTGAAATTAGTCACACCCAAAACTTCCTTGTGATTAATTTGTTTGCTAGCAGAAGGACGGTTTCTGTGTAGGACTTTACACCTCTCTGCAACCAGTTTCACACTGAACAACAGCCAGCAAACACCCATTCAGGCAGGTCTCTAAGCCTGCATGAATAGGGCTTTAGCAGTTTAGCAAGGAATAGTCCTTCGATGGTGCCAGTTTCCAAAAAGTATTTACAACAAGTGTTAAGAGTGGAGTTAAACCAAATAGCTGGTTGGGAGGATTGAACATGTTGTCAGAAGGCTGCTGCCAGAAACCTATGCTGCTGCTGTAAACCTCTTGAAAACTGACCTATATCTATTCCTTAGACTCCTACGATTGAAAACATGATTAAAATTGCTTAAAAAAATAATTCTGGACTTTCTTGCAAGCACCAACTATGAGACCCCAAACCAAAGAGGCAGAAGCCAAAGTCAAGAAGTTGGCTGGCTAAAAACTCTATGGCCATCCACCCGCCTGACACAGCCATCCCAGTTATTTATTAATGAATCATTGCTGACAGTCAGTGGAGATGTTTCTTTACATGGGTGGTGTCCAGTTCCCATGATCCCCATCACCCTCAGCCACACATTTATCAGTCTCACAGCCACCTCCTCTCCTCCTTTGGACAAAATGCTTTTGCTGACTATGATAAACATGGTGGAATGTTAGAGGTGATTTTTCCACATGCTTTTTACGCCTTCCACAAGCTCTATCGCCTAAAAAGAAATACTACCGCCATCCTGTTTTTGTGCATTTAAGCACTGTTAAAGAATGTCCTGCCTGCTCTACAGTGGTCACGAGCAATGAAAAATGAAGCAAAGACAAATGAAAATGGTGCCAAGCCTCAGCCATTATCTGTATGGATAACTGGACAGAAAACACAAGTTAAAGCCGCGTGAGATAAGAGCAAAATAGAAACGTAACTGCTACTGGCTGGTTATTTGGCTCGCTGAACGAACAAGAACTGCGGACGAAATGAAGATGATCTGGGAAAGAGAAATGAAGCAATGTTTAGTCAGCTCTCACAGACTCGACCGCGCACACAAAAGATCTTTTGTACAAACTGCAAACTTGCTCTCTGACTCCAGACCTTGTGAGTTGATGTCAACGAAATGCAAAAATAATGCTTTGGCTTATCACATGTCTCTGTGCGTGTGTGAACTGAATAATGCCACCTGTGTGTGTATAACTGCGTTAACAACACACAAAAAAAAGTGTGCATGTGTATGTAAAGAAAGCGAGCGAGTGAATAAGCATCTAAAATAACTTTTATTGTTCAGGGTGGGCATCCTGAAAACATCTTTGAGGAGGATGGAACATTCCTGGGACAGGAGGCTCAGCAGGGGGAAGGAAGGGCAAGGCTGTGACACACACACGCACACACACACACACACACACACACAGACTCTCTCGAAGTGACGCTAGGAGCCGAGGTTGAAGCGTGTGAACCGGAAAAGGGCGCCTGTCTTGCTGGAGCCAGCAGACGGATTCAGAAGGTTCAGAGAGATCCGACCTGCAGATGTTCCCAGCCGTATTCCCGGCTCTGCCACGGGAAGTCTGCACTCTGTCCGCAGCATCCTGGAGACGCCGCTCACCTCGTTCTTCCACAGCAAAACATGTCCGTCACATGTCTGCATGTGTGTGTAAATGTGATTGATGATGATTCCACAATAACACACACATATGTACTGCCAGATAACCCCGGCTGAGTTGTTGTGTAATGGATAAAGGATGTGCGGAGCCAAAGTCAACACATGCTGCTCTGACCCGCACATAACAGGCCAGTCAGCTGGTTTGAAAACACACAAAGACACACGTGGTGTATGCGCACACTAACACAAATGCAAGATCTAATTAACATGAGCAACAAAAATTTAGCCAATCCCTTGACCGCATGTGCCTCTACCAAATCAGCTGTACCATTTTCAGTGATTGCGTGCTGGTGCAGGTGGCATGCGTGTAGGTGAACTTACATGGTTGTCAGAGGTCTGTATGGGGCTCAGAATAGGGGATCCAGTTGGGCTGCAGAGCTCAGGGAAAGGGTTGGGGATGGCTGGCAGCGAGGCTGGACGCAGCTGGTGCTCTTCCTGCAGGTTCCTGCAGAGGGAGACACACATTCATGACACTGCCTCAGGTTACCAGTGAGAGACTAACACTGGAGGATATATACACATGATTATGGGTGTCATTTGGGTATAATAAGGAATACAAATCAACATGGTTTCAGCTTAAAAGTTAATCTGAACTCTGACTGGACCACATATCATAATAAATGAAGATGATCTGGGAAAGTTGTTACTAAACTTTTTAAAAAGACATTTAAATTCTAGCTACTGTAATTAATTCACACAGATTAGCAGAAGCTGTCCCAGGCTCACTCTGCTCAGTGTCACTCTGAATAATGACACTTTCAAACAGGGCGCACTGATCTGGATATTCTGTTAAAGTTCAGAGTGAACAGTGGAGTAAAAGGGCAAGAAGACAGTCGGTGCTCACTGACCACTGGACGGCCTCTGGCCTAGATATTAATCCACGTCAGTCTAAATAAACAACAAGCATTTGTCTTTAAAATAACTTTATCATGCTCAAATGCTCAGACTTGCTGCCAATTATTGCAAGTTTCTTTTAAAATCGTTATGTTTCCAAGCTTGCTTTACACTCATTGTGCAAGTATGTTCAGCACATTATACTACATGAAGATGGTTAAAATATTAAATTGCATAGACTTTTAGCTCTGTCGGGCCTCTTTATTAGATCTGCAGTAATTTATATACAGTAGAGTTTCCATTGCATCGGCCTGACCTACCCCGTTGTCCACTTTCCTGGAAAGCCTGAGGAAGAGAGAGCAGTAGCAAGAACTGCCAACGAACAGAGTTGCTGACAATAACAATGGAGATGGTCAGAAAAAGCAAAAACAGCTTGAACTGAAGAACCTGGGATGGGGGTGGGTTGCAAAGCACCTTGGACAGGCAGGGATTAACGTAAGCAAGTGACTACCTTTAGCTAATGCTTGTCCTTTAATCGCTTTCAATAGACACATTTGTTATGTGTACTCATTTATTACCTTGTTTACTCTGACTCTGCTTTATCAGCTCGTTTTTGTTTGTGCCATGTGGCCAAAAAGGAAACTGCAGTGCCCTCTGGTGAGTAAAAAATGCAACATCAACACTCGTAACATGTTTGAAGGGTGTCGTCTCTTCTTTACGTGTGTAATTTTAACTTATCAGCTGTTATTAACGTCAACGTCGGTCAATAACATTAAACCTCTCATCATCTGTCGGGTTCTAACTATTACATTTGTAATATTTCTAGGTTTGTACATATTTATGTCCCACTCTTTGGAAATTGTGGAAACCGATTCCCTGACGACCCCAAAATACAGTTACAGTAACATTAAAACGCTGGAGAACGCAATAAATATGTTTTTTACAGTCTCTTGTTTTACACAGTGGTGTAGTGGTCAGCACTGTCTCGTCACAGCAAGCAGGTTCTGGGTATGAATGTCCTGGTCAGCCGGGATCTTTCTCCCATATTCCAAAGACAAGAATCTTAGGTTAACTGGCAATGTGAGGGTGCCAAAGGGCTTAAAGTGAATGAAATAACACACTGTATGAGTGCAGCTAATCTGTGTAAGTGTTTATTGAGTGTACTCTATCTGAAAGTCTGGTGAGCAGGAACTCAAATAGAGTGAGGGAACACTGGAGGCAGATCGGTTGCCTGATCACCTGGTGCACCAGCCAGATTTTTAAAAACATGAGCAAACTGTGTGGGACTAGCAGTCAGACTGCAGTTTAGATCCATAAAATGAGAAATGCTCATCATCTCAGTTGAGGGTGTAAGGACGGTGGATGATGTTTGCACTTCAGACCTTTGATATCTATGTTGTTGATGTTTTGTTTTTTTTAATTTATGACTTATTTTGTTGAACTTCTATTTCATTAGTGCGTACGTTCACTGACAGTGATTAGAAGCAGTCAGTTTTCTTGTATGTATACACATGCTGTGGCCAGGAAAGCAGATTCTGATTAAACCCACAGAGAAGTTCAACACACGTCTTAAATGTGGCAGCACAAAAAAGCAATATATAATATCTCTGCAACTACAGAGTTACCAGAAGTTAATTCAGTTTCAAATGAAACATGGTCACACTCTCCCCTTCTGTTCCTGATCATGGCCTTTAATAGTGGCCAGAAAAAAAAGGGTTTCTGCAGAAAACTGTGATTTCACAGTGAAGCTGACCTTTGACCTTTCGGATATGAAACGTCATCACTCGTCCAAGGTGTTCCTGAGATAGCATGTTTACAAGAATGGCACAGACAGACAGATATATAATAACAGAGTGTTCTTTCGCTGGCAGTGCTGCGTTATCTTTTATTCATATCTTTATTTCTGCAGGTGTAGCAGCGCTATCAGCCGTCTTTATCTTGAACATAAACCAGTGCGATCAGTGTAGAGGCCCAGGTTATGAGTATTTACCTGACAGCTTTGATGTGCATGGGTTGAGAGTGTCTCAGCCTTTCTCTGGAGGGGGAAGAAGGGGGCAGGGCTGGGGTGTGGCGACGGCTGTGTCCCAGGTAGGAAGAGTGCACCTGATGGTGGTGGTGAGGGGCGTGGCCGTTGTTTAGAAGAACTGCCGTGTCTGTCTGTGTGGAGTACACACTCTCCATAGAGGAGTTCATGTCATTCACCAGCTGCTCCAGATCCACGTCATCATCTGTGGATGCAGGTGGACAGCAGGATGGGCAAAGGGAGAATGGAATGAGTGACAGTGATGCATTGCATCTACAAGCAGCTGACAGTCATCAAAATCATCCCAGTGTAGTTTAACACTACAGCAGCTAAAGTTAGTGACGAAGAAAACACAGCTGTGGAATCACAAGCTGGCACTGACCACACCCCAAAATGGAAATTAACTAGGCATATAAATATTTTCTTTCTCTCTTTTTTGCCATATTTCTTTTATTTTTAACCTATATTTGACAACAGAATAATAAAACTGGAAATTCTGCCATCCTAATATTTTTAGTGGCCCCTCATATGGCCACCACTATGAAAAAATTCTGGAGGCGTCCCTGCCGAGTATCTCAGCTAAACTTTTACCAGCAAGAGAAAAGGTAGCCAAGACACGATTAGAAGTTTCATCAAACAGAATCCCGATGCAAGAATGCTTCCGGAGGACGAGAATTGCCAACTTATTTATACTTTCAACTCACATGCCCACAGCTAACCCTATTAAAACATGTTCCCACGTCTATCTGCACAGTTTTCCCGCCTCGGCAGGCTCAGCAGTTGAGATAAAAGACTCAGTATAAGATGTAAAAAAAAAAAGAAAGAAAAGAAAGAGGAACCTATAAAGTCTGATTAGAGAGACAATTGTATCAGTGAACCTTTTCTTTATCTATGTCTGCAATTAAACACAGACTGGGCACTAGTTTTACTTTGAGCAAACAGCTCATAACCTTTGTATCATGTCTACAGTACATACTGAGACAATGACACTGAATTCTCAATGGCACTTTGATAGAGCAGCAATTTAAGCAATAAAAATATTGCCAGAAAAACATCACGGCCCTGAATTATCAAGCATGACAGCAGACAGAGAGAGTGAGAGAAAGCACAGCCCTGATGTGAAGTATCATTCTTCCTTGTGTTGGATTCCTCTTTGGCTTGGATTTCATTCAATGCCTGTGTAGTACACCACCTCCCTGGCTTGCCTTTGGCCTAACTGTGTGTAAACTGTCATTCGAGGGGCTGACAAGTCTTCCTGGCAGCCGGCAGCAGTTTCGAACCAGCACTCGCCCACAGACCGAACGACTAACCAAAGCAAACTAGAGTGAATGGGCCCCTGGTCGTGCAGGTCAGATGTCGACGCCGATCTTTTACCGTAAACTGTTATTAATTAGCTAAAGCCAGGCCCGGATTTGCAAGCCCCACTTTGGGCTTTCCTCAACGCTTTGATGCTGTTCATGTGCTACTTTCTGATGATGAATTGGTTCACTTCTTGCAGCACTCTATAATGCAAAATGAAATGCCCTCTGGGGACAGATGGAGATAATCCTGTGTATGGCAGTCACTACTAACCATTTTCCAATCTCGCAGCAATAGATTTTTCTACTCTAAACTTTCTAAAAAGTAAATGTGCACTGTCAGCTTGTGGGGGAAAAGCTTGCTAGTGGGAGAGAAATCTCTCTAGTGAATCAACTTTTACATAAGCTCTGTTAAACGTCCTCACAACTGTGGTCTCAATGTGTTTCGCTATGTGTGTGTATGTGTGTCTAAAGGCCTTTGGTCCTCTGTAAGTCCCACCCCAACACCACACACAGAATTCCTGACATTCCTCTCAGACGAAATTACAGCACTCTGGGAACGTTAACCAGGCCTGTTCATGGCACATGGTGGCCAAATGACTGGGACAAAGTAGGACATCAAAACAGACACACAGGAATGAGGATAGGACACTATGTGCACTCTGCAGTGCTGATGTACATGTGCGTCTAATTAAAGAGGAGAAATTTAAAAAGAAGCGCAGCAGTGCACCGAATGTACACAAACACTGTGAACATACACAGTGAGAGCAGGGGGGAAAGCTGCTGCACCAAAAACAACAGGAGTCGCTCATCTTAGGTTATAAAGAACATAGAGCACAGTCTGGGACATTGGGTCATGTGATGCTGGGGTTCATGAGTGGGACATGGTTGCTTGGGTGGGGGGGGGGGGGGTGGGGGGTGGGGGGGGGCTGTGTGTGCAAAAGATGTTCTAGGAAAAGAACAAGACCGCGCATGAGGACAGACAGTCATGGCTATTATATAAAGATGTAACATAATGTGGACTCATGATCTGCTTACAGAAGTAAAAGCAAAAGGTGTTGTCATTCGTCTCATTACTAATGCCTATGTTTTTCCTTCCATAGCATAATAAAAGTTACGCTACTTTGTGATTTTTAGTAAAGGTTGCGTCCTTAAGAAGCAGGATAAGTCCAGCCAAGACCTGACACAGGACCTGACAGATACATCTGGCCCTTCAGTTAATCCATTTATTATTCCCTGGAGCCTCATCAGAAATGGTCTCAGTGGACGGGTGGCTTTAAAGAAACCATTGCTAAGGAAGCGAAATGGGGAGAAAAGTCTGAGGTACAACAAATTACACAGGAAGTGTAGTAAAATCAGTAGCAGCTGGTTGTTGTCAATATGGATGGAGGAGATCAGAAGAGAGGTATAACAGTGAGTGTCTATATCCACCTATGAAACATAGTGGAGGCTCTGTCATGGTTTGGGGCTACATTTTACATTGAATGCAACACAATGATGAAACGATGAACACAGAAAAGTACCATCAGATCTTGACACAGATTTTTTTGTCTGATTAGCAAAGCCTTCACTGCCAGTGCAGTAAACACACACGTGGATATAAAAACACGCAATACCAATGTATCAACCCATAGGTTGGCCTCACAAGAGCCTAAACCACAACATTACTGAAGCAGTGTGGGTTCATCTAGACAGAAAACAGAACAAAAGGCAGCCAACATTCAAAAAAGAGCTTTGGAAGTCCTTCAAGAAGTCTGAAGAACTATTCCAGAAGACTACTTAAAGAAATTACAAGAGAGTTCAGCCTTTGTTGAAGAATAAATGTGGTCATAACGAATATTGACTTTAAAGCTAAGAAATGTACAAACTCTGTTTTCATCTTATATGCTGTATTTCCATCTATGTTTACATGCGTTTCTCTAAATGGCTGCAGCTACTTCCCATTTTACTAGCAAAATACAAAGAAATGAGGGTGGCTCAAGACTTTTGCACAGTGTTGTACGTTTGGTAGGATGCTAAAACTGGGTAAGTTACTTAACATTTAGTCTATTTTTCTCTCAACTGCTAATGTGCATCAATGCAATGGCAAACAACACTTGCAATAATATTTAAAGTTGCTCACAGGAAGATTCTTCATCATCCTAATTATTGTGAGTTTGAAAGGTTTTGTTCTTGCTGCTAAAAAAGAACTTTTACAAAAAAAAAAAAGTAGCCCAGTGCCACTTTAAGAGGATAATGATGGTATCATTGGCATTCCTCACCCTCCCCCTGTGGCTTGGCCCACACGGCGCTGTTGGCTATGGACAGGGAACCCAGAGGACATATAGAATGAAAATGTCTTCTCCGTCTCCTCCGCTAACTATAACTTGGAATGTAGATGACTCGCTGCAGCCGTCTGGCTAGCATCTGATGACAAAACCTACCATACAAACGTGGCCAGTTCAGTCCTGTAAGATCCCAAAATATACTGAATGAGTGCTCTCTGTCCCTGGCCACGACAACCTGCAATCATCGATCTCTGACAGCAGTCTAGAGGTCAGCGAAGAGAGCTGAATGTTCAAGATTTTCAAGGGCAAAGCGCAACGGAGTTCTTTTTATGCAACAAAAACACAGGGGTTATATTTAGCATCCTTTTTGCGTTGGTACTTTCTGAGTAGGTTTTTCTTGCTGCTGCTGTTTTTTTATTTGAAAAGCATTTATGTTGTCAGTGCATTTACATTTTGCATTGTTGGAGGCACAAACACTCTCAAAGTTACTTTAGTGTGTAACTACAGGTGCATAAAATGAATGATTTTCTATCGCGACAATGACTGTTACTGCTGTGAAAGCCTCAAGCTATCAGCAGAAATTTGCTTATTACTCAGCTGCAGGACCGGAGGACAGCACATAAATCAGATAAAAGAAAATTATGAACAAAATATTAAATCTACTGTTAATTGGTGGGCTTACATGCAGATGACAACATGTCATCAGATTGTAAGAAAAAAAACACACCTAGCATAAATGAAGGGCATGTAATCTGAGCCAGTCATGATCTAAAAATACAGCACATCCATCAGTGAGGCTGAGGTAAGGTTCAGCTACCAACCAAAGCCAGAATGAAACTGGAGATGGGTGACTTTGACTCTTGCCTTTTCAGTGAAGTGAAGTGTTGTCCTGCAAAACATTTTATCAGATAAACTATATACAGTCCTGTAATAAACTAAGTACATCCCTACTGCCTCCATAGGAATTAAGAGGGTAAGTAGCAGCCAAGTGTTGCTAACCTGATTAACTGAACATCATTCCTCTTTAATCACTATCTCTAATTTTAAGATTAGGCTTAAAACTTTCCTTTTTGCTAAAGCATATAGTTAGGGCTGGATCAGGTGACCATGAATCCTCCCTTATTTATGCTGCAATAGGCATAGGCTACTGGGGGACTCCCATGATGCATTGAGTTTTTCCTTTTCAGTCACCATTTTTACTCACTATGTGTTAATAGACCTCTCTGCGTTAAATCGTACTTGTTATTAATCTCTGTCTCTCTTCCACAGCATGTCTTTATCCTGTCTTCCTTCTCTCTCCTCAGCTGGTCGCAGCAGATGGCCCCGCCCCTCCCTGAGCCTGGTTCTGCCGGAGGTTTCTTCCTGTTAAAAGGGAGTTTTTCCTTCCCACTGTCGCCAAAGTGCTTGCTCATAGGGGGTCATTTGATTGTTGGGTTTTTCTCTGTATGTATTATTGTAGGCTCTACCTTACAATATAAAGCACCTTGAGGCGACTGTTGTTGTGATTTGGCGCTAGACTTCATTTGGTATGTTAAATGTTAAATTTCATGATTAAAGTACAATTAGAGGAAGACTAAACAAGTATAATTTATTTGGAAGGGATTCCAGGAGAAAACCTCTTCTCTCTAAAGAGAACATGGCAGCACAGCTTGCGTTTGCATACTTTCATCTGAACAAACCACGACTTCTAGAACCATATTTGGAATAACACAGGATAGAGAGCATACAGCACAAATACCTCATACCAAACTGTCAAGCACGTTAGTGGAAGTGTGATGATTTGGGTTTGTTTGGCACCTACAGGACCTGGACACATCCTCTTTATACCAAAGTATTCTAGTGACAAATGTGAGGCTATTTGACTGTCAGCTAAAGCTGGCTGGAAACTGGAACCTACAGCAGGATAGTGGTGGGACCTCAAGAGAACTGTGCACAAACAAATGCCTGCAAACCTCAGTGAATTGATGCAAAGTTGGAATGATAATGTAAGAGACTGATAGTCTCTAGCAAGTCTTACGGAAAATGATTACTTCAAGTTATTACTACTAAAGGTGGTTCTGCAAGCTCCTAAATCATGTACTTAGTTTTTCTAGTACTGCATAGAGCCCTGTGAATTATAAAGACAGATATCAAGAGAGATAAGTACACTGCTGAAAATACAAAGAAATATTTTTTAATCAGAGTATAGCATCAAATTAGTTAAACTTCTGGGACACTGATTCGGTCAGTCAAGTGGCAGAGGGAGTCGTTAATCAGTTTCAGTGGTTTTAAATCAGGAAGAGTTTTACAGGTGGAGGCCACTGACATTTTTTTCCTCCACATCTTTTCTGACTGGTTTTCACTAGTTTTGTATTTGGCTACGGTCAGCGTCATTACTGGTAGCATGAGGCGATACGTGGAGCGTAGAGAGGATGCACAGGTAGTCCAGCTTGTCCAGAATGGCACATCAACACGTACCATTGCCAGAAGTTTGCTGTGTCTCCAAGTACAGTCTCAAGAGCATGGAGGAGATTCCAGGAGATAAGCAGTTACTCTGGGAGAAGTGGACAGGGCCGTCAAAGGCCCTTAAACTATCAGGAGGACCGCTATCGGTTTCTTTTTGGAAGGAGGAACAGGATAAGCACTGCGAGAGCTACAGAATGACCTCCAGCAGGTCACTGGTGTGACTGTCTCCTTCCAAACAATCAGAAACTGACTTCATGAGGGTGACCTGAGAATCCTAGTGGACCCTGTGCTCACTGCCCAGCACCGAGGAGCCTGATTGATTTGCCATAGAATACCAGAATTGACACTGTGTACTTTTCACTGTTTTGTGTAAACAAACCAAAGCGATTCTTTAATTTGTTTGAACAGTCTATTATTTTGTTTACAAAGTATATATTACATAGCTGAGGGGCTGACTATTTATCTGCATGTTATCAGCTGGGTTTGGGAAATGGATGCATATACTGGTTATTGGCCATGTCCATAAATTTTTGCAGGCCAGTTTTGCTTTATTTTTATTGTTGTACTTGAGAATTCAACTTGGTAAATGTTTAACTTAAAAAACATTACAAGAAAAGCTACAGAAACTAGAAGCATAATTTCAGTGGTTCCTTGTGCAGACTTGTTCCTTGTTGGTTTGTTGAGTTACTATAAAAAGTTGTGCACAGACTGAGAGATTCTTGCGTCTATTGTGCCAATGCATTTACATTTGCATGATCTTGACCCCATATTTAATTGCAGCAGTTACACTTTACAAGCTATCACTAACAACAAGAAAAGATTCTGGAAGTGCTGTTTTACTGTATAGTGTGTGATAGTGGCAAACGGCTGATCACTCCAGTGGCGTCACTGCCTGGAATAGAGTATGAACCTGCTGACCTCCTACTATCTACAACCCTGACCTACAGACCTATGGCTTACTTTCTATGAACTCCCTTCTGCCCTAAACTGTTTGACCTATAGACCTATGTAAGCACCCATTCACTTATTGTGAAACCATGTTTACAATGCACTTACACGAGCATGACCAACAAGCCAGCAGAAGTGAAGCCAGTCCAATAAATCACCAAACCAAAAGAAAAAAAAAAGCTAATCCACAGGATAACCACTAGCCAAGAAGAATTCCCAAGATTTTCCTGGAAGTGTGAATGAAATTCTGGAAATATAATGGGGGCAGATTTAATACTGAGGCACTGTGGGGAAGGGAAGGGTTCAAAATAGTGCCGAGCAGCGGTAGAGGGAGGGGGGAGTTTAAAATTTGTCAATAACCTCTCCATCTGGAGAGCATAGCATGTAGTGATGGAGGGAGACAGTGTCCTAGATGGAGATGGAGATAGAGCAGGAGGGGGGGATTTCTAGGAAGACAGGAAGAGTGTTAAGAGGGCCAATAAATTGGTTTTGATCCCATAAAGAAAGGTATGAAGAAAGGAAATGACAAAAGAAATATAGATGGAAGGATTTCATTAATCTCTCAGGACATACCAGAAAAGACCAACCAAGTTATTATAATCCAACCTAAATTTTCCAATTTTCTTTAATAAATTCGACATAGGTTCAAGAAGGAGAAGAGTTACCATGGTGATGTGGCAAATTCTGACTGGCTGAGCGCTGAAAGCCAGGAACAATAAGCTCGTCAGGCCTGCGAGTGGAAGTGCGGTCCATCCTTTCCTGTCCAAAAAAAAAAAAGAAGTAAAGGACATAAAAAAAACATATAAAAAAAGAACGATTTTGACCATGTGGTTAAAAAAAAGCCTCATGCAATGTGTTTAAGATGTCAGATATTTTAGTAAAACGGGAAGACAGCGTGTCATTTTCACAGAGTTCAAATGGTCGGGCAAAGGGTGGGTTCAGGCCTCTGCTGTCGAGGAATGCCAAGTCAGGCATTCAGAGCCCGGTGACACTTTGTCACTGTGGCTTTCTGACCCCTCTGACCTTTCCTTTACGCACACTCTCTCCCTGTATCAGGTATACTGAGCTTTATTTTAAACTTGTGAAACTCACTAATTAACTAAACCTTTATGTATTTCATGAAAAAAAAAGATTATCAATCAATTCAATAATTTTTAGAACAAAAAACAAAACAAAAAAACACCAGTCCCAGCTCACTTATACAATCTCACACGTCTGGAGATACACGCACACATCCTGCCAAGTTCTTCACACATTGTCTAATTTGAAGCAGCCTCAAGGCAAGAAAGCTGCAGAGGAGAAAGAGAGGGAAAAAAGCCAATGAAATTTTCAATCTTCTCTTTTCCAGGAAAAAGAAGAACGCGGAAGCGTTGCTTCCAGGAACTGCTCGTGGCCAGAGGTCTCAGTCCGCATGCATGCACGTACACACACACACTCGCAGCTCCCCTCGGTGCTTCGAAAACATCCATAAATGCCCAGAGTAAGATTTATAGCTCTGAGAAGCAGCAGCAGCCAAAAGCTTTCCAAGGAAGGCAACTTGGCTGCAGGGCCTGTGGGCTGAAAGAGAAAGTCTGCAGGCCAGGCTACAGCTAAGACTGAGGCACAACAACTTACAAGCTGCTAAACACCCATAAATATATATATACACACATATATATCAAATACATACATACTGCACAACACCAGGCATTACTCCAAATCTACAGAAAGTGAGACTTTTACCAAATTAGCTGAGATGACCTTTTATTTGCATCTTAACTACTAGCAGATCTACTTGTGGCTCTTTCTTTAAAAGCTTCCAAAACAAATAGTCTAGTGGTAAGCTAGGCTATGTTAGCACAACGAGAGTAAAACCTTCCATGAGTATGTGGATATCCACCTCAATTTTTATATATTTTTATATATATCTTAAGAAAACAATATTATTTAATATCCTTTATAGGTAAGTTTTCAGCCAGAACACCTCTTTAATCCAGTGCTCAGTGTTTGTGCTAAGCTAAGTGCTAGCTGTAACCCCTTTTAATGGACCTAATCTTAATTTTCACACCAACCCTAAACACAAAAGCAAATCAGGGATGCTACTCCTTTAAGACAGATGGAAAAACTTTATCACCACAGCTATAAAGACAGAATATCTCCATAAACAGCAAAACCTGATAACTAAAGCTAAAATGAAAAGCTGGAAAAAGTACACAGAGAATTTATAAGTGAATGTTTTTAATCTGATGATATCAAGTGATCAAGTGATTTACTCACTGCAATCACACTAATCAATCTTCTCTCGGCACTGTTCAGAGTCTGGGCTTTCCCAGGCACAAGGGTATACACTGTTTGGAATTGGAGGCAGGACGATGTTCCAGGTCTTTAAAGAGCTATCAGTAGCAGCAGTGTTAACATATAGCTACAAGTAAACGTAGGGAAAATTACCCTTTCCTTTGCAGCGCTCTTGCAGTAAAAGGGTCAGCTTTAATGGCCACATTCCCCATAAAAAACTCACCATGAACTCTAAATCGAGTAGTGATGCTACATCAGCCGTCACCTGGGTGGTTATATGGGTAGAAAAAGCCAATTTTGAAAGACATGACCCCGTTTCTTAGAAAGAGGCACTGATTTCCCGCTAAAATCATTTACCAGATGTGGACTGTTTTGCACAATAGTTATAGCCAACAAAACAGCATTCTTCATATAACTAGTCTTAAGGGCATACTGAGTGGCACAGTACATGAAGGGAGGCTTTCTTCTTGTAGTTTTACGGCTTGTGAGTCATTCCTGCAGTCGTGTGTTTTCTGTTTCACAACACACAGCATCGTTTAACAAATCTCATTTACACTGAATTACTTTGAATGTTCATCTTAGTATTTTTCCATAGAAGTTTATTACAGTTATGGAGCCTTTTTAGCATTGTGGCTTTGCATTTATGGGCAAGATGCATGCATAAGTCTGATCAGGGGGCACGGAGGACCAAAGTTTATTAATACAGTACTGTGCAAAAGTCTTGAGTCAGTATTTGGTGCAACTGCTTTCCTTCTTCAACACAGTCTGAACCCTCTTAGGAAAGCTTTCTTGTTATTTCTTTAACTAGTCTTCAGGAATAGTTCTTCATGAAGGACATTTAAATCTTTCCTTTAGATCTTGCCTGCCTTTTGTTCTGTTTTCTGTCCAGATGAGCCGACACTGCTTCAGTAATGTTGAGATTTGGGCTAGTCCATGACTGATACTAGTCCTCTGTGTGTGTGTTTTTTCTATCCCGGTATGCTTTTACTACATTAGCAGTGTGTTTGGGATCATTGTCTTTTTGAAAAATAAAGCTGCTGACAGATGGTTTTGCATATTACCTTTCTACGTTTATATTTCCACTAATTTGGCTAACATCCTCAACACAGCTGACTGAAATGCAGCCCCCAATTCATTACTGTGCCTCCACCGTGTATAACACATAGCTTTTCTCCCCACTGATAGCCACCAAGATCATTTCTGATGAGATTTTGGTGAACAGCTGCTACGTTGTCTGAGTGAGATACCTTTTTATGTTTGAATGAGACATATAAAATAATCTGAAATAGAATGAAAATTAATGAAAAAGCAGCCAATGTCCAAAGAAAACTTTAAAAGCCTAGGGAACTGCTCAAAACCTTTTTAACATATTAAAAGAAAATCTGTCTCATTGGAAGCAAAATATAAAGAAATGAATGGCGTCAGATGCTTATTCACAGCACTGTATCTCTCATCATGACCCTAAAATGACTGGCTTGCCCAAAGCAACAACAACAACACAGCACGGTGTCATACGGAAGTAAACACTGAAGCCACTGTGGACGATGTTCATCTTTGTTTTATGTGCAGTAGAAGCACATCTTTTGTTTTTTTTGTGGGGCAATACCTGCAATTTCTGTGTGTGGATGCAGAGCCTAAGACTAGAAGTTGACTTTAGTTCTTAACGGAAAATTATAATTTCTTAATGGTGCCACTATAAATACTTCCGGTCTACTGATGGGAAGCATTTGTATCTTTGACAAAGCATACAATCTCATCCGACTTAATGCATCTAGAAGTATTTTGGCTAACAAAAATCTGTGCTAAAACCATCTTTGAAAGATTTGCTACGTTGGAGGTAGCGGTGTTGGCTGCACATTCTTTTTCTCAAAACGATGCTTTGATTCTCCGTCTCGCTGTCGCATTACGCTGATTTCCAGAATGTCTCTGGGCCAGAAACTAGCATTAAATATTGAAGAGCAGTTTTCCAAGATTTGAGTGATTTCTTGTCCTGGGTTTTGGAGCATTAAAGCTATATCTCACTGAATGAATGCTGTGGCTCTACAGTTTCCATCAGCTTGACATACTGGGGTTGCTTTTGGACAGACATCCTGTAACTTCTCTTGACATTGCCTTCATAAATAGCGAGCTCCCCTTTCACTCCATTGCCCAAAACACTGACATCAAGGCACTTCAACAAAGTGCTTTAAAGGCTGCGCTTCCTCGAAAGCACAAACACAACTGAGCATGCCCGTCACCATGCTCGCACATAACCACTTACCTGACCTCTGAGAATATAGAGACACAAACTGTCAGGCAGAACAGACATGTTTAGGAACAAATGGTATCAATGCTGATGCTGAAGGAGAGGAGGAGAGGTTAAACGCTTCATTCTTTCCGCTCTTAGCGGTTGAAGTCATAACTCAGCAGAGCTTTGAGACTGTGGACAGTGGTCTCTTGGTCTGTGGAGAGCGTGTGCGTGCACATTTACAAATACATCCATAAGAAAAAGAGGGAAAGCAAGAGTCGCTGCCCGTTTAATCTGAGACCTCCCTGGCACAGGTCCAACGCTCTCAGTAAGAGAGCGAGACACAGGAACACACATAAGACTTGGAATGCTGCCCAAATTCCCAAACATGACCACCATTATGTATAGCTTTATGTAAGTACAGAGAAAAGGGGCTTATTTGCTCCTTATCTCTAAACACCGAGCATAAAGTCATTGCCGCGCAGGGACTCCATGTGTGCCATGCTGTTTCATGACAACTGGCAAGCTTTACATGAGCAACATACACACAGACCAACACAAACACAAACAGAGCAATGTTGTAACCCACTTCTCTCCATCAAACTATCAAACTTTGGTTTTTCTCTGCTACATGCAGGGTGGAGGAATGTTGTTTTTCAATGGGGATTCAATTCACTATTCACTGCAGCCTTACTGGGGCAAAACTCTTTCCTGGAAGCTAACGTGAACCAGTCCAACTTAATGTCAGCTCAGCAGGGGCTCAGCAGTCCCACAGATTGGGTGAGCAGGATTTTTGTCCCTCCACTAAGAGAAAAAAAAAGACAGCTGAGACTACGTCACCTCCATCATTCCATGGGTCCCAGCAAGGCATCATACCATCAATCCAGTGCTTTTAGGCCTGTCACACAACAAAGCCCAAACTTGTTATTGTTGTTTGCTTAGCACTCTATTTATAGACGTCCACGAAGCTCTTTAGCCAAATTCTTTAGGTTACTGGAGGGTTGGAAAGGAGAAAATCCAAGCTGAGAAACAAAGGGCTCATTCTGCAGGAGTTGGACAGTGGAACCAGGTCTGTCGTGTTGCACCGATGCCATATTTCACCTAACTAAGCTGGGATTCGCTCACTTTGAGGCAAGCAAACTTTAGCCCACAGCTAAACTTAAACCTTGGTCTTGCCTCATAATCACTATTTCGGTGGTTTCATCTGTTAAGGTTTATCTTGGTTATCCAGTTGACATATTCAGAACAGCAGCTGGTTTCCACAAAAAAAGCTCTGCTCATCATTACGCTGGTTATGCTAAGCACTCAGCACCAGAGTGCATTCAAAGGTGGCTAGCTTACTAGGAAGTCGGAGAACTGAACAACTGCAATTATTCTTGGAGCAGCAACACAAATTTCAAACAAATGATAATTTAACTATCTGTTATATATGAATAGGCAACTGTTTGCTAGTCTCTTGACAATGTTATAAAATAATAATGTCATATTTTTTATTTACTACTCGGAGAATATCAATCTTTTCTATTATTTGTATCCGTTTTGATAACATTTTAGTCTCCAACTTATTTCTAGCACAGCAGTTAGCCAACTGCAAACTTTGTGCTGCTGCAGCTGGGCTGAAGACACCAGTGCATGGTCACGTTGGTTTTTATGGCCATTTTAATAGTCAGAGATTATACAGAGGGCGCTATTACAACAATTTGAAAACATGAGACGTGGGAAACACTTTGTAAAAAAACCCACTTGGCAATGGGTTTTTTTTTCCGGCTTTGACTTCTCCTCCTATAATAGCGCTGATGTGGCAGTATTGTCTTAGTGGCAACACTTATTGTATCGCAGCAGCGACCAAGGCCTTAAAAACAGGAATAAATATAAGTGACTGTTAGGTGATGTTGCCTAGTGCACAAAGCGACCAACCAACGTTAGCTACCAACCAACGCAAGCCACCAACCAACGCTAGCTACCAACCAACATTAGCTACCAACCAACGTTAGCTACCAACCAACGCTAGCCACCAACCAGTGCGCTAGGTAAGCAATGTCCCCTAGTGCACACTGCATGAAACAACCAACGTAACTGGTATACTGAGGCCTTTAGTGTTAGCATGCACACAGGACAGCACCATCTTCTAAAAGCATGGCGGTAAATGTGCACAATGTCAAACAGGCAAACTCATAAAAGTAAAATAAAATAATTTTTGTTCGGTCCAAGATTATACCAAAATTTGTCTAAAATTACACAAAAATTAAGAATCGAACATGCAGCAATTCTTCATCAACCAGCAAGTGTCACTTAGTCCTAAAGTTGATTCTCTGTTACGTGAAAACTAACTCCAGTTTAACATTACTTTGATTCACGTTCTACCAACAAACCCACATACAGCTGGCACATTAAATGTTTACCTGGTAGTTCGAATGACGTAAGAAATAGTCAGGGCATCCCGCTAATGCCATGATGTTCCTTCAGCGTTCCCTCTGCAGGGAATAACCCTCTGGTCTCACCAGCACTCTGCACAAAAAAGAAACAGACTGAATGAAGAACAGCACTAAAATCACAGAGAAAATTAAAGACTCATTAAGAAAAAAACCACAGGGTTAAAATGAAGTTTTAATTAACAAATCTCACTAACTACTAAAGGTGGATTTGGGATTTTGTGCTATACATTACACAACAACTTTGCACAACTGGTATCAATTTTCTAAAGACAAAAGTCCTGCACCTCCTTCTCACCTAAACAGCAAACAAAGCTCGTCTGTGCGACTTAGTGTGCATGCACGGTTGAACATGTGCACACTAAATCCAGTGTAAACACAGTCATTGTACACAATACACACACACACACACACACACACACACACACACACACACACACACACACACACACAGTTCCTTCACAAAGCCAGTGGCTTAGAACTAAATAAGAATTTCTCCTCTCTGAGTGAGCAACACATGACCACTCTCCACCACCTGCAGAATGATGGGGAAGGAAAGAAGAGTGTGTGTGTGTGTGGAGGGGGGGGGGGGGGGGTTGCACAAGTTGAAATAGGAGTTGTCTATTTCCACTGCATTATCTGCTGTGAGTAAGCAGCAGGAAGTTGCGCGCATGTGTGTGTTTGGAAAGAGGACTCGCGAGCACAGACACACACACACACACACACACACACACACACACACACACACACACACACACACACAAAAATCCATCTCAAGCTGTTCAGCACTTAGTCTTCTGTTTATTTTTCTGCAGCATTTAGAAAGAAAAAAACTCTTACTTGCATTTACATACCAAAAACTCCTTGCAGTCACATTCATATGAAGATAAACGGGCTCATTATAAGCTCCGTGTAATGTCACTTTGGAATCAGATTTCTGTCTTAAACTTGTTTCATCGTCTTAGCTCGCGATTCCTATCCTCGCCCGCTGGTGGAAGTCCCAGATCACCGTTGAAATCTAATCGCTGATCCTCTTTAACTCCTATCTGCCTGTCCAATTTCACGGAGAGCTGCAATAACATATTAGAGATGCCCAGCTCACAGACTGGATTCATCTGTGAGCTCGAGGAAAAATAATAAGCTTCCTCAAAGAGAGAAATGATGTTATACAGCCCACATACACATTTTTAGGGAACTGCTGCAACTGATACTGCTTCCAACAAAGGTTCAGCAAACCCAATCTGCTGAAAACACACACACACACACACACACACACACACACACACACACACACACACACACACACAGAGCTGCCTCTCTCTCTCTCACTAAATAGCTCCTCTCACTCTTTGACGATTCCTCTTCACTTTCTCTCCCAGCATGTCTCCATTGTACAGGTCATTATATAACAGATATCAGATGGTTCAAACAATATCCTCCTCCTCCTCTCTCCTCTCCTCCCTCTCTCTTCACCCCACTAATTACTGTTTCCACTGGGGCTCTGCTATCTTTAGGTTTGCTCTTCTGTCAGAGGATGTGTGCCTTAATGTGTATGTGTGTGCAAATTTGGACATACGTCGCAGTGCAGCCTCTGCGTTCCTGATAACTGCACACTTTTTTTTTTCTTAATATATTACATGTTATTGCACAGGCTGCTGGCAGCAATCAAAGTCCCGGCCAAAAGGGCAAGTGCTGCCGTCGTACGTGCAAACTAATAAGCCTGAAAGTGCCAAAGACAGAGCTCTGTGTGCTTGACATTTCCTGACATTTGTGATTCCTCCTGTGGAGAGAGGGAACAATTCAGCTTTGCTGGTCATATGGGGAGATCTGGAGAAATTAAACGGGGCAGGGAGCAACTTAATAATGCCACACGTGTGTGAGTGTGTTTAACACGCCCACTACTACTACCACATCTTTCCAAGTGCATAAGGATTCATATTTTTAGTTACACTCATGGTCTGTTGTCTTATGAAGAACACACACTCACATAACTCCTTAATATTACCTGAGCCCCAAACAGACATGAAGTCTACTTTGTGCATAAGGTAGGAAGGAAGGAAGTTTAACAGCATACAAAGATTAAACCTACATTAAGGCACAGCTTGGAGCTTTATGACAGCCCATTAACACACACACACACACACACACACACACACACACACACACACACACACACACACACCTAGCTTATGCTCTCTGGGGAAGCAGTTCCCTACCACGCTGATGCTTCAGATAACTCTTGTCCCAGTTCAAAATCGGAATTAGTGGAAGAGGGAGGAGATACAACAGCTTTAGGCACTGATGGAGCATCTGAGTCTGACTGTGTTATGAGGTGATATGACAGCTGTGAGCTGAAAGACTGAATCCCCTCCTTCACTATCACCACTACAGCCAACGCGTGTTTCTAATATTACAAAATAAATATATGGTAACTTTACAGTCATCTCCATAAAAGCGAAGAATCAGATCACTTAGAGTAGCCTGACAAATTTAAAGAGTTACATAATGACTTTGCATCTCACAGCACAGCAATAACTGTCATTAAATACTTTTTTTCTACCAATAAGGTCGCTCATAAATTGAGTTTACATCATCTCTAAAGCTCCTTTGCGTCCCGGCGCATGACCAGTAAGCATGTATAGACCGGCTGATACTGAGTTTAACAATATGCAGTCCTGATGAGAGATATTAGTTCCCAAACAAGTATGCAAAGCGCTTACTGTAATGAAAAAGGCAAAATCGTGTCCAGGACGGAGAAGCACCCGGTGCGCTCCGGCTATCCTCGTCTGGATGTCCACACAAACTGCTTTCCCCCCCCCTCACCTCCACCCCCCCAGGCTCCACTCTGTTGTCTTCACCTTGTTCCCCCCTCCCCACCCCACCCCGAGGTGCTTTCCTTGCACACGTACAAAGCTCACACACGTAACGCTCGCTCACCCGCGCTCGCACACATCCAAACACACGCATGCATCGCTCACTCCGCACTTTTCGACCAGCTGACTCCTCTCGCTCTCTCTCACATGCACGCAGACACACGCCAGCAAAGGACAGCCTCCTCCTCCTTCTCTCTCCCCGCCCTGTTCACTAGAACACACTGCAAAAAATACCCCTTTTTTCCTTTATTGGCTCTTCGGAAAACTCGACATGTCTGTAAAAGCGGACTATTTTTGCAGTGTGTTCAAGACCTGGCTGTAACCCTCCGAGCAGAAGGAGGACTTCAATGTATGAGCCAGTGGCAGCCCCAGAAAAAAAATTACATATGGTGGAAACAGCATATGAAAAATGGAGTCACCATGAAGTTTTTTAGTTGTTTGGGTTTTTTTTTTTAGCAACATACAGTGTTGTGCAAAAGCCTGGAGCCTCCTCCTATCTCTCTATATTTTGTTTGGAAAATAGGAAATAAGTGAAGTGTTTATTGAAACTTGCAAACATGCATGAAATAAAGTATATGAAGGCAAAAACAGAGCTTGTGCAGTTCTAACGAGCTTGAAAGTTCATATTTGACCACCTGTGCAATAGGGAAGGGTCTCTAGCAAAGTAGAAGGTCTGTTAAACAGCATGCAAGAGTTAGCATAGCAAATATTACCTTAAACCTTATTGACAGGTAAGCACGGAAAAAGGGGACAGATAAGCATTCTGCATCTAAATCAAATCACACTGAGCTGTTTCCAAGGCTGTACACTGTTAGTGTTGCTTGGGGTCATATCTTACATGGGAAATGGCGCAAATTTGACAGCCTGGGCTCCCCTCTTGGCAACGGCAATGGACACGCTGATGGACGAGCTCAGACTCTCTGTGGACTATATCTGAAGAGCACATGGTGATCTGTACTGACAGAGCAGGTTGAGGGGAACCTGGAGAGGCAGAGGTACGCTTTGGAAAGAAGAGCGGAGCAATGAAATTCAGCAGATCCGAGGTAGAATACGTTTGTGAATGAGAGAAAGGACGGTGGAAGGGTTAGGATGCAAGGAGCAGAGGTGGTGAAGGAAAGAGTTTAAGTGCTTGTCTTTCACTGTGTAGTGAAATGGACAAAGCCTAAAAGATGTGAAGAAGACAGTGAGGGCAGGGTGGTGTGGTGGAAGAAGAATGTCATGGACTGAGTTGGGTCAGAACGGTAGCATCAAAAGTGGAAAATAAGGATTACAGTATGAGACTAGCAACACTAGATTGCCAAAAGTATTCACTTGTCTGCCTTCACACGCATATGAACTTGAGTGACATCCCACTCTTAATCAATAGTGTTCAATATAATGTTGGCCCACCTTTTGCAGCTATAACAGCTTTAACTCTTCTGGGAAGGCTTTCCACAACGTTTAGGCGTTTATGGGAAGTTTTGACCATTCTTCAGAAGCACATCTATGAGGTCAGACACTGACGTTGGGTGAGAAGGCCTGGCCCAGAGTCTCCACACTAATTCCTCCCAAAGGGGTTCTGTCTGGTTACAGAATAGTCAAGTTCCTCCTATCTCGCTCATTAATGTCTTTATGGACCTTGCTTTGTGCACTGGTCCACAATCATGTTGGAACAGGAAGGGGCCATCCCCAAATTGTGCCCACAAAGTTGGAAGCATGAAATTGTCCAAAATGTCTTGGTGTGCTGAAGTTCCTTCTTCCTTCTTGTACTTGGTGAGGTAAGGCTTGGATGCAGCTGCTCGGCCTGGTTGACAGATCCTTCACTAGGGACACCACCTTTCTGGAAATTCTGTACATAAAGCTAAACTAGGAGGTCAGTAATAATAAGACATCTATCCACTCATTCTCTTCCGCTTATCCTCATCAAGGTCATGGTGGGGCTGGAGTATGCTGTGTTAAGCTGCCGTGGTCGTCATTCTTTGAGTACATCCCATCAGTGCAGTGGTGCATTTACTCTGTTTTGCCAGCCTTCAGATGATGTGCTTGAGAAGACAGCAACTGATGAGGAACTACTGGCTAATAAGGTTGTAGGTATAGGTCTATTTTATACTTAACAATACATTAATGATTAAATGAGTCACCTGTCACCTGTTTTAATTTTCTATACAAAGACAGCTGTCTGCCTGCTAGCTTTCACATCTCAAACTGCAGCTTGTTTATCTTCTCCAGTGCTTTTCCCGTTCAATCTCAAGGCTTAAACAGTCAGCATCATCAATATTTGGCTTAAGTGAGTGAGTAACAACCCATATCCCAAACCAACAGAGCTTGAAATAAGTCACAGCAGTGGTAGCTGCAATTACACAGCTCTCAGCAATACTAGCAACAACTTCTTTTACAGGCATTAGATTGTCTGTGCTGTGCTAGATTATCTTCAACACCTCCTTTTATTTGCATCTATCAGCCAGTGGCCATTTGCAAGCTCAGGTTTCACCCACTTATAGGTTAACTAAGCCCTCCACCTTATCTACTTTCAGACTGAGGACACATGTTGGGGGTTGACAGCAGATAACAAGGAGGCTTGGAGAAGTAGGTTCAGCAAGGAGAAGGACACTTTATTTGGATGACGATAACCCTTATTCCATTACAGCATTCATTTGTTCCAAGGTCAGACATTTCTGGACGCTTAAGGTGACGCTGCCTCTGCCAGTATGACAGCTGAACTTCTGACAGTAGAAATAAGCTTTTCTGTAGCTCCAAGCAGACATCCCTCTGTGTAGGCTGCGTAAGCCTGCAAAATCTCAAACATGAGCCTATATGTGCATGAGCCCGATGCCACGTGTATTTTGGATGTCCATGAACTTTTCAGAGGAAACTGGGCTCTGTAAATAGGTCAAAGGTAAAAGCTGGTTACAGATTGTGGGCTCCATGTAGGGCTTTGTTTACAAAACCCACATTAGAAGATAGAGTGGAAAAACATATGGAGTATCAAACCACCTCATCATCACATGGGAGTGCTTATACCCAGAACTTGGCAGAACTGGTCTGACATCTGAGGCAGTTCTGTAGCAGTTGTAGTCATTAACATAAAGACTCCAATTCTTATCAGATTGAACATTTTAAGCAGTGTGTTGTGGTCTTTGGGCTGGTGTTTACAGCAGCCAGAGCAGAGTATCAAAAATAGTACACAATCAGAGCTCAAAATAGTACACAGCACAATAAGAAACCTCAGCCCAGCGAGTCTAAAAGCGACAATTTTGACACAAACTGTAAGATGCAAAAATAAATAAATAAAAGAAAAAAGAAGTCTCACCCACCTGCTGTGAAGGGCGTCTGTTTGCAAGAGGAAGCCAATCGGGAGAGAGTTGGTTTAAAAGGATGGGGAAGAAGATAAAATGGTACGTTTCAGACAGAGGATCAACTTATTAACTGGGAATCATGCAAAGCTGCTCTAGCAGAGTCCAGGAAAAGAAATGTGGGGCAGGAAATCACTGCTGAGACTACAACATATTAGCTTAATGGAAGCACCAAGCCTCCAGTTGTGCACATCCCCTGATGCTAGTAGTTATTAGACAGCAGAACTGTGGAAGAGGTGATTGGCTAGGGAAAAAAAGCCCAGACAGTTGGAGCTCTGGTTAATTCTGCTCTTCAAAGGTTACTAAAGTCAATCCTCAAACACTCCCAACCATTTGTTGAATGCCTGTCCTTCACCAGGTTTTTACAGGAAGTCAAAAATGATGAGTATTACTTTCTCAGGTCCAAAGGGTATTATTCAAAGACTTGAGCCATCGAACATTCAACATAACAGTATAGTTGTCATTTATTCATAATCTGCATACAATTTTAGTGAATTCTGAATGTTTCAAGTTTCTTTAAATTAATGGCAGCTTTTGTTTTCACTGCAACATCTCCTGTTTCTAACGGGCTATATAGGAAAGCATCTGGAACCTATAAAAAGACAAAACACAAAGAACAAGGATTTGTTCAGTTTTTAATCATTTCCCCCTTTCTTTACTAATAGGTACAGTGCGACTGTAGAAATCAGAGCCCAATTGAAACCAGAGACCCAGAGCCACTTCAAAGTAAAGTGCCTTCTAGGAACGCTTTAAAGGTCTGGCTTGGTCCAATGACCAGTTGGTCCCTCCGCTCTGTTTGTTTGCATTCATTGGCTAAATGTAGCAGCGTTATGCAACGGACAATGGCAGCAGAAGCAGCTTGACGCTTCCCACTGAAATGGGTCAGCCGCACAAACACATGGACGTGCGCAGTGTTTTGAAAACACAGGAGAAGCGTGGCTGTTACATAAAAATTCCTCTGACCCTTGTTGGGAAACAGCCTTCCCAGATGTGGTGGAATCTGAGTCTCTCAGGGACATGGGAGGTCAGTTCAGAAAACACACACACCACTGTGGGCTTAATTGTCTCCATTTGTAAGTTCAGTGTGCAGCATGTTAACACGTGACGTCTGACAGCCTAAAGTAACTTCAAAGCACTACCCTGGTCTGGGTGTGAACGGGAGACTTACGTGTAAAACGGGTGGGATGCCATGAATGGTTACGTCACAGACTCGACCTATCGTGCCACGAGCGTCTTGAAACCTGTGAAAGCTCCACAGAGTTCACAAAAATGAATCCGATCACATGGATTTAGGTCCGAGCATGCCGGTGTTAGTGTGTGTCCTTTCTTGCAGGGTACAGCGTGTGCACTCACAGCATGTTTTGCAGGTGATTCATTGTGTAAGTTTGTGTTTGTGGGTGTGTCCGTGTGGACAACCTGACTGTGGTTGGGTGGTCTAGGAGCTGTTGCTGACAGCCTGCTGGTTTTTTAATTGATATTCACCTCTGAGCTGGAATGCCACTGCTTCTCCAAACATAATAGAGCACAGAGGTTTCGGTTTGGTGCAGAGAGGTGGAAATGGTGGCCAAGAAAGCAAAGACCTACATGAAATAATGCACAAGAGATGATTAGTTCTTTCTAGGAATAGCAGTGCGGTCCACCCCTCCAACACTTTGGACCAGATGGAAAAAGCTCAGCAGTACTGGATGATTCGTCCTGTGTTACGCCAATGTTCACAGTGATCTTATTGTAAATTTTGAAAATTTGCTGGATTTTCCCAACTTCTGCTTCAGAGATTTTTATACTGCTATAATTTCTATTAGACATCAAGAAAGGGAGATTTGCTTTTCACAAATTTGAATAGTACTCCTGGGCCATCAATAAAGGTTATATAAGAAAACAGATATGTGACACAAGCAATAAACCGAGATTTTTCCAGTCGGTGTGTCAGTGGTGGTCTTTTAACCCATTTCACAAAACTCAACAAATTTTAGTTAGAGAGAAGACAATGAAAGAGTCACTCACTATGCCAGGAAGCTGGAATTAGCTCTCTGCTAGCAACTGTAAGCTTTTTCCAAGCTTGAATTAGCAAAATGGGGGCTAAATACATAAGGAGCAATCAAAATTTATGGAACTCTACTGCTGAAAATCAAGCACCACCCCTTATTTGCATTTGGCCCCTATCACCTTCAAGCCTGGCTATTTGGCCAAGACAGAGAGCAAATATGTCAAAGTCTCTGGCTATGGCCCTGACACCAAACAGTAGTCTTCAGTGTAAAAATTCCCCCCTTGGTGTAAGACTGTCTTTACAGCATTCTACCATAATGTCCTGATACGTTCCGAGACCATTTCATCCAACTGACCTACACCAGCCTCATTCATTAGAACTGGCACCCTGTGACTTCATCCTCTTCCCAAACTGAAATTCAAGCTGAAAAGTTGCCATCTTTAAATTTTTTGAAGTGATCAGTGGTGCACTGAAAAGTGCAAGAACAAGTTGTCTGAACAGAACACCCAAAAAAGTGAAATTTGAACAAACACATTTGTTAAATTTATTCTTGTTGCGATGACGTGATACAATCTAGCAAAAGTGTGGTTAGTTGCCTGGACTCACAAGATCACAATGTAACAAAAATTCTGTATTAGGCTTTGTAATCATAGCTTCCCTTGTTGTTTGAAGTATGCAGTAACAGCTCGGTGGTGCGGGGGTTAGCAGTGTTGCCTCAAAGTAAGAAGGTGGATTCAAATCTCTCTGGGTATTCCTGCTTCCACCCACAGTCCAAAGACATGCAAGTGTGGTTAGATTAATTGATGATTCTAAATTGCCTATGAATGTGTTAATTAGACTTTAGACTTTGTTGAATGCACCAAAGAACAACTCTTTAAATGAACTTAAAACAATCATGGAATGGATTTCCACATAATAAATGAGGTTCTATTTGCATTAAGTACTTTTGTTGGACTAACGTAATTTGCACGAGTTGAATTAACTCAATTAAATTAAGTTGGACTCACCTGCAGTAAATAAGTTGATTCATATGATGAAACTGAACTAAACTGAAAATATGATGGCATCACACACCACAGCACTTATACGTTTTAAACACTATTAGAGTTTTATTGGTGATGTTGGCGAATCGTTGTGAGGGAATACTTTTTTGGCACACTTTAGGCCCCTTTGTACCAACTGAGCATGTTGCTGACAATTTCCATTAAATTTTCAGAAGAATGTTTCCAGCACCTTGTTGAATTAAGGCTTAAAGTAGCTCTTAAAGCAGTTCTGCAGCTATTTCACTGTTTAGTGTGTTAATATTTAGTTTCAGCAGGTTTCTGATTAACCCTGGAGAACCCATGGGGTCAGAGCCGACCCCATTGGTTTTCTAGGGAACCCATGGGGTCAAATTTGACCCCATGGGTTCTCCAGGGTTAAGTTGAATAATTCCTGACCGTGTTATGGTTAAAAGCCTTCAACAAAACTCTCCCTGTAGCCATGTTAGCATGAAAACATTACCACATATTAATTTCCACTCAAATAAAACTTCAGACATTTTCCATAAAATGTATTCCATAAATTTTCCCAAACATGAGATGCAGAATCTCACTGCTTTCCAACACATATCTGGCACATTTCTCTGGGCTTCACTGTTGTTTTAAAACTAACCCTGGTTGTTGATATCATTTCAAGCCTCATTAATCCCCCAAAATCTTTGTAATCATTAAATCTATTAGTTACAAAAATTTTTTTTTTCAGTCTTTTCTCCTCCTTGTGGGATTGGGATATAATCAGGCATCTACATTACAAACTTAAATCTTATTAAGAGCTTGGAACACCGTGCTTGGATTCAGAGATTTGGAGTTCGTCTTGATGTCGATAAGCCCACAACACGCACACACAGACATTCACAGACAAGTACATTTTAATTGTTTTATTAACAGTAAATCTATATCCAACACAAAACCTCCTTTGATCTCCACTTCAGGATTTAACATGGGAACATTGGTGCTAATTGGGTGAGGAATTGTACAAGCTCCATTTGTTTGGGTCAGTTTAAAGCAAACTGTCACCATTAGGAAACTTCAATAGAGTATTATTGTACTTTTTTTGTTGATTAACACTGAGAAATTTGACTGTTTTGACTCACTGCGAAAGAATTAACCGTGTTTTCAACCTAGATTATGTGACACATGATGGACATTATTCACAGCATGTACTGTATTCTCTGAGCGTGTTGATGTGTGTGCTGTGAATTGTACGCTGCCCCCACTCCCCTCCAAAGTCGCTTAGAGTGACTCAGAGATCAAAGTCAAAGCTGTAGATTAATCCACATAACAGGAGCTTTTCCACTAATAACAGAACATTCTTTTCATTCTGGCTGCCTGGTACGTCAGTGCCAGCGAGCCTCGGCAGCAGCACCAGCACACAGATATCATATCTGAGCTCTAATTTTAAAAACAACTACTAAATACCGTAGATCTTAACAATGGAGATTCTTCTGTTATGATTGGGAGATTTATAAGGGTAAACTGTCGGCCAAAGTGTGAGGGAAGCCACTTGATGTCCAAAGTTGAAGACAAATTGAAGTGTGAAGTGTTTTTGGATTTTGTCCTGGCTGTATTTCTAAAGGACACGCACTGCTTGCAAGTGTTGAACTCAAGTTTCAAAATGTCTCTTTAGCATTTGACCTGAAAGCAACAGAAGCTTCCACTTCTCTGTATGACAGTTGATTGAGTGCCTGGATAAAAATCAGCATTAACTGGATGAACTTCCAGTACTACCAAATTTATTTCCTATGCTCATCTCCCTGCCTGAAGCAGCTAGTCTCCACCGAAAAAGGAAAAATGATATTGCACGGGGCCTTGGCTATTGCCAGGCAGGTGTTTGGGTTGCACTGCTGTTTGCTTGATTGTCATTCAATAACAAAAAAGTGAGCATTTTTCACAAAAAAAAAAAAAAAAAATGAAAACTAATGTTAGAAATCTTTCACATTGTTGATAATGTTTCTATCATTAGCTAGATATAATTTCCAGTTTTTCTTCCTGGGCTTTTCTCTGTATTAATGCAGGATCTTTACCTTACAATATGAAGTGCCTTGAGGCAATCATTGTTGTGATTTGGTGCTCTATTAATAGTGCACAATTAAATTGAACTGAAGTGAATTTATGATGGAGACTAAAAAATGTTTTGTTATGATTTTTGCTACTTCCTTTCAGCCAGACTGAACAGAATACTCAATCAGAAGGCATTTAGTCTCTTTAGGCCAAGGGGATCGTGGTAACAAAGTATATTTTCAAGGCAAGCTGTAGATCTTTAGCTTCAGAGTTTTAAGCATCAAGAGGTTGTTGCGATCAGAGAAGCCCAGACTTCCCTGATCCCAACCACCTCTCCCAGTTCATCCAGTGGGACAGTGAACCATTTACAAGGCATCTGAGAGATATAATTGCTCCAGCAAGTCCAGGGTCCGCCCATGGCCTCCCCCACCTCATCTAACGAGGAGGTATCCTAGTCAGATGCCTGAACCATCTCAGCTGGATCACCTTATCTTATTGCTAAGGGACAGCTCAGCCACCCTTTGGAAAAAGCAAACATCTGCTGCTTGTATAGAGCATTTTACCCATAAGTTTAAACATCACAGCTAAGTGCAAGACACTGTGCTTTATGTTTAAGTAATGAACTGTTAGTTCTGATTATTATTATGATTTGTGATCTTCTGTTTGTTATATTCTTGGTCTTTGTATTAGGGTTTTCTGTGTTGCTTCCCCATGCCTCATCATGCCTGCATTGTCCCCAGCTGTGTCTCCCTCCTGTTTCACATTCCCTAATCACCTCACTAGGTGATTAAGCCCTGTGTTTTTCCCTGCCTGTTGTTGCACCCTCCGCATTAGTTGTGTGTTCCTCGTGCGTCATGTTTGGTCACGTTATGTCATGCAAGGTCATTAACTCCTAGTTCAGGTCATCCGGTTTTATTCAGCGGGAGGCCTCGGTGCGAACTGTGAGGAGGCGCTATCTAACCTCTGAAGTGGCTGCAAATTTTACCAGGGTTTTAGACGAATGCCCCCCTGTGATTTTACCTGCACCCTGTGATTTTATTTTTAATCATTTTAACAGCAAACTGAAGAAAAGCCTTGACTCCGTTGCTCCACTCACCACCAAAAAGATTAACGTAAAACGTGTATCACCCTGGAGAAACGAAGAAGTCAAAACACTCAAAAGAAATTGCAGGGCAGCAGAAAGGAGATGGAGGAAAAATGAAATCAACTATCAAATACTTTGCGAGCAACTTAAAATTTACAATAATACACTAAGGAATTCAAGAAATTCATACTTCGCCAAAATAATCAGTAATAACAAAAATAATCCCAAGGTCCTCTTTTCCACCATAGATTATTTATTTAACCCTGATTTTAACAGCTCCCAAAGACTCCCACAGACTCACTCTGTGAGCAGTTTGCAGACCACTTCAGGGGAAAAATCAACACCATCAGATGTGATATTTTATCTTCTCGTGATATGATTTTAAACACATCTGAGGGCTCGATTGTACCTGAGGAGACACTGGACAGGTTTGTCCAGGTTAATGCTGAGAACCTTAAGAAAGTTTTCTCCACAGTGAGACCCACCACATGTCTTTTAGATCCAATCCCCTCTTCACTTTTTAAAACACTTTAAGGATTTTTTGAAGCTGAGCTTTTTATACATGATGAATTGCTCTCTTCAGTTGGGCGTCTTCCCTGCTGCCTTTAAAACAGCGGTGGTGAGGCCCCTTCTGAAGAAGAGCAATTTGGATTGTAATGATTTTAATAACTACAGACCTGTATCCAACTTACCATTTTTAAGTAAAATTTTAGAAAAACTTGTTTTTACTCAGATTAATGATTTTTTTGAATGATAAACAGATCCTAGAGATATTTCAGTCTGGATTTCGGGTGAACCACAGCACAGAGACCGCTCTCCTAAAGGTTTTAAATGATCTTAGGTGTAACTGGGACTCTCAAAAGCTCTCAGTCCTGGTGCTACTGGATCTAAGCGCAGCCTTTGATACAGTAGACCACGCTATACTTTTAAACAGACTGAAACACATGGTGGGCCTCTCTGGTGCTGTACACCACTGGTTCACTTCCTATCTCTCAGACAGAACTTTTATGGTGAGTATGGATACATGCTCCTCTAAGATCCATAAAATGACATGTGGTGTGCCCCAAGGGTCGGTTTTAGGCCCTGTACTTTTCAATTTGTATATGCTCCCTCTTGGCAGTGTCATCAGGAGGCATGGAGTGAACTTCCACAGTTACGCTGATGACACTCAGCTGTACATCTCCATGTCTCCTGATGACACCAGACCAATGGATGCCCTTTTTAACTGTATTTTAGATATAAGATCTTGGATGGCAGAAAACTTTTTACAGCTTAACCAGGACAAAACTGAAGTTTTAATCATCGGTCCTGAGGCTCAGAGAGAGAAACTCTTGTCTAAATTACAGGCATTTTTCACTATGCCCTTCACTACAAGTGAAAAACCTGGGTGTTATTTTTGACTCTGAGCTTGGTTTTATCTCACATATTAAACATGTAACCAAAATTGGATTTTATCATCTAAAAAAAATATAGCCAGAGTCCGCCCTATTCTCTCTCGGGCCAACACGGAGATGTTGATGCATGCTTTTATTACCAGTCTCATTGATTACTGTAATGCCCTGCTCTCTGGTCTTCCTAAAAAGAATATTTCATCTTTACAACTTTTACAAAACTCTGCAGCTCGTGTGCTGACGAAGACCAGAGGGCGGGCCCACATTACACCGGTTTTAGAATCGCTGCATTGGCTCCCCGTGTGTTTCAGGATCGATTTTAAAGTTCTTTTATTGGTTTTTAAATGTCTTAATGGTCTTGGGCCTTCTTATCTTTCAGATCTGCTTTTACCATATGAACCCTCGCAGACCCTGAGGTCCTCTGGTACTGGCCTTTTGATTGTCCCTAAAGTCAGGACACATACTCACGGAGAGGCAGCTTTTCAGTGGTATGGTCCTCGTCTGTGGAACAGCCTGCCGGAGGAGCTCAGGGCCGCAGAGAACGTACATGGTTTTTAAGGACAGGCTCAAGACCCACCTTTTTAATTTAGCTTTCACCTAACGTTTATTTATTTTATGCTTATTTATTCTATCCTGTTATTCTATTTATATTATTAATTTAGGTTTTACCTAATATTTATTGATTTTATTCTTATTCATTTTTTATCTTCTTACGCTATTTATATTTATATTGTATCCCATTCTTATTTATTTTATCTCTTTATCGTGTGTGTGTGTGTGTGTGTGTGTGTATAGATAGATAGATAGATAGATAGATAGATAGATAGATAGATAGATAGATAGATATTTTTTTTTTTTTTTTTTTTTTTTTTTTTTTTTTTTTTTTTTTTCTTATTAGGTCATATCTCCAGTGTTTCCTCGGAGGGGGCTCTCTGCACCGGGGCTGTGATCGACCGTGGCTGCTGGGGCTCTGTGGGTCCTCTCAGCCTGGCTGGGGGGCTTCTTTGCCTCCCTCCTGCTGTGTGCCCAGCCTGGAGGCTGCGGTCTGTGACCGGCTCCCGGTGCAGATGGCTCCCTGTGATAGTGTTTCCTCACTTGGCTCATGCGTACCCAGTCCAATTTTACTCTTTGTGTGTGTGTGTGTGTGTGTGTGTGTGGGTGGGGTGGGCTGCTTTTAACCATGTAAAGCACTTTGTGCTACATTTTTTGTACGAAAAGTGCTTTATAAATAAAGATTGATTGATCCTTCCTAGTTTGAATTTTGGTTTTGTTTCTAGCGTTCATGTTTTGCGTGTCTTAGTCATTTTTTGCCAGTGAATAAAAACTGCCAACTTTAAGTTTAATACTCCGTCTCAGAGTCCTGCATTTGGGTCCAATCCCTACCCACCACACAGCTCACTGTGACAGACACTAAATGTAGCACAAACCAAATTTCAACTTTGAACCTAAAATCTAATTTTGTCCCTGACACTGGCTTCTGGGAAAAAAAAGAACCAGCCAAAAAGTTCCTACTTAATCAAAATGTGGTCCCTAAAACTTAACAGAGTTCTCACTCTTGGAGTTTGAATAAGCAGTTCACAAGAAAGCTATAACGTGCAATCTGGCCATTTTGAACGGGCTCAATCACAGAGACACATTCATTGTGTGCATCCTAACAGCTGCCCTCTTTTCAAAACTAACTTAATTACTGCCTCTGTTTTGACGTCTTTAGCAAAAGGCTAAAAAAATGACCTTTGTTACACTCTCTGCAGACGGATACTACTACTGGAGTCTGCTGAGAAGTACAATTGCGGCATATGCTTACTGAATTCTCTAATCTGTTTCAGTGGAATTTCAGAAACAAGAATGGATGCAGTATAATAATCTAGTTAATGGTGTTCATGGTGGAGTGCCCTCCTTTCTTCTGGTTCAGCCTCTGTAGGCCACAGCAATCGAGTAAGCAGGGAACAGAACTCCCGTTCTAAAAGAGGAATGTTCTTCCTGCATCGCTAAGTATTCACTTTTATGAACACACCAGAACAAAACAGTACTTGAGCAATAATCATTTGAGGAATTTAATTTTGCCTCAGCTAAATCACTTGGAATGTTTGCATTGCACCTTCAAAACGGGGTCTGTCCCGGCACCACAGATTTTTTATTATGAGAAAGTGGAGGCTGGCAGGAAAAATTAGAGCTGTCAAGTGAAAGATAAACACAGCAACAAACACTCAGTGAGGACTGTAAATTAGTTTCTGAAGTAACAAACAAAAAGGTGTTTCACATTAATCTTTTCGCATTTGTCATCAAGTTCTCAGAGTGAGGATTTATCTGGATTACAACCTAAACTGCAATCAGATCTGAAATGTCCAGAGCACACTGTGAACTGCTGGGTAACTGCTGACATTGGATAAAAATCAACACGTTGCCACAGTTTAGATGGATCTTCTCATTTATACAACCCCTCAAACGGAGTCATACAAATAAAGCAACTGGACTCCAATCGGTGCTTATCAGCTCTACTCCAACTCAACAAAAAAATTATACCATACCACTGAAAATACTGCTGTGTAACTGCAGACTCCTTGATATATTAAACTACTGACTGTGAAACAGATTAAAACAAACTTTTCTTAGGTTATGCAAAGATTTTCCTCTGTGCACCAAGCAGGCAGGCAGTTCCCTCCCATCATGCCCCGTCTCCCTCTTTAAGTATCAGCTATCTGCTGCCAAAAGCCTGACTGGATATTAATAGCAACACTCCCAGAATCTAAACCACATTTGTTTAGGTCAAGGCTGAGCTCAGTGTCCATTAAACAGAGAAATTCAAATGACTCTGGCAGTGCAACGAGATAAACTAAACACATCTACGATGAGCTAGCTGACTGAGATGGAAAAATCGATTGAGGACGTTAATCATTTTGAAACTGGTGGCAGTGAGTGCGAGCTAAGCATTCAGCAACTTGGAGGTGGACTAGCCCAGCTGGAGTGAGGGGGATCTGTGAGTCCTGCTGCACAGCAATCAACTGAGCTTTCTGAGCAGTTTATTTTTAGCATTTATAAATATGCATTTGAATTCAAATGGCAGTGTTAGGTTTCATTACATTTGTCTTTTCTTTAGTGTTCACTTTAACAGACTTTTCTGCAAGTGTCAAAACTCAAATAAGTGGAGGCGTCTACTTAAAACAGCGACATCTAGCGCACAACGCTGATTTTGGTGGCAGTTATCAGAGCTGTAAAGAATCGAAGGACCCATTGCTTGTCCACTCGGGTGACTCAGGATCAAACTGTTAGCTAGGGAGGAGGGTATTTTTCAGAGCATCTCTCCAGGTGCAGCACACACTGTGACACCCATAATCTAAAGTGTAGTACAGCAGATTCCTGCTTTCACTGCAGCCCAACAGCTCAGTTCGGAGCAAAAGATTATTACTCTGTCTGTGCCCAGCAGGACTTTCCGTTAAAAGTAGCGAGGAAAGGTCAAGTAGGAGCAAATCTGAGGAGCATGATGTAACAAGTAAGACTGCGAGTGCGGCTGGGCGGCCGGTACCAAACCCTGCTGACAGAGTCCAGAACATTCTCTTTTAAAAGTCAAGCTTCATTTTTCTCAGAACAGCAGGAACAAAATCCAACAGGAAGAGGGGGGAAGGAGGGTGTGTGTGTGTGTGTGTGTGTGTGTGTGTGTGTGTGTGTGTGTGTGTGTGTGTTCATGTTTGTGCATGACAGAGAGCCTGTTCTGCAGGGCCGTGTCTGAACTTCTTATATCTTTGGAACTGGCATTCCCCCAAGCCCTGACACATCTGTCCAGAGTCTAACGACCAAATGAGAGGGAGGAGGGGGAACACAGTGTGGCTGTTTAATATTTCCAGGTGTGTGTGTGTGTGTGTGTGTGTGTGTGTGTGAGCTCGGGATATTCTATAGGTTAATTCCAATCACACCCGTGACGGCTCATTTCAAATAGTAACAAGGACACACACTGTACTGTAAAGACCTGCAAAACACTCTGGAGCTGTGAACACACGTCCACACGTGCTGTGTATCTGTGGTGAACATGGTTAGGTAAATAGTAGCTATGATAACCCTGAGGTTAACCTGGCCGCTCTGATTGGCTTATCTCTTCACGATGGCTTCAGAAAACCTGGTTGCCAGCCAATAAAAACATTGGAGGGAACACTCTGCCCCAGTCAATGTCGAGAAAACCCGTTGTGCTGAGACACAGACAAGGAGTGCACCTGTGAGGAGTGTAATGTATTGAGGATTGGCTACTGTACACTAGATATAGCCTTTCATTACATGCAAGGCCTTGTCATTCCCCTTGTAGGTTGTGTTTCCACATATTGTTTTTAAAATTTAATTTCTTTTAGCTGGTTTATGAAGGCATACAAACTTAGCTTTACAAAGTGATAATATGTTTGCTGCAGCATGCAGCACTACTTTGAGTATGCAAAAAAACAAACAAAAAATAAAGCAAAATATGAATTTAGGTATAACCACAGTAGCTACATTAGCAAGCTTGCTGTAGCTACTTAAGCAAACGATACACCTCTGTACATTAGACGTCTGCTCAGTTTTAAGGTAGGCCAACCTGTACCGATCCATAATAAAGCCACACATTATTCAGCTTCTTATTCATTTCCAGACATATAGTACATTTAAAAGCTCAGGTCCAGAGTAGCTGCAGATGGTCTTAATCCTGCTCTCCATGCCAGACATGACAGCATGATTTTTTTTTTTCACACCCTATGCAGAGCTAATGTAGCAGGAAACACTGCATCATAGTGAGGTGTGGCCACAACAAGTACAAGATGTGATGTTGAGTGTGGTTCAAGAATGTCAGTAGCCAGCGCAGCTACTTTTTTTCATGGTTAAATCAGATTGAGAATAATCAACAAGAAAGTTCCAAAAGCTGCAGTTCCCCATATGGCCACTTGGGGGTTGTTTTGCTTTTGCCACAACACTGGAATGACTGCAGGTGCCTGTAAGTTGCGGTTGCAGTACTTCGGGATCTTGCTAGTCCTACTGAAGAGGAGCGAGCATGAAAGGGAGTTACTTTTGTGTTAGCCAATTTCAAATGCAGAGTTTCTATTAGCTCAGCAAACACACACAAACTGTTTGTGTGCAGTTTGTCGCACAGTGTGTTGCTAATTACAGGTCCAACTGCTGTATTTCACAGGGAGAGAAAAGAAAGAGCAAACTTTACTCAAAGATGGAGAAAGATGAGAAAGACAGGACAGGAGAGGAAGAAGAGAGGTTAGAAGGTAATAACTGCTCAGTGGGATTTGATGAACTGCAAATTTAAAGCTTACATCTAAGTCCTCATGTTATTGGGTCTGTACATGTAACATGTTTTTTCATATTGTGAAACATGCTGCAAAACAAACTGAGGTAGACTGTGTTATTTAAAGACTGCATGAAAATCCTCTGCAGGATAAACAGTTCAGTTTGCTGTCCTGTGATGGATTTAAAGTAAAGAACAGTGTGTGACTTGTACACAGTGGCTGTGGTTTCACAGTCAGGTTACATCAAGTGTAGCCGAGATTCATATCATTTTTAGCTGATGATGCTTAGATTAATTCACTGAATTCCACCTTCATACCAACTTTATACCGTATAGAAAATAAACAGCATAAACCGTGTACTATCAGTGTAGAGGATGGAAAACACGCCAGGACAAGATGAAACATCTGCTGACATCTGGTTGAATTAAGTTGTGTACATCCAAGAACATCCCCACACTGAGCCACTACAACTGATTTCAGGGTTCCCCCACCTGCTGAATCCCACATTAACTTTTTCCCTACTCATTTTCCTGTTTCTCATATATATATATATATATATATATATATATATTTCCTCCTCCTATTAGAATTTTAAAAAAGTTTAGTGTTCCCATCGATTATTATCGTTATGTTAATATAGCACAAGGTTCAGTTAGCTTTGCACAGAAACGTCTTCCAAAGATCTACTTTTTCTTTCTTCCTCTGAGTACATTTCAGAGCTGGTACTTTATTAACTTTTACTTGAGTAAAGAAGTTGAATCAGTACTTTAACTTTTACTGGACCATTTATTTAACAATACTAGAAGTTTGTACTTAGCTGTACAGACACTCTGTACTTAAGACCTTGGCATATCTCAGCTTGGTGTGGAGTGTGTCCTTAAAAAAAAAAAAAAATAGCAAACTGGACAAGTGGAGGACAAAAGAAATGGGAGGCCTAAAATATCTACAGCAGATGAAGATATCTGAAAGTCATGTTGTTAGGAAAGGGGGGAAAATCCAGCAAAGTCCTGACAGAGGACCACAGAGATGCATCTTCATCTGGCCTTTCAGCCGATCCATCTACTGTTCACTGACGCCTCATCAAAAATGGTATTAGTTGAGATGGTGGCTGTCAAGAAGCCCTTCTTAAAGAAGGGAAACAAAGACAAGAAGCCTTAAGTATGGTAAATTACACAAACTGGACCAGGGTGTTTTGTTTGTTTGTTTGTTTGTTTGTTTTGTTTTTTTTTTTAAATTAAATCATTTTGACCGTATATGGCAGTCAGAGTGATATAACAGTGAGCCTACAGCCATCTGTAAAACACAATGGTGGCTCTGTCATGGTTTGGAGCTGGATTTCAGTCAGTGGTGTTGAGGATCTTACAGAGCTTGATGGAATTATGAACAAGAAGAAGTACCATCAAATTCTGATCCACTATGCATCTGTGTGGCAGCAGTTTCATTTTAGATAGATTTTTTTTATTTCTAACATGCAAATATAATTGAAATAACAAGAGGAAAAAAACATAAACAAAAACAAAACTTAAAAATCATCAAGTTTTTATGTATATACAGCATCACAATGATCTCAAACACACTCACCAAAGCATACCTGAATAGAAAAACATCCAAAAAAAGAGTTTTGAATGTCTTCAAGAAGCCTGGAGAACTATTTCTGAAGACTGCTGTGGTAATGGTGTCCTGCTATTTCATGGGAAGACTGCGCTAGGAACAAGTCAGCTGGAAAGCTGTACAGAGCGATCTTGAACAGTTGCAAATAAATCGTGAATGTCTAACAGTGTGTACATGTGGGTTCTTTGTGTCACAACTACTTAAAGAAATTACAAGAAGAGTTCAGACTGTGTGTGTGTGTGTATATATATATGTGTGTATATATATATGTGTGTATATATATATATATATATAATGTGTGTGTGTGTGTGTGTGTGTATGTATGTATGTATGTGTGTATATATATATATATATATATATTTTTTTTTAGTTATATACTGTATGTCCATTTCAGTAAATTAGTGCAAATATTTCCTAGCAACATATAAAGAAATGAGGGTTGGCTTAACACTTTTGCACAATACTTTAAATTGTGCTCCAAAAAGATTGGGGGGGGGGATACAGGAAGTATCATAAAAACAGAAGTGGCATAACCAGCTAAGAACACAGCAGAAGCCTGAAAGAGAAGGATCTTTTTGTTGTTGTTGTTGTTGTTGTTGTTTATGGGATTGCTCTTCTCTTATTGCCACCTGGTTGTTAGGTGACCTTTGCATGTCATTTTTAATTAGTCATAGCAGAAAATCAGGTATAACTAATGTCATTGTGAGCCAGCATGAACAGCACCAGGGCACATTTCTGATTTATTATACATCTTTGCTGTCCTTGGGATAAATGTTGTGTACAGTTCACATTAAAATGGATTATCAGTCTATTTTTCTTTGCCAGGTTTTTATTTAACTTAATGAAAATGGGCCGAGGAACTATTTTCGGTCATTTTTGGAGTCAAGGAAGAGACAGCAAGCCTTATTTCCCATCATGCATACGCATCAGCTGGCCTCAAACCCTGAGTAAAAAATCTAGTGAAAAGTTATCCCTCTGCTGTTCAGGCTGGAGCTGTTTTTATTGGAGAAAAGCTCTTGTTGCAGGCTCTGGTGCTGGTTTAATGAGCAGTCTGCTTCAGCCTGAGAATCTAGGTGAAAGGTCAGCATGTCCCTTTAAGAAAAGGTCAAATTTAAAACTGTGAGAAGAGTGTGTGCCTGTGTTTGTGGGCCTTATAGCGAACAGACCATACCTCCAATCACTAGCTATATGACACAAGCTGTTACTAGGAGAACTGAAAGTTTATATCGTATTATAGAGTTTTAAAGGGGACAGGCATCCCGATTAAGCCCTTGTTGTAAAATAAAACTGTCTACCGATCTTTTTATTTGACACCACGTATCTCGGTTCCAGAGGGAGGGGTGCCGAACACATTAGTGCACTGGAAAGTGATTTTACTGGCAAGGTTACATTATGAGCTGTTGTGGTGCTGCATAGCTCGGAGCTCCGGGCACCCCAGTGTACCAGTGCGGCAACAAGCAGTTTTGTCAAAAGAGAGCCCTAAATATAGCCATCACACAGTGTTATTATCACAGCAGGGGAAGGGCTCTGTTATCTCTCACCCTTCACTCCCATTGTTTTACTACTCGAGCAGATGACAGCTTCACAGAGGCTGGGGCCCATTTGCTCGGTATATGACCTGTTATATAAGACCTCCAATGATGCGGGTGCGTTTGCTGTATTTTCCAACAGCAACACTTTATAAATGATTTCATGTCAGGTTTTACGTGCCAAAGAGGAGCGCCTATTCTCAATTTGTGCTACAGTCACACTCGTACTCTTGTTTACTCATGTTTATCTCTGTGACAAGTATTCCATTGGCCCTAATGGCTCAACAACCGTGACGCCAAAATGTTGGCAAAAATACATCAGTGGAGGAAAACATACAGCACACACACAGTCTTATTAGAGACTGTATAAGCAACACCTGGGCTCTGATAGCCAGACTTAATCTATGCACACAACAACGTGGGGCATTATGTTGCTTTCCTGTCTTTGTTACAGAGCGGTGACATGAGAATGGCCATCGTGGGCTCGCTGAGTCACTCATTCAGAACTAGCTGTACTGAACGGCATGATCGGAAATGGCGGTCCAGTGGTCCCCCAAACCCCCTGCTGCGCTGCCTGACCTGGATCGGTCTGGATCAGTGGTTGTAGGACAGACTCAACAACACGACAGACACGCAAAAAAAATTCATTCACAAAAGCTATTGTTAGTGCAGTCGATGTGTGTGGCAAGGACTGGCCCGTTTCAGCATTCCCTAACAAGCAACAAGTAGCTGAGTATGTCAGGCCACTATTCTTCTCATCTTTCTCACACACACACACACACACACACACACACACACACACACACACACACACACACACACACACACACACACTGTCAGTTTCTCTTCTGCACTATTTACACACAAACAAATGATACTGCTCCCTGCTTTGCTAATAAGGTCTGTACTAAGAAGAGCTTAGCATTAGCTACAGAAAGTAGTGTTCACTATGAACTATATGGCCAATGCCATATTGTTCATGTTTTGTTTGTTTGTCTGGACTGGAGACCAGTCTGCAACCATCTCTGCGATTGCTTTGGTCACTGGCAGGTTGCTGCTATTGCCTGTAGTTTGCATGGATGACATCAACAAGCTATTGGCTAAGTAGCAGTGAAACCAAAAAGTACAGCACAAACCGCAAATAGGGACTGTTTCTGTTTAGTGTGAGTTGTGGATTTTGAAACGTGCTGGTTGCAGCGCTGAGACGCACTTTTACTTTGAAGGTGACCATTCGCTATTTGCCATTTGTGCACTTCACTATCGCTCAGCTAGTAGCTAGCCAGCGTTTGCTAACAAACTGACATCTTCAGCAATTTCTTGCCATCTAGTTGGAGAATAAATATTTTTACTTCGAAAATGGTGTTAGAAGTATAACATCCAAGCAAAAATAATAATAAATTTAAACTTTATTATAACTTGTTACATTTATTATTTACTATATTTGGATTAGAAGGTGGGATGCTAAGCTATTAGCTAAGACTAGCAAGCTTGATTAGCAAGCTACATCTATAAACTGCATGGCTGTAACACACTGTCATACAATTATAGACAGAAACTCTATAATTTCACTCACCCAAACTGAAGTTCTTGGGATCCCTTACATCAAACCACAGTATTTGTCAGAAAATTTCATTAGAAAAGCTTCAAGTGCGGCTAACACTAGCAACAGTAGTCCAGTTTAGTTCCTAGACTTAGCTAAGAGGAGGACAAGTATGCAGCTAGCAACAGCCCTCAGTATCAGCATACCTTGTGTATTTAGTGCCAGGCTGTAAGTATGTTTTCTGCATTTCAGTATGGAAGTATATGACTATAGTATCCCTTTTGTAGCCAGCATCAAGTGGCCACAGTTTTTGGCACATGCTCATTTGCTTAGTTTTTCAGGCCCAGAACAAGCTGGCACTAGGTGCACACAGCTTAAACACACCACTGAGTCTCCACTGAACCATAAATGTACATTGCTCTGGGAGTGGGAGCTAATGTGATGGCTTCCTATTTCAGGAGGTCTAACTGGAGCTGAGGTCATTAAATCATGTCCAGAGGTAGTGGGTTGGTTTTTGTGTACTGGTTTGCCACTCACTTAAAAGACATTGACAAATATAGCCTTTATGAAGCTGGGCTTTATTGCAGGACTCTCGGGCTAGACTGCGTTAATTGAAGCTAAGGGTAGTAAACTGGAAATGGAGTGCAATTTCATGATTGTAGATATACCCTGCACACATTTGGAATTAAATGATTAAACAGACGGAAAATAAACTGCGCTGCTATTAATCATACTGTAAATTAGTACAGCAACGATGCTTGTTAATTATCTGTGTGTTTGCTTTGCCCACAAAAAGGCTTTAATGCATTATAGGGTGATTAAACAAAGCCTACATTAGATCAGAGATTATTTGACAGAGAAGCATGACTCAGATTTTCCAGACATGAAACACCAAGGGCAACTTCAGCAAAAATATTACAGTCTAAGTGCAACCATCTGTGTGTGTTTGCGTGTGTGCACGCAAGCGTGATGCAGCACTCATCATCTATGTGTGCTCCCATAGTAAACAGTGTTTGAGGGTCCTGCCATGGCAGCCACTTCCACATCTTTGTGCTCCTGTAAAGCTCCCAGGATTGTCTGTTGAGACACAGTTCTATATTACATAAGGTGTAAAGAAAAATTTAGTGTCTCGGACGTCACAGAGTGCCAGTGTTTTCACCAGAAACAAGCTGAAAAGGTCAGACAGGATTTCCCTCACCGGTAGCAGTTGGCTACACAAATATCAACCTGAAAACAAACATGTTATTGGAGAGAGGGCCACAGGAAAGCTGGACAAAGAGTCTGTGACGTGGCAGCTGAAAATAAATCCTGTTTCCCATCACTCACTAGACGTTAAAGCCTTCCTGATGAATGGCATTTTGTTTGGTTCTCAAGACTCAGAAATGACCACCTTGGCAATGCATAGAAACACACAAAAGCACAGACAGGCTCTGTGATTAATGATTAATCAGTCTGTCCTGATTGAGCTACTTCCCTGATCACTGTTAGAGAAACAATCCAAATAACCTGCAGCCTAATTTTTAGTTTGTTTGCATGGTTTTTAATCAGTGTTTTGTGTAAATTAATTAGATTCGACGCTTGATTTCCTCTCCTCTGAGTACCCCTAAAATAATTCCTGATGACAGGTGAATTATTTGCTCTTCCTGTTGCACAATGAGTTTTTTCCCCGTAAAAGAAGTACAGACTCTTTGTTTCCTCACATTGTTTGCAGTTAAAGGGATAGGCCTTAGCTCAAGGAGTAGGATCTGTAAGATTGCAATACAAGAGTGAGTACATTTTATTAGGATTACACGTTATTTCCAAAGTCCAATCAAATCCAGGGTGGGATGTGAAAATGTGTTTCTCCTGTGGCTGCCAGGAGCAAAATAGTTTTACATAAGCTGGAAAAATGACTTTGATTTGCCTCTTACAGCAAATTTTAACTGAAATGATTGTGCTGCCATCTAGTGGTGCACATGTGCTAGTGGATGAGCCCCCTAGAGCAGGGGTGGGGAACTCCCAGGCCTTAAGGGCCGGTGTTTTAGATGTGTCCTTGATCCAACACAGCTGATTTAAATGGCTAAATTACTTCCTCATCGTTTCTCCTTCTCACACTGCAAATGAACTCCAGCTCCAGATGAACAGAATTAACCTTTTTGGGCTCCTCAACATGTCTTCAAGTTCTCCAGAGGCCTGGTAATGAACTAATCACTCGATTCAGGTGTGCTGGCTCAGGGTGATATCTAAAAACTGCAGGACACCGATCTTTGAGGCCTGGAGTTCCCCCTCATCCTGTGTTAAAGGCAAGCGTAAAACTGGTGAGACTTTTTTGGGGACATTTTGACAATACAGATGTTTCACTTGTAGAAAACACACAAAGGGGGATAAACACTGTCCACTTGCTGCTTCTGTCATTTTTAGATGCGTGAAAGTGAAAAATATAAGATTTGGAGGTGTTTTTGTTCTGTGTACTGTCTTTAGATGAGAAAATGTCAGTAGATGTTTATTTTAAACACTTAATGTGTCGTTGCCAGTTTATGCAGATTATGAATGCACGGTTATTAAGATAATACCTCAGCTGTACTATGTTTAAGCATACTTAAGCAACTTCAAAAAGCAATTCCCTTATAATATAAGTCATCACATGGTGATGTCTCATGGTGATTTCTGATTCTTAAAATTAAAATTCTTACCTAAAAGGAATAGTTTTTATTATAAGTGTATAAATTTTGACTAAATAGCTCTAAGACGAGACAAGAAGTCTTCTCTTCAGCAGCACTTGGAAAGAAAGGATGAATGGATGAATTTGACCACCATATTTATTCACAATAAAAACCAATCAGGTCATCACCAGATACATCACCAAAAAAGAAAACAAAAGCAATCACAAAAACAAAGAACTGAAAATTAATTGATCATCCACAACAGAGCACACCGTATTCAGACAACACCACTGGGAAGAGAACTCAGATAAATTATTCGTCAAAGAATAAAACCGAAATTCAGCTTTATACTATACTTAACCAGTGAAACGAAAAGTCTATCAACCTTTACCTCTGCAATATCATTAATCTTATCTTTTCTACTTTTTTTATATATAGAAAATTTTGCTTGACCCACCACAAAACTTAATAGCTTCCATTTTGAAGCCTCTTTTTTCGTATATCCAGCACCAAACAGAAACGCAGATGGAGACCAAGCTATTCCACAATTTTTGAAGACATGCATCACCATACAAACAGTGGCTCCAGGCATTTGCAATCAAGAAACATGTGAAAAACAGTTTCGATCTCTTGACAAAACGAACATAACCCACTTACATCTGTACTGATCTTGGATACAAAGCTGTTTACAGCAATGGCCCCATGCCCCACCTGACCTCTTTTCAAAGGGGGTTTGTAAAAAAAAACAAAACAACAACAACAAAACAAAAAAACCCCTCCATATAGGTTTTACCTTCTCTTCCACTCCCAACCTGGCTCTCCACACTATCTACCTTATTACTCAATTGTCTTTTATTTAACCCTTGGACAGACACTTTGTCCAACATCTTACCACTAAGCATGCAAAAATCCAAATCTTCTTGAATCATGAGCAGCAGTCCCTTCAGTCCAGTAAAGTCCAAGTTGAGTCCCAATTCTGGAAAAGGGTCTTTTTTATCAGGAAACTCTAGTCCATTGGCATAGTCTAACAGCATCTCCTTTTCAGATGACGTTAGACTCCTAAACCAGAAGTCCAAAACACTCCCCATAATTCAGCTCGATTTTCAATCAAAGATGCTGCTGCCTCGCTTTGAAGTTCAGGCCTGGCCACCTTCATGATTTGCCCCAGTTTAACTACCTACTACTACTACAACTAACTACTACTACTACTAACTACTAAAAGGCAATTCTAGTTTCACCATACGTATCCAGCCTGGCCCCAAGCACCAACGGTTCCTCCAGGAGCCAGAACAGTGAAGAAGTTGGTTAAATTCTTTTCCACTTGAAAATGGACCAAACTTTGAACAGGCCTCTACAAAACATTGGCATTTCATAGGAACACAATGAATGACAGTCCAATAAAAACAGTGAGGCCCCCATCCCCAGCCTTCCTATCCCTCTTAAAATCACACTAGCAACTGGTTTCCTGACCTGTGTTTAAGATTTGCAATAAAAACATTACACAAAACCTGAAATTACTCATCACCAAAGAAACAAGGAAGAGGGACAACGATAAAAAATAACAACACAAAAAACCCCTAAAATCCCTCGCACTCATCAGTTTCGCAACTACTTTCCTCAGTCTGTAAACTTCCTTGTCAGTATACTCGCCTTTTCCCTTATTGCTCAACTGGGATCTTACATTCACCAGAAACAACTTCTTGTCTGGAAAAAACTCTTCTAATTTCACATTTTTCATATTTTTTGTGACCCTCAAGAAATGTTTAACATTTTTCACCCCATTCCCTCTCATCTGCAGTTTGCCAAAAGATCTACTGGTTAAACTGGCCAGATTATCTTCAGTCCAGCCTTCCTCGTCACCTTCATCTTCATCTTCCATCTCACTATCAGATTCCACCTGCCTGAGCTTTCAGTTTCCATTCTATCCTTGACATCATTAGTCAATTTAGAGCCATCTTCACTCTCCAACTGCTTTTCCCAACACAAAGATTTACAGAGTCTTTCAGCACCCCCTACATCACTCGCACTCGCTTTCTCGCTCTGAACCTTCCCTGACCCCTCCTTCACTACCCCCGTGTTAACATCCCGACTAAATTGTGTATCCGCCACGGTCTGAGTCTGAACAGAATGGTCATCCTTATCTTCTTCTGCTCTCAGTCCCTCTTGCACATCAGCTACTTCCTCAACAGATCGCTCCCCAATTCCTCCTACTCCAGTATCCCCCTCATCTCCAACCCCTGTTGCTCTCTGTCGCTGCTCTCCTCCTTCCGTCTGATTTTGTACCACATCATTGGAAGGAACAGTCTTACCAGAACAGGCCCGAGCTAAGTGGCCAACTTTACCACATCCAAAACACACCAACGAAGTTACACACAGATTATAATCAAAATCATCCACGCGCACATTAAACAACAGATTAAGGTCTTCATCTTTCTTACCTAAAGTCATCAGAACAACTTGCTTTAACAGCGGCGATTTGCAGCCTGACGACAGCTTCCTAGTCGGAGAAACAACTTTTCTATGCCGGGACAACTCTGTCACCAGTAAATCATCACTGATGAACGGAGGAACATTTGCATTACTGCTGTTCTTTTCCCACATTTTCTGCCGCTATTGCAATAATATTAACATTGTGAATTGTGCATTATTTCACCATGATTCTCATGCTGTGACATCCCTGGTGTTAAATCATGGTGTGCATTCAAGTTTAAACTTTAAGCTGTGATGTTTTGTACTGGCTAAAAACACATAAGGTGTATAATGTTTGTCGAGGACATAAATGAGGCCTTTACTTTTTATTATACAGTTTATATGTTTGTTATTGCTGACTGTGTTATTTGGCCATGCAGTAATTATCAGATATTATTACACAGGGAGAGACAAAGGTCACAAAAAATCATTTTAACTGTTATCCCAGACTTGAAATCAAACCTTTAATCTGTGCTAACTGACTTTGTCGCTCAGGTAGGGCTGTCAAAACATCTGCTGAATGCAATCTTTGTTTAAGATGATGTGTCAACATTGTGGATATTTGCACATCCATGAACTGGACAGTAATAAAAATTATCACCTCCCTGGATTTGTGTTGATGTCCTCAAGGATCTAAGTCCAATATTGACATTCAGTCTTTTAGCTTTGTGTTTGCAATCTACCGATCCTGAAAAAAGTGCTTGACTCTTTTTGGTGCTGAAACATAATGTACTCTAGGTCCTGTTTTGAAAGCTTGCAGTTTAACCCACCTCGTCCATTAAGTGTTCCTTCCACCTCTTGCTTCCTTGATGCATGTTTCACCACTCCTGCATCTTTTTCAGAATCTTGAAGGCATTACCTCTGAAATCTTATTGAATTCTCAGAAATTCTGCTCTCCTAAAATGATAAAGATTGAGCAGTTATGGATTTAAAAACACATCACAGCTCTAATAACTTCATCAGTGGAATCTGCAGACCTACCTAATTGCCTCTTGGTCAGCCTTTTTCAAACATGAGAGAACACAAAAATAATATTGAAATGAAACAAAATCTCAGAATAAGATGGTGGCTAACAATTCAAATATTTATATGTGGATAGTGTCTTTGATAGTTTTGCCAATTTGTCATCGCGTTACGGTCTCCCCGTTACCCATCTGTTTCGCTATTTTCAAATTCGAAATTTTGTTGCCAAGTGTTTCCCTAATTTCCCCTCTCTACCTCTGGAACAGCAGTGGGAGCCCATGTTATCATTTATTCCTCATTATAGAGGAACCATTTCGAAACTCTATGATACTATCTTGTGTCTTAGTGACCACTCAAATGTTAAGCTTAAGTGTACAAGGGAAGGAGAACTAGAAATCCAAATACATGATGAGTCCGGGTAATAGGCTATAGCAAGGGTACGGTCTTCCACCTCGTGTGCTCGCCTTGGTCTTATTCAATTTAAGGTTATACATAGGGTACATCTCTCTAAGTCTAGACTTTCTGAATTGTATCTGGAAGTGGAAAAAGCATGTGACAAATGTCATGGCTCTCCTTGTCACCTTAGCCATATGTTTTTTCTGTGTCCTGAGCTGGAAGGTTTCTGGACAGGTTATTTTGCTATTATGTCAACTGTTCTTGGGGTAACTCTCCAACCTTGTCCTCTGGTTGCTATATTCAGGATTCCTGATCGCTCACTTACACTTAATTCTACACAAAAGGATATCATATCTTTCACATCCTTATTAGCGAGACGTTTAATATTGTTGCATTGGAAGTCTGCTAGATCTCCTACTATCTCCCAGTGGCTTAAAGATGTCATGTTTTTTTTAAAACTTGAAAAAGTTAAATACACGTTGAGAGGATGTACAGCCAAATTCTTCCACAATTGGCAACCCTTTATTTCTTATTTTACTAGTCTTGAGGTATTGCCTGATTAAACGTATACCTGTCACCTGTCACTACTCACCATTGCAGCAGTCTGAGAATGAAACACAAAGCATTGAGCGAGCAGCCTCCACCTTAAAATGATTCCTGGTGATTTACAGGAAAACTGAAATTTAAACTGTGATCATTTCCTTACAAAAGAAAGTCTCTATGATCAGTGCATTACAACTAAGGTTACTCAGCTATAGGTAATGAACTGCTCCTATCCAGAATCTTCTATTGAAATATGATACATCCTTCAACAGACACAGCTGTGATGTCTGATGCTGTTGATGTATGCATTATACATAAAGTATTATTAAAATTATATAATTGGCACATTTAATGGTGAAATAATAAAATAATTGTAAATACTTTTTTCTGGTATGTTTCCTACTATTTAGCTTTGATTATAAAAAACACTGTTTCAGATACAGTACCATGCATATTAAAGCATTGTGCGGTACTGTTAAACAGCATACAATACTGCAGGTGTTCTGTATATAAAGGAGATGAGGAGCAAAGGTCAGAATCAGAAAGAAATTAAAGATTTTACACAGAAAATGTCAGAAGTGTAAGAAAATAATCCACACACAACACAAACAAGTGTTAACTGTGATCACTTTAATTATTCATTATTTGTATTAATCAATGGTGATGTAAGTGAGGATGAAATGAGCAGTGGAGCAAGAAGAGGTTGAAGTTCACAGAGAGAGCAGCTGACATCAAGAAGTGAAACTTTTACTTAAGAATAAACCTGCACTGTCATTAGACATGCTTTTATTGCTGTCATTATCATCCAGCTTTCCTCCCTACAGTTCAAAGGAAGTTCAGTGAATTGCAAAATAAAAGTGTGTAAAAGTGTGTTCATTAGCTTTTTTTTTTTTTCTTCCTGTCGATGTTGTGTAACTTGCAGTGGTAAACCACACTGTCGGAAAGTCCTGAAGTACTGTCGGTTGCCTTTAACAGATGTAAAACAGATCAAGAGTCCATGGAGAATATAATCCGTATAATTTTAGATATTCAGCTCTGCTTTAACATCAGTGTGTGGTCAGAGGGGCTCATGCAGTAATACTTCATGCCACAGATGATGATGATGTTTGTTTTTAATGCTGTTGAAGCCAAAAATGTGAAGCTCTCTTTTGGCCAAATACCAGAGTCTGTAAAGAAAAAAATGTATTATTAAGAGAACAACCTCTCAATGATTATCCACAATATCTCTGAATGTCATGTTTCTCCATCCCAGCAAACACCAGCTGTGTTTTACTGAAATGATTAATAAGGAAAGAGCTTCAACCACTGCAGTCAAACATAAAGGCTTCAATCCTGGATCTAAGTCTAAGCTGGGATGGATACCCACCTATGATTTTAGGCTTTTTAAGAACGCTGACTTTGTTTCCTTCACCAGCTTTTGATGCTCTTCCTCCAGTTTCCTCCCCACGCCTCTCATCTTCACTGCTTCCCAGTCCTCCTCAGTCTAAACAGAACACACCACAATACACAGAACCTGTCTAGCGATCGATCTCTACCACCAGGCATCTCCAGTCTTATTCTTGACACTCGAACTTCTCACCATATCTTTGAAGGCCTCTCCATTGTAGTAGCTCTTGGATGCTGGATACTCTATGTCTTTGTCACGTAGTTGCTGGAAACTGGAAGCCACCAGATGCAGCTCCTCTCCATCGTAGGCGTACAGCTTTTTGTCCTCACACGTCATCAGCACGAGCTCATCACATGGACACGAGGTGCCCTCCACCACACCGATGACCTGCATGTTTACGATCTTGGGAAGGTAGAATTTTCCCCAGCCGTTCACTTCATCATGTTTCCCTTTGTACATGGTGTCCTCCAGCCCTGCTATCCTCAGCATGGCACCAGCTGGATTCTTCAAGCTTAAATGCTTGTTTTTGTATTTGGAAACAAAATCTGACACCCATTCCAAGTATTTTATACCTGGAAATAAGCAGAGAAGATGATCTCACTGATCTCATATGCTCGGACTACTGTCCATGTGCACAAACAGCAAAAAAGGGCACACTGGAGGCTGACAGAGTGGACAATGGTGTGAATCATTTTACTGAACTCATGCAGTACACTAAGGCTAAAAAATTACTGCATTTTAAACAAATACAAAGACAGATTTGTTTCTTTGTGATTATTCTGTCGTCAGACCGAGGTCTCTGGTACATAGAGGAAAAGCATGCCATTTACCTTCTGCCTTCTCACACTGATGCAGATCTGGCATAACAAGAGAATGATGAGCACTGAAAGAAATAAAAAGGTTACATTAAAATGAATCAACGTGACAGTGATCACGTATCACAACACTAGCTACGAAATCACAAAATGCAGTGTGGCGTCTGTAAGCACCAAACGTGACATCTCTGCACATTTATCCTCGGCTCAGTTAGCTTTGCACAAAAACATCATCCAAAGAGCTACTTTTTACTTTCTTACTTTGAGTACATTTCAGAGCCTGTACTTTTTTACTTTTACCTGAATAAAGACGTTGAATCAGTACTTCATTTTTTTGAGTAGTTTTTAACAGTAGTATTTGTACTTCTACTTAAGTGAAGAATGCCTGTACTTTTGCCACCTCTGCTCATTATACATTTGAGTGTATCAGGTTTGTCCAGACCCGAAAAAACTCAAATCCCTCTCTGGGAAACTGGTTCCAGAGCCCAAGCTATGCATTGAGGTGAGCCTGACTATATCTAGCGGTATCTCTCAACCTCATGCACTAGTCTCTACTGCGCCTCCTGCAGGTCGTGGGCCTACAGGAGGGCAGACCCACATTGTCTCTAAGGGTCTATCAATAGTGTGATTTTCATTCCCCCCTGAAAAATCTGAATAAATCAGACAATAAATTTAAAAAACAATAAATTGCACAAAAATGCTGGATGTAGAAAAAAGAAAGGAAACTCACATATGCAATTTATTTATTTATTTTATTTGTTAGAAGGTTCAATAAAAACTCCAGTTGAGATTTCTGCCAATTATTTCATGGTTGAGACTTTACAGGGTTAAAGTGAAACAAGTTACATTTTACAGAGCAGAAATATAACTAGTCCTATAACTACTACAACTACTATAACAACATGTGTAATGCTTTTACTTATGAACGAGGTTATAGATGGATCATAAAAGGGAAAAAAAGGTTTTATTTTCTGTGCATCCTGGGTATAGACCAGTATAAAGATGTGGTTCTTCCCTATAATTGCTGTCTCACATGCTTCATATTGCATTAAAATAATAGAAGCCTGATTTTATTATTAACATGATCAAAACACCCTTTTAGTTTTTTGCACAGTTAATTTTTACATGCTGATATTTATTGTTATTATAATTTCTACAAAGCACATTACACAGAGCTAGAGAATAAACTGTTTCAGCGCGCTAATGTGTGTGTCTGTGATTACAGCAAATCCACACTGATGCTGTCAGAGCAGAGCATCTTTCATTCATCAGAATCAGATCAAAGCAGATGTATCAGGTCACCTTATGCAGATGATTTCATGACATCTCACTCTGACTCTGGGTTGTAAAATTCACCACTCCAGGTGTTAAAGTGAATCATTCTCAACACTGCCTGAAGATCCTTACGAACCTCTTTCTCAGCTCTCTGCCTGTTTTCAGCTGAGCGGTCATGCACAGTTGTGCCATTTTTAACTTCTTTCTCATTTTTAAGCAAGTTGCTCAGGCTCTCGGGTTCAGCACAGTTACCATAAGTCCACTCTTTGGTTTCTTCTGTGTTCAAGCCAAACAAATTGTGACATGATCTACAAGGGCTCATTTGTTCACCATGACTGAGACTAAATGCCTCACACCTGATGTTTCCAGGTACTTCAATGGTTCCATCAAAGTAATCTTTCTTTTTCTTTTTTGGGTAATAGGTCATCACTGCACCAGATACATATTCATCCCATTTGCTAAGACAGGAGGCACCAATCACAATTGTCCTCGGGTTACGACCGTTGGTGGACATGGAGACTCCGTAGTACCTCTTTGAATTTTGGTCGGTGTTGGATTTCTGAGAAATGCAGATGATGGAGGAGACCAGACATTGTGGAGCTAGCTCTCTGATGAGTTCTTGAAGACTCTGCTTTATTTGCTCTTCATTCTCTGGATTTTCCCGCAGGACAATCTGGAAACAGTTACAAATACAGTCACAATGTACATCTGCATCCTTAAAATGATCAACTTTCATTTTTTATATTGTAACAGTGGCTTTTTTTTTTAAATATCTGCATCTAAAGCATGCATAAGATCTTATATTTGTTTTTAATATATAGTTGATCAACAGGTTTGTTTAGCAGACTGAGTTATTTAGCTATGCAGGCCAACTGGATGCCTTTTATTTAGATATTATAAGACACGGAGTGGAACAGGTCACAAAAATGTATTTAATTTCAAATCAGTGCTTACTGATTTCTAATCAAATTTGCTAATTGACCTTTTTTTCCTATTTTGCCATGTCAGGTTATCACAAAAACTAAATTTAATCTTGGAGTTCACTTAACAGAACCAGCAGCTACACAGTAACAGCATCATATATGCCCTGAAGAGTGTAAGTATGTCCAGTATTGAGTCTTTAAGATTTTATTTAGAACGAACACATTCTGAAGCAAGCCCCTAGCTCTCCTGCTATCCTGATCTGTTGAAGTATAAGGTACAGTATACTTTTCAGCCTCTCGTTGGATTTGTCAGTGTAAAAACAGTTTGCATTATACTTTCCCTAAAAGTGGAAGTTTGACAGATTGACTGAAAATGTGAGAACTGTTATCTTACCATGTCGAGCACACAGGAGAACGGACTCCGTCTGGGAAGCTGAGTCAGATAGAATTGAAAAGGTCTGGGATATTTTTCCTTTAAGGCTTTCAAAATATCACCATCAGAGATGATTTCTTCTGGAGAAAAGGGGATGCTGTTGATTTTACCCAGAAAGAAGATGCTGTGAAGAATCTGTTGAGTGAAAACAGATTTACTTATTGTTACAAGTGATATAACAGGACTGTGTTAAAGGTGCCAAAGGTAACCCACCTCATCCACTAAGTGTTTACTTCCTGGAGTCATGTTAGACCAGTCATCCATCTTCATGATAATCTTGTAGGCATTTTCTCTGAAACCTTGTTGAGTTTTCAGAAATTCTTCTCTTCTAAAACGATAATGAGTGAGCAGTTAGGGATTTAAAAACACAAGAGATCTGATAACTTTGGCTTCAGCAGAATTTGCAGACATACCTGTTTTGCTCTTGGTCAGCCTATTTTGAACATGAGAGAAAACATATTTAATACTGATAGAATCAAATAACTATCATTGGTGGCTGAGAAGACGACAGTGAAGAAGTGAAAAGCTGCTACTCACCATTGCTGCAGTCTAAGAATGAAACAGAAAGCACAGAGCGAGCAGCCTCCGCCTTAAAATGGTTCCTCGTGTGATTTAAAGAAGACCAACACCCAGCCCTGCACTGGACTCTTACTCTACTGTAGAAAACAGCTCCATTTACCCTGCACACCCATGATCTTCTGTATTGTTGTAATGCATTATATTTAAAGTACGGTTAAAACTACTTTATTGTACTGTAACTAGTGGTGCAACGGATCACGGTTGATCTGTAATCCGAACCGCTCCCACTCCGCGGTTCGTGGATCCGAAGATTCGAAAAAGAAGAAGAAAAAAAGTATGGTGTGCGTGGTCAGTCTGTCAAGCAGTAGTTATGGTCAGCGCTAGCGGTCCAAGTGGAGAAGCAGAGGAGTTTGCGGCATTTAAGCAGCCCTTTGCTGCCCAATCCGACCGGGCTAAAGCTGTTACAAAAGCTAATGGGATGTTTAGCTGCAGACGGGAGGCCGTACTCCGTTGTGCAAAACAAGGGGTTTAAACTATGATGAACGTGCTTGAGCCATGCTATGATATCCCGTTGTGCGTCCACTTGAGTGACAAGATCGTTCCAAGCATGTATGAGCAGGAAAGGTTTAAAGTTATGGCTGAACTGTCCCAGGCATCTTCTGTTGCCCAACTACAAATGGGTGGAGCTCCAGGGCAACGGAAAGCCATTATGGTCCATAATGTCCATATTGCACCTTAATTTATTTTTTATATAAGTGAGTGGAATGAGTCTTGAGTTGATTGTTTTTTAATAGGCAAAACATACTTAAATAAGTAAATGGTGAGTCAAATTTTTTGTCTTTTTTTTCTATTTTTGCTGATCCGAAAATTGATTCGATCCGTGACTTAAAACCGTGATCCGATCCAAACTGTGAGATATTTGATTCGTTGCACAACTAACTGTAACTGTGAGGTATATTCATGCATGAAACAGTGAGATGAATATAAGTACTTTTATAACATGTACTATTATGCTCACTCTTGTTTAGTTTGTAAAAACACTGTTTCAGACGCACTCACTGAGTTTGCAGCAGGAAGTACCAAACACATTACAGCATTGTGCAATACTGTTAAACAGCATACAATACTGCAGGTGTTCTGTAGATAATGTCAGAAAATAATCCACACACAACACAAACAAGTGTTAACTTTGATCACTTTAATTATTCAGTATTCATATTTATTAATGATGGTGTAAATAAGGAGGATGAAATGAGCAGTGGAGCAAGAAGTGAAGTTCACACAGAGAGCAGCTGACATCAAGAAGTGAAACTTTTACTTAAGAATAAACCTGCACTGTCATTAGACATGCTTTTATTGCTGTCATTATCATCCAGCTTTCCTCCCTACAGTTCAAAGGAAGTTCAGTGAATTGCAAAATAAAAGTGTGTAAAAGTGTGTTCATTAGCTTTTTTTTTTTTCTTCCTGTCGATGTTGTGTAACTTGCAGTGGTAAACCACACCGTCGGAAAGTCCTGAAGTACTGTCGGTTGCCTTTAACAGATGTAAAACAGATCAAGAGTCCATGGAGAATATAATCCGTATAATTTTAGATATTCAGCTCTGCTTTAACATCAGTGTGTGGTCAGAGGGGCTCATGCAGTAATACTTCATGCCACAGATGATGATGATGTTTGTTTTTAATGCTGTTGAAGCCAAAAATGTGAAGCTCTCTTTTGGCCAAATACCAGAGTCTGTAAAGAATAAAATGTATTATTAAGAGAACAACCTCTCAATGATTATCCACAATATCTCTGAATGTCATGTTTCTCCATCCCAGCAAACACCAGCTGTGTTTTACTGAAGTGATAAATAACAAGGAAAGAGCTTCAACCACTGCAGTCAAACATAAAGGCTTCAATCCTGGATCTAAGTCTAAGCTGGGATGGATACCCACCTATGATTTTAGGCTTTTTAAGAACGCTGACTTGGTTTCCTTCACCAGCTTTTGATGCTCTTCCTCCAGTTTCCTCCCCACGCCTCTCATCTTCACTGCCTCCCAGTCCTCCTCAGTCTAAACAGAACACAACACAATACACAGAACCTGTCTAGCGATCGATCTCTACCACCAGGCATCTCCAGTCTTATTCTTGACACTCGAACTTCTCACCATATCTTTGAAGGCCTCTCCATTGTAGTAGCTCTTGGATGCTGGATACTCTATGTCTTTGTCACGTAGTTGCTGGAAACTGGAAGCCACCAGATGCAGCTCCTCTCCATCGTAGGCGTACAGCTTTTTGTCCTCACACGTCATCAGCACGAGCTCATCACAGGGACATGAGGTGCCCTCCACAACACCGATGACCTGCATGTTTACGATCTCTGGAAGGTAGAATTTTCCCCAGCCGTTCACTTCTTCATGTTTTCCTTTGTACATGGTGTCCTCGAGCCCTGCTATCCTCAGCAGGGCACCAGCTGGATTCTTCAAGCTTAAATGCTTGTTTTTGTATTTGGAAACAAAATCTGACACCCATTCCAAGTATTTTATACCTGGAAATAAGCAGAGAAGATGATCTCACTGATCTCATATGCTCGGACTACTCTCCATGTGCACAAACAGCAAAAAAAGGCACACTGGAGGCTGACAGAGTGGACAATGGTGTGAATCATTTTACTGAACTCATGCAGTACACTAAGGCTAAAAAATTACTGCATTTTAAACAAATACAAAGACAGATTTGTTTCTTTGTGATTATTCTGTCGTCAGACCGAGGTCTCTGGTACATAGAGGAAAAGCATGCCATTTACCTTCTGCCTTCTCACACTGCTGCAGATCTGGCATAACAAGAGCATGATGAGCACTGAAAGAAATAAAAAGGTTACATTAAAATGAATCAACGTGACAGTGATCAAGTATCACAACACTAGCTACGAAATCACAAAATGCAATGTGGCGTCTGTAAGCACCAAACGTGACATCTCTGCACATTTATCCTCTGATATGTAGATACCTCGCACATACAGCTGCAGCCATCTCAGCCCTCTGTCACCTAGAAAAACAGGTAATTGTTAAAACAGTCTTTGAAAATCCAACTTCACATTAATTCTACTTAAACACATTTTTGGACTCCATAAAAAGTATTGTAAATAAAAAATGTTTTCTTTTCCAATATAATTTACATTGTCTGCAGTAAATAACATGAAATAAAATGGGCCTTTTCTTTTATTTGCTTGCTACTCAGTATATTTATTCTAAGCCTCAACATTATATGCTAGTTTTGTGTTTAAAAACGAAACTAAGGTGAATGTGAGAAACAAAGCGCTTTCTTGTTCTCTGCGATAATGTAAAGTTCTTCATATAAACACAAACCGAAACACAAGCGAGTAGAAACGGACTGAAAACATTTCTTCATTAAAAACTCGCACAGAAACGAAGCAGCAGCCTCACTTCACTGCGACAGCGCTTTAAAAATGAAGCTAGGCGTTACGTACCAGAGCTTTCTACGCAGCGCTTTATCAAGCCGAGAGAAAGTCACGCGAAAAAAACAACTCATTACTAATTACGAGTATCAGAGAGGTTCAGCTGAGAGTAGTTACCAGGTTTACAGACGCACACTGATGTTTTCTGTCCTCTAAGGAGCAGCTGTGGTATCAGTAACAGCAGACTCGGTACCACTGCCGGATGTGCTGCCTTTACGTGCTCATCAACCGTTGGGATTTACAGTACTGTGCAAAAGTCTTGAACCAGCCCTTATTTATTTGTATTTTGCGTAGGAGAGTTTAGACCCTTTTGGGGGGGGGGGGGGGGGGGTGCTCAACCAAAAGTACCCCTAAAAATGACTATAATAATAACATCATAACTATAACTATATTATAACTACATTATAACTATATTAAAAAGGCTAAAATAAAAACATAACTAAAAATAACTATAATAATATTAGCCTTTTTTAGTATTATTTTCTGGAACTATCTTCAAATGTTATATTTTCCCAACTTGTCCATTTACAACAGTACAGGATGGCCTGTAAACAGGTTTCATGTTGATGTCACGATGTTACACTGCACTCACACAGACGCGTTGCTGCTTCAGCAGTGCGGTTTGTTATCAAAAGCCTCAATAAGGCTTTCGTTGCTGCCAAGCTCCAACGTGGGTTAGCAGACAAGCTGGCGAAGACTAGTTGTGAGCGCTGGTCTTAAATACTGCCGGTTAGATCACCACCAGGTGCGCAATGACAAGGGCTCCATCTAGAGGTGGAGTTCATGGCACTGTAGCGAAAAAAAAAAAACCTTACCCAGACCATGACACTGACTGTACACATTTCCCTGTTTAGATGCAGTCACCCTCTATAATGTAGGCAACAGAACACAGAGATGTTTTCATTTTCCTTTTTTTCTCTTTTGATTTAAGATGAGTACAAGCAGAATTAAAGTTTGTATTCTCATCCTCTTATATTGTTTTCTGATTACTACATTAATATACCACAATGCTCAGTTAGCTTTGCACAAAAACATCATCCAAAGAGCTACTTTTTACTTTCTTACTTTGAGTACATTTCAGAGCCTGTACTTTTTTACTTTTACCTGAATAAAGACGTTGAATCAGTACTTCATTTTTTTGAGTAGTTTTTAACAGTAGTATTTGTACCTCTACTTAAGTGAAGAATGCCTGTACTTTTGCCACCTCTGCTCATTATACATTTGAGTGTATCAGGTTTGTCCAGACCCGAAAAAAATCTGAATAAATCAGACAATAAATTTAAAAACCAATAAATTGCACAAAAATGCTGGATGTTGAAAAAAGAAAGGAAACTCACATATGCAATTTATTTATTTATTTTATTTGTTAGAAGGTTCAATAAAAACTCCAGTTGAGATTTCTGTCAATTATTTCATGGTTGAGACTTTACAGGGTTAAAGTGAAACAAGTTACATTTTACAGAGCAAAAATATAACTAGTCCTATAACTACTACAACTACTATAACAACATGTGTAATGCTTTTACTTATGAAAGAGGTTATAAATGGGATCATAAAAGGGAAAAAAAGGTTTTATTTTCTGTGTATCCTGGGTATAGACCAGTATAAAGATGTGGTTCTTCCCTATAATTGCTGTCTCACATGCTTCATATTGCATTAAAATAATAGAAGCCTGATTTTATTATTAACATGATCAAAACACCCTTTTAGTTTTTTGCACAGTTAATTTTTACATGCTGATATTTATTGTTATTATAATTTCTACAAAGCACATTACACAGAGCTAGAGAATAAACTGTTTCAGCGCACTAATGTGTGTGTCTGTGATTACAGCAAATCCACACTGATGCTGTCAGAGCAGAGCATCTTTCATTCATCAGAATCAGATCAAAGCAGATGTATCAGGTCACCTTATGCAGATGATTTCATGACATCTCACTCTGACTCTGGGTTGTAAAATTCACCACTCCAGGTGTTAAAGTGAATCATTCTCAACACTGCCTGAAGATCCTTACGAACCTCTTTCTCAGCTCTCTGCCTGTTTTCAGCTGAGCGGTCATGCACAGTTGTGCCATTTTTAACTTCTTTCTCATTTTTAAGCAAGTTGCTCAGGCTCTCGGGTTCAGCACAGTTACCATAAGGCCACTCTTTGGTTTCTTCTGTGTTCAAGCCAAACAAATTGTGACATGATCTACAAGGGCTCATTTGTTCACCACGACTGAGACTAAATGCCTCACACCTGATGTTTCCAGGTACTTCAATGGTTCCATCAAAGTAATTTTTTTTTTTGGGATAATAGGTCATCACTGCACCAGATACATATTCATCCCAGTTGCTAAGACAGGAGGCACCAATCACAACTGTCCTCGGGTTACGACCGTTGGTGGACATGGAGACTCCGTAGTACCTCTTTGAATTTTGGTCAGTTTTGGATTTCTGAGAAATGCAGATGATGGAGGAGACCAGAAATTGTGGAGCTAGCTCTCTGATGAGTTCTTGCAGACTCTGCTTTATTTGCTCTTCATTCTCTGGATGTTTCAGCAGGACAATCTGGAAACAGTTACAAATACGGCCAAAATGTTACACCTGCATCCTTAAAATGATCAACTTTCATTTTTTATATTGTAACAGTGGATTTTTTTTAAAATATCTGCATCTAATGCATGCATAAGATCTTATATTGGTTTTTAATACATAGTTGATCAACAGGTTTGTTTAGCAGACTGAGTTATTTAGCTATGCAGGCCAACTGGATGCCTTTTATTTAGATATTATAAGACACGGAGTGGAACAGGTCACGAAAATGTATTTCATTTCAAATCAGTGCTTACTGATTTCTAATCAAATTTGCTAATTGACCTTTTTTTCCAATTTTGCCATGTCAGGTTGTCACAAAAACTAAATTTAATCTTGGAGTTCACTTAACAGAACCAGCAGCTACACAGTAACAGCATCATATATGCCCTGAGGACTGTAAGTATCTCCAGTATTGAGTCTTTAAGATTTTATTTAGAACGAACACATTCTGAAGCAAGCCCCTAGCTCTCCTGCTATCCTGATCTGTTGAAGTATAAGGTACAGTATACTTTTCAGCCTCTCGTTGGATTTGTCAGTGTAAAAACAGTTTGCATTATACTTTCCCTAAAAGTGGAAGTTTGACAGATTGACTGAAAATGTGAGAACAGTTATCTTACCATGTCGAGCACACAGGAGAACGGACTCCGTCTGGGAAGCTGAGTCAGATAGAATTGAAAAGGTCTGGGATATTTTTCCTTTAAGGCTTTCAAAATATCACCATCAGAGATGATTTCTTCTGGAGAAAAGGGGATGCTGTTGATTTTACCCAGAAAGAAGATGCTGTGAAGAATCTGTTGAGTGAAAACAGATTTACTTATTGTTACAAGTGATATAACAGGACTGTGTTAAAGGTGCCAAAGGTAACCCACCTCATCCACTAAGTGTTTACTTCCTGGAGCCATGTTAGACCAGTCATCCATCTTCATGATAATCTTGTAGGCATTTTCTCTGAAACCTTGTTGAGTTTTCAGAAATTCTTCTCTTCTAAAACGATAATGAGTGAGCAGTTAGGGATTTAAAAACACAAGAGATCTGATAACTTTGGCTTCAGCAGAATTTGCAGACATACCTGTTTTGCTCTTGGTCAGCCTATTTTAAACATGAGAGAAAACATATTTAATACTGATAGAATAAAATAACTATCATTGGTGGCTGAGAAGACGACAGTGAAGAAGTGAAAAGCTGCTACTCACCATTGCTGCAGTCTAAGAATGAAACAGAAAGCACAGAGCGAGCAGCCTCCGCCTTAAAATGGTTCCTCGTGTGATTTAAAGAAGACTAACACCCAGCCCTGCACTGGACTCTTACTCTACTGTAGAAAACAGCTATTTTTACCCTGCACACCCATGATCTTTAATGTTGTGTGTATTGTTCTAATGCATTATATTTAAAATACTGTTAAAACTACTCTATTGTACTGTAACTGTCAGTGAGATGAATATAAGTACTTTTATAAGATGTACTATTATGCTCACTCTTGTTTAGTTTATAAAAACACAGTTTCAGATGCACTCACTGAGTTTGCAACAGGAAGGAACAAACACATTACAACATTGTGCAATACTGTTAAACAGCATACAATACTGCAGGTGTTCTGTAGATAAAGTCAGAAAATAATCCACACACAACACAAACAAGTGTTAACTTTGATCACTTTAATTATTCAGTATTCATATTTATTAATGATGGTGTAAATAGGGAGGATGAAATGAGCAGTGGAGCAAGAAGTGAAGTTCACACAGAGAGCAGCTGACATCAAGAAGTGAAACTTTTACTTAAGAATAAACTGGCCCTGTTCCTCAGAAACACTTTGATTGGGTGGAGTTTTCCTGTTGTCGTTATCACGTCTAACTGATACTTCATTAGTTTTTTTTCTTCCTGTTGATGTTGTGAAACTTGCAGTAATAAACTACAGCATCAAAAAACACTTTCTTCCTCCTTTAGCAGATACTATCATCTAATAAATACAATCTGGGTGGAGAAAAAATGGATCAGAATTCCATGGAGAATATAATCCGTATAATTTTACACATTCAGCTCTGCTTTAGCGTTAGTGTGTGGTCAGAGGGGCTCATGCAGTAATACTTCATGCCACAGATGATGATGATGTTTGCTTTCAAGCTGTTGAAGCCAAAAACCTGAAGCTCTTTTGGCCAAATACCAGAATCTGTAAGAAAAAAAAAAGAATTATTAAGAGAACAACAACCTCAATGATTATCCACATCAACCTCTGATAACTCTGAGACACAACATGTCATGTTTCTCAATCCCAGCAAACACCAGCTGTGTTTTACTGAAGTGATAAATAACAAGGAAAGAGCTTCAACCACTGCAGTCAGACATAAAGGCTTCAATCCTGGATCTAAGTCTAAGCTGGGATGGATACCCACCTATGATTTTAGGCTTTTTAAGAACGCTGACTTGGTTTCCTTCACCAGCTTTTGATGCTCTCCCTCCAGTTTCCTCCCCACGCCTCTCATCTTCACTGCTTCCCAGTCCTCCTCAGTCTAAACAGAAGATAACACAATACAAAGAACCTGTCAGGTGATCGATCTCTACCACCAGGCATCTCCAGTCTTATTCTTAACACTCGAACTTCTCACCATATCTTTGAAGGCCTCTCCATTGTAGTAGCTCTTGGATGCTGGATACTCTATGTCTTTGTCACGTAGTTGCTGGAAACTGGAAGCCACCAGATGCAGCTCCTCTCCATCGTAGGCGTACAGCTTTTTGTCCTCACACGTCATCAGCACGAGCTCGTCACATGGACACGAGGTGCCCTCCACCACACCGATGATCTGCATGTTTACGATCTTGGGAAGGTAGAATTTTCCCCAGCCGTTCACTTCTTCATGTTTCCCTTTGTACATGGTGTCCTCAAGCCCTGCTATCCTCAGCATGGCGCCAGCTGGATTCTTCAGGCTTAAATGCTTGTTTTTGTATTTGGAAACAAAATCTGACACCCATTCCAAGTATTTTATACCTGGAAATAAGCAGAGAAGATGATCTCACTGATCTCATATGTTCTGACTACTGTCCATGTGCACAAAGGGAAGACTTTCTTCAGTAAAAAGACAACAAAGGCTGACGTGAATCATTCTGCTGAACTCACTAAAGACCAAAGTTTGAGACCCTCCTGGAACAGATTTTTACACTTAGGCTAAAAAATGACTGCGATAAAGGAAAAAAGATATAGATTGTTTTTTGTAACTATTATGCCATCAGACAGAGGTCTATGGTATGTAGAGGAAAAGCATGCCGTTACCTTCTGCCCTCTCACACTGCTGCAGATCTGGCATAACAAGAGAATGATGTGCACTGAAAGAAATAAAAAGGTTACAGTGATCATGGGAAACTGCAAAGTATCACAACACAATCTATGAAATCCCAAAATGCAGTGTGGTGTCTGTAAGCACCAAACATGACATCTCTGCACATTTGTCTTCTGATATGTAGATACCTTGCAAATACAGCCATTTCAGCCCTCTGTCACCTAGAAAAACAGGTGATTGTCAAAACAGTCATATAAAATCCAACTTCACATTGCTTCACATGAAAACTGCTCCATAAAAAGCATTGTAAAAAATAATATAAAAAATCCTTTTCAAATATAATTGACATTGTCTGTAGTAAATAACATTACATAAAATGATGGCTTTTTTCTGTTATTTGCTTCTCACTCAGTATATTTATTCTTAGCCTCAACACTGTATGATTACGTTTAAAAACGAAACTAAGGTGAATGTGACAAACAAAGCGCTTTCTTGTTCTGTGATAATGTAAAGTTATTCATGTAAACACAAACCGAAACACAAGCGAGTAACAAACGGACGGAAAACATTTCTTCATTAAAAACTCGCACAAACAAGCAGCAGCAGCCTCACTTCACTGCGACAGCGCTTTAAAAATGAAGCTAGGCGTTACGTACCAGAGCTTTCTACGCAGCGCTTTATCAAGCCGAGAGAAAGTCACGCGAAAAAAACAACTCATTACTAATTACGAGTATCAGAGAGGTTCAGCTGAGAGTAGTTACCAGGTTTACAGACGCACACTGACGTTTTCTGTCCTCTCGGAAGAAGCTGTGGTATCAGTAACAGCAGACTCGGTACCACTGACTGTGCTGCCTTCACGTGCTCATCAACCGTTGGGATTTACAGTACTGTGCAGAAGTCTTGAACCAGCCCTTATTTGTATTTTGCGTAAACGAGTTTAGACCCTTTTGGGGGGTGCTCAAGCAAAGGTGTTATGCTAAAAAAGCTATAATAAAAACATAAATAATAATAATAATGATGATAATAATAATGGTATTCACCGAATTTCCCAGAGGAACCCACCCGAGGGATTAATAAAGTTTTATCTTATCTTATCTCTTAGTAGCACATTTTAGTATTACTTCCAGGAATTATGTTCAAATTTTATATTTTCCCAACTTGTCTATTTACAGCAGTACAGGGTAGAATGAAAACAGTGTTGTTGATGTCACGATGTTGCCCTGCACTCACACAGAGGCGTTGCTGCTTCAGCAGTGTGGTTTGTCATCAAAAGCATCAATAAGACTTTCGTTGCTGCGGCAGAAAGATACAGCGGCGGAGCGGTGGGTTCGGTGTGTGGTGTCAGGGAAGGCTGGTTTTCACATCCTGCAAGCATCATCTAATCATGCCTTCCCTATTTCAGTAGCGGCCAGGCTGGAGAGGAGGAGAGAGCTGCCGGAGCAGAGCCGGAGCAGTGAACACTGCAAATTGCTGAAGCACACAGTGTCCACAGTGATACTGTAAATAAAATAGAAAGCAATAACGCAAGCTTGTGCGTCGTGTTGGGTCCTTTGGGGTCACATCCAGATTCCCCAAACATTCAGAAAGGGGCTTCATCAGAGAAAACGACTTTACCCCAGTTCTCACAGTCCACTCGCTCTAATTTTTGCAGAATATCAGTCTGTCCCTGGTGGGTTTTTTTTTTTTTTTGGAGGTAAGTGGCTTCTTTGCTGCCCTTCTTGACACCAGACCATCCTCTAGGAGTCTTCGCCTCATTTTACGTGCAGATGCACTCTTACCTGCCTGCTGCCATTCCTGAGCAGGCTCTGCACTGGTGGCACCCCGAACCCGCGGCTGACTCACCTTTAGGAGACAGTCCTGGCGCTTGCTGGATTTTTGGGGGCCTGAAGCCTTCACAACAATTCAACCTCTTGATGAAGCGATAAATGGTTGATTTAGGTGCAGTCTTAGCTGCAACAACATCCTTGCCTGTGAAGCCCTTTTTATGCAACGCAATGATGGCTGCATGCGTTTCCTTGTGGGTAATCATGGTTAGCAGGAAGAACAATGATTTCAAGCATCACCCTCCTTTTAATGCATCCAGTCTGCTATTCTAATTAAATCAGCATGTCATAATGACACATATTCTCACTTGTGTTAACAAGAAGATTATTGAAATGATCTCAGCAGTGGAAATGGGGTTTTTGGGATTAAGTTCATTTTCATGCCAAAGAAGGACTTTGCAATTCATCTGATCACTCTTCATAACATTCTGGAGTATATGCAAATTGCCATCATAAAAACTGAAGCAGTAAAATGAAGGCTAATATTTGTGGCATTCTCAAAACGTTTGGCCATGACTGTACAAACACAAAGAGCAGTGAACGTCAGAGCAGCAGTAGCCCAGATCAGCTGATTGTAGTCTGTACACAAAGAAGATCTACTGGAGCTCTCAATAGAAATGGTTGCAAGTTGTGATACTTCCCCTCACTGAGCCACTACAAATGATTTTAGGTTTCCTACACCTGCTGAATCCCACTTCAACCCCTGACTGTTATGGCAGCAAGGGCTTAGTGCACGAAGATGGACCCAAATGCAGATCTAGGCAGAGGCACAATTGGTAGGTTTTCAAAGAGACTTTATTTAAAGAACACAAGGTAAATACTTATACTCAGGAAACACGAGAGGAGAACCGAAACGTGAGTCAGAAGCAGTCGTGGGTTGTAGATAAAGGTCACTGAAACGGAGGGACAGAAATGTTAGTGGAATACTGAGTGAGGTGATGGGAGATAAGGCAACTGAATGGCTTTCCAGTGGCTTACTTGCTTGCAGGTGGAGTGTGACGTGAGGGGGAGGTGGAATGGTCCGGGTGAGGATCCAGAAGGGGTGAGCGTGGATTGTGAATCCAGCCTGAGTGATCTGGTGGTACAAGGTTATTGTGGCAGGAGGGCAGGCAGATGAAGAGCAATAGAACCAGAGCTTGAACCAGTGGTGTGAGATTCACAGAACTGACCAGCATCCAGGTAAGCAAGGTTATTGCCAGGGTGAAGGAATGAAGGACCGAGAGAAACTAGAACACAAGGAGCCACAGGGTAAGCAAAACAGAAACTTGATGTACTCCACAGTGATGGCCCGTTTGAAGCTGAAGCTCCGTCGCATGTGTCAAAAAAAAGAAAAATCAACACACTGCTTCAGAAACACTCAGCTGAAGCTTGGTTTGTCTGAACAGAGTCATGTGATCAACGCTGTCCGAAGCTTCATTCAGCATGTCACTGCTTCAGTACCCATTTCAATTGTTTATAAGGAATTAAAATCAATGGCAGGATTTTTGTTGTGTTTTGATGATTATTTTGTGTGAGAGGTAGCGAACCAGTGTGTGACATAATTAGAGACATGGAGACAGACGCTCTGCCTATTCCCAAATAAAAACCAGTTCATCAGCAATTCTGCTTCCAGGTCTAAAATGTACATAAGAAATACACTATACATACAGTTATAATTATAGAGGTTAGTGTATATTATATATAAACGTACCTGTTCACTTGTTAATTGCATAATCATGTGGAGGCAGGGACCTCACAGCACAAGCATGCTCCCAACCTATTAGAAGATTGTGCTGTACATTGTTATATATATAGTGGGGTTTTTTTAGTAGTGAAAACACCAAGAAATCACAAGTAAAAGGAGAACACACTATAGCACATGCTTAAACAGGGAAGGTTTATTCATCAAAATGATTTATTATTATTATTATTATTATTATTATTATTATTATTATTAAAATAGACATATTTTCACCCCCCAAAAAAACATGTTCAAGGCACCATATCAGCCTGAAATCAGACAGCACTGTCACATGATATCAAACTGAAACTGTCAATTCAGCTCTTTAGAGTGGGCAATCATGATGAAGCAGTTCATTATAAGTTGTAGATTGAAGCAGAGCTTCATATTTTTGGCCACCAGATGTCACAAAGATGAGTGAAAAAACTGCATTGAAAAGCTTTGAATAATGAACTGTTTTTCAATACAAGCCTCAATGCATCAGAAAGCTTCATTTGGCCATCACTAATGTACTCTCTAAACTCGATAGCCAAGCTCTAATGTGGGTTAGCAGACAAGCTGGTGAAGACAAGTTGTGAGCGCTGGTCTTAAATACTGCCGGTTAGATCACCACCAGGTGTGGAGAGCAGGTGCAACTGTAGGGAAAAAAACCCTTCCCCAGACCATGACACTGACTGTACACATTTCCCCTGTTTAGATGCAGTCACCCTCTATGATGTAGGCAACAGAAAACAGAGATGTTTTTATTTTCCTTTTTTTCTCTTCTGATTTAAGATGAGTAAAAGCAGAATTAAAAATCCGATTAAAGTTTGTATTCTCATCCTTTTATGTTGTTTTCTTATTATTACATTAATATAGCACAAGGCTTAGTTAGCTTTGCACAAAAATGTCATCCAAAGAAGGTTAATCAGTACTTCAACTTTTACTGGAGTATTTTTTAACAGTAGTATTTGTACTTAAGTGAAGAATCTCTGTGCTTTTGCCACCTCTGCTCATTATACATTTGGGTGTACCAGGTTTGTCCAGACCTGAACAGACTCAAATCCCTCTCTGGGAAACTCGTTCCAGACCCCAAGCCATGCATTGAGGTGAGCCTGATGATATCTAGCGGTAGCTCTCAACCTCATGCACTAGCCCTCCCTGCAGGAGGTGGGCCTACAGGAGGGCAGACCCATATCATCTCTTCAGGGTCCATCAATAGTGTGGACCATGAAAAAATCTGAATAAATTACACAATAAATTAAAAAAACAATAAATTGCACAAAAATGCTGGACGTAGACAAAAAAAGAAAAGAAGAAAACTCAAATATGCAGTTCATTTATTTATTTAATTTGTTAGAAGTTTCAATACACACTCCAGTTGGGTTTTCTGTAAATTATTTTATGGTTGAGACTTCACAGGGTTAAAACCCTTTAAACCAGGGGTGGGCAACTCCAGGCCTCGAGGGCCGGTGTCCTGCAGGTTTTAGATATCACCCTGGGTCAACACACCCGAATCACCTGATTAGTTCATTACCAGGCTTCTTGAGAACTTCAAGATATGTTGAGGAGGTCATTTAGCCATTTGAATCAGCTGTGTTGGATCATGGACACATCTAAAACATGCAGGACACCGGCCCTTGAGACCTGGAGTTGCCCACCCCTGCTTTAAACCCTAACCCGTCACTGGCGACAGGTTTTTCCGAATTATTATTTAAATTATCGTAACTTTTGAACCATTTGCACAATTGAAAAAGTTCCAACTTTTTCTGAAAGCAGAGTCTCTGCGCTTTCCAGTGATATTAGGGTCATTACGGTACTCCGAGGCATGGGATGACAGCAGCCCCGGGAAAACGAAGGTTGGTTGAGAGAAAAGAAAGCGAGCGAGTACAACGGAGATCGAGAGAAAATTGATATTTTATCTTACATTTGGGTGTTTTTTGTTTTGTTTTGTTTTTATCGTGGTTTTATATTGCTTTCTTTTTGCAGCTGTTTGCTGTGTTTTTTTTTTTTTGGGGGGGGGGGTTGCCGTGACTTACCTTTTTTAAAACTGTGTTTTTATCGTGTTTTGGCGTATTTTTCTGCTGTAGTTTTTCTTCGTGGATTTTTTTTTTGTGCGATTTCATTCATGATGAGGACGACAGGACGGATCTTTGCCATTCATGGCCAAAGTTGAGGCTGGTGCTATGTACGTCGGCATGGCCGTGGAGATAGTGGTGATGCCTCTCGCAGCCGGTCACCACATCGTCCAGTAGCTTGGAAAACGGAGGCAGAAACGGATGATGCTGTTCGTCATCCTCCAAGGTTCAGACTAAAGAGAACCCTCGGAGTTCAACCTCCTCTCAGTGCTACACAATCCCCAGGTGAAATCTTCTCCAATTTTTTTGATGATGAAGTACTAAAATGCTTGTGTGCAAACACAAACAAAAATGCTGCAAAAAATAAGGAAAAGGGCAAACCATTTGCCTGGAATGAAATAACACCAGAAGAGCTACAAAAGTACCTGGCCTTGTTACTTTCCATGGCAGTCTGCAATTTTCCAAAAATGTCAGACTTTTGGAGGAAAAACACAATTTTTCATGTTAGTTTTTCTGCCACTGTAATGTCCGAGACCGGTTTATGGCCATCACGTCCAATCTTCATATCAGTGATCCAGAAGAAGATGCGGCCAATGACAAAAAAAAAAGGGCATAAAGGACTATGACATACTTCACCGGGTCAGACCTCTCCTTGAGAAGATGAGAAATCTGTGCATGAGTAACTACCACCCAGAGCAGCATATTTCAGTTGATGAGAGGACGGTTGCTTCAAAGGCAAGAATAGCCATCAAGCAATACATAAAGGCCAAACCCACCAAGTGGGGGCTAAAGTTTTTTGTTGTTCCTGATGTCAATAGCTACACAATAGACTTCAAGCTTTATACAGGGAAATCAAAGTTGTCATCAGGGAAAGGACTCTTTTTATGTGGTTACATCACTGGTGGACGAAGACTATCTGGGATCGGGTTACATTGTTTACTGTGACAACTTCTACACCAGTCCAGCCCTCTTCCAACACTTGAAAAAGCAGGGATTTAGGGCTTGTGGTACATACAAGCAGGGCACACTTAGTGTTCCACCCACTCAGGAAAATGCTCTCCATAAAAGATCACCAAGAGGCTCCATTCGGTGGATCAGGGACAGTGACCTTTTATTTGTAAAGTGGATGGACAGTCGAAAAAGTCTCTGTCTGTACTACCTTCCACCCTGTGTACAGTGGGGACACAGTGTTACGCTGGCAGGAAAAGGAAGATGGACATTTTGAGAGGGTTTCTGTCCCCAGACCGACAGCTGTGACTGAATACAATAAATACAGACAGACTAGAAATGGTAATTGTGCATGCACTGGAATGCAAACATAGGGACGTTGCTGCCACAGTGTAACTCAGTGTAACACAGTAAACTGAAAATGCCAGTTACAGATGACGTGGCATCACTGTTTGAAAGTGACCAATCATATTAAGGCCTTTCTCCCTATGGTCTCCAAACTGTCTCCAAACTGTCAAAGGTCAGAGTGATTTGAGTGAGCAGCATTCATCTGTGAGAGCAGAGCTGCCTATGAGGGTGTGAATCTGCTGCAAGTCTCACAAAGCAGACAGCAGGATGGCTAAATGAAGCTTTCTGAAGCATTGAAGCTTGTACTGAAAAACTGTTCATTATTTGAAGCTTTTCAACACAATCATCTTTGGTGACATCTGGTGACCAAAAATATGAAGCTCAGCTTGAATCTACAACCTATAATGAACTGCTTCATTATGATTGCCCACTCTAAAGAGCTGAATTGACAGCTTCTGTTTAATATCATGAGACAGTTCTGTCTGATATCAGGCTGATATGGTGCTTTGAACATGTTTTTGGTGGGAGAAAAATTTCTATTTTAATAATAAATTATTTTGATGAATAAACCTTCCCTGTTTAAGCATGTGCCATCGTGTGTTCTCCTTTTACTTGTAACTTCTTGGTGTTTTCACTACTATAAAAACACTATATATAACAATGTACAGCACAATCTTCTAATAGGTTGGGAGTTCGCTTGTCCTGTGAGGTCCCTGCCTCCACATGATTATGTAATTATTAACCAGTGGACAGGTACGTTTATATATAATATACACTAACCTCTATAATTATAACGGTATGTATAGTGTATTTCTTGTGTACATTTTAGACCTGGGAAGCAGAATTGCTGATGAACTGGTTTTTATTTAGGAATAGGCAGAGCGTCTGGCTCCATGTCTCTAAATATGTCACACACTGGTTCGCTACCTCTCACACAAAATAATCATCAAAACACAACACAAATCCTGCCAATGATTCAATTCCTTATAAACCATTGAATTGGGTACTGAAGCAGTAACGTGCCAAATGAAGCTTCGGCACATCATTGCTCACTTGACTCTGTTCAGATGAACAAAGCTTCAGCTCAGTGTTTCTGAAGCAATGTGTTGATTTTTTTTTTTTTTTTTGACACATGTGCCGGAGCTTCAGCTTCAAATGGGCCATCACTAGCAGACACTGTTGTGTGTGTGACGTCTGCTTTGTTGGCTTGGCTGCTTAGCTTCTCTGAATTTACATGAAAGAAATTTAACTGGGTGGCATTGCATAACTGTGCCGATGAAGTTAAATTATTTCCAGGGACAGGGGTGATTTCAGGTAGGAATGGAAATGGAGAACTGCTTCCTGTAGAAAACAGGCTCCTAGTAGTCCACTTCCTTTGAATTCCTAGTCTGTCTATTGATCCTGCTTATCGGGTCTTGCACTAGCACGACAAACAGCTGATTACAGTTCGTGTGTCAGAGGAGGAAAATAGCGACGCAGTATACAGCATGGATATGAGCATTTATTTTTATTGCACAAAAGATGGCATAAATGGTAAAGTGGAAAACTGCATCCAGGTCAGAAACAACAAATAAAGCTGGTATCATAACTTTGGTTCTTAGCAAGCATCTGCCAAGACAGCATGGTAACGCTAAACTAGCCAAGAACCCAGAGTAAAAGCTAATTGAACAAAAATGTTACCTTCAAAAGCAATTAGACAATCCATTGTAGCGTCTAAGAATGATTCAGAATAAATAATCACAATTTACAATACAATAGACTGGTTTTAGGGTGGACACTTTAGTTATTAAATCTCAGGCAAAGGCTCAATCATATTGACCAGAAATTTTCCAAAGCAAATAAGCAGTTAAACATGCACACCAATTTATTCCGTCACTTAACCACATAAAGGCAGTCCATTTCACTTTTAGCAAATTTACAAAAAAAATAATAAATTCCACTGTGTCTGAGTGAGTCTAACCTGCTTCTCTCTCCAGTGTTGAGTCCTGCCTTTGACAGCTGACTCCAATCAGCTATTAGATCAAAAGTACTTGACGACGGCTCCATTTCCAGAGTAGCTGTGTAGTGTGGTTTTAATGTTTCTACCTGCTTGGTGGGCATAAAGGTGGTTTTCTTAGGGAATCATCGATTAATATTCCCTTTGTGATCAACTTCTAGGTATAACAGTATAAATTATTTCTTTTGATAATGGTTTGTCTGTCTTTTAATTATTAACAAAGCCTTCTAGTTTGAAAACGTTGCCTCCTTGTCTCCCTTTGGACTCGTGTGCTCTGGATTTCTTGGGAAATAAATGTGTGGGGTTTCTTTTTTTTTTTTTGTCTAAGATTTTGAAAATAAGGAGGAGGTCTGTAAACGGAATCTATTGTTCTTCATACTGAGCTTGTTCCTGATGGTAGAGGTAGCGAATGTTCCTGGTTGAATGCCAGCTGAGCTTTTTCAACTTCTTACTTTGTACACTTTTATTATTTTGCCCCCTTTTTTTTTTGCTGCTGGAGTAATCCTAAGCAGATATAAATTTCCTGTTGGGGGGTTGGCAGTTCACAGCTCCAGCCTTTGCCTTTCATGTTTCTTTGAAAGGCAGTTGGGTAGATAGTTGGGTAGGTTGGTGTGACTAGGAGAACTGGGGAAGTGTGTATTGGTTGTGTAGCGCACTGTGGGTAAATTGTTTTAAGTTCAGCTAAGGCATAGGTGTCAAACTCTGGCTCACGGGCCAAATTTGGCCCGCAGCCTAATTACATTTGGCCCGCGAAGCCATACCAAAATACTATTAGAGTTGGCCTACTGGTATTATACAGCTAATATATATATATTGTTTAGTATTAAGCTTTGCTTGCTCCATATTCAGTTTTTCAGCAAAACTTGTTTGAGTCCATAAGAAAAGATTCATTCTTATATCTGGAGGAAGATATATATATATTTTTAATAAATATTAATGTTAGCCCGCGACTTTGTTCCAGTTTTGAATTTTGGCCCACTGTGTATTTCAGTTTGACACCCCTGAGCTAAGGCAATTTAAAAAAAAATAGCTAAATTTGTCCTGGGCCATCATATGACAGCTTGTTAGTAATGGAATGAAAACGAATGGCTGTACTCGCTCATGAAAAAGAAGTGTAACACATCCAAACGTTATGTTCTTTTGTCCTTACAGAAATAGTGATTCCTTCAGAATGTCAGGTAAATGTCAACTTCAGAGTCATAAAGGCAAACTACCTGCGATGCTTCTTGATAGCCTGAAGAAGGCCGAAACTAAACTGTGTTCAGTATCCTGAGCGAAGAAGAGGCTGGGGAGCTAGGTCTTGGCTTTGCTGAAACATAGGCCTGTCATGTCACAAGGGACACAAGTCTGTAAAGGCATCGATCCTTCAAGGAATGAAAATTATACCTTTTTTGGTATTATGAGACATTTCCTCTTATCTGGATTATTGGTTTAATATAATAACAGAGTCTTTGCAAAATCCAAGAAAACCTGAAACGGGAACTTAGTTTGTTGACAAAGTTAATACCTTTGGTCTTTCAGCAGTGGATTCTGTTTTTTCTTTCCTTTGTGAGAAAATGGATCACTTCTCTTAAATTATGAAACTTGTTGATTTTTTTTTTTGCTATCAATGTCATCTGTAAAACAGGATCTGTAAAAATGTTCACTGTTGTTTTAACTTTGTATTGAGTTAACTGTTGAGCAAAATGTTTGGTTCCTAATCCACACAATATTACGTAAGTGACATTACATATCGCACAAATGTGGCAAAGAAAGAAACAGATCACATATGTGTTAATATAAATGTATATGTGTCACAGTCTTGGGTTTCAGTTAATTTCCTGTTTTATTTTGTGAGTCTTGGTATGTTTACACTGTTGTCATTTTTATTTCCTCTTTGTCTTCCCTTATTAGTGTTACTCTATTGAGTCAGTCTTATTATTTAACCATCAGATAATTACTCACTTTGAGTTTGTGTATGCTCCACATTTGGATTGGTGTCTGACTCCCCATGCTTGAGTTGTGCCTGTCTATTGTATTAAAGATTTAGATGTTTGGACTTGTGTGCCTATTAGGATTAGGATCAGTGCAATTGGTAATTGACTGGGTTTAAGTTAGTGGCCTGGAAAACAGGCCCCAGGGATCTGGTCATTTTAAAGACCGGAGTAATCTGTGAGAGCTATTTAAATAGATGTAAACTTTATACACAGGTTTTTACCTTTAGTGTTTCAGAGGGTTAAAAAGATAATGTCCATAATTTATAATTTTTGAAGAGATATTTAATTTAATTAAGTAGGAGCAAAGCAAAAGCCGAATCAAATAATCATAGAATCAAATCACTTGCACTATACTGAAATCCAGTCTACTCTGAGCTAATGCTGGTTTCTAATACTGATGTTGGGGTGAAGGAGAGAGAGGAGGGTGGGCACACCCTGGCCACTGGGGCATTAGTTCTGTTCTGTGTTATACAATCCAACAGGAAAGCAGCCAAACCATTGGACATTGGTCAAGTTAACTTTCCTGAATACATACACACAGAGAACCTCTGAGCCCCAAGGTCAGCATTAGCACAAACATTCCACTTTATAGAGAATCTCAGTGAGAGGTCAGATATTGAGACTCCTATTTAGATTCTTCTTATTCATCATTATGACTAGACTTATACCTGGTTATATTCTTAATTGCAATTAGGCATGATTAACTTTTAGCAAAATCACATACCGATAACTCTATTATAGTACTCTGCATTCAATCATAAAAAGGCTGGATGTTGAAACCTTTTACTTCCCTTTTGGATGACTCACAGGACCTCAACCTCTGCCACTCCATGTCCAAAAACCGCCAGGTACTGTTTTATGGAGCAAGAAATTAAGAGCGATGATTTTATGAATAATACCAACAATTACAAAAGCAGACCTTTAGTAGTAATAGATAATACTTTATTCATAATGCATAGTAATATAAAAATAAGACCCTACTGAAAGATGACGGGCACAGATGAAGCAGTACAAAATACAAGCAACCAACCTAAAGTAATGAATAAAACACATTTCAAATAACACCTGCTTGACAGTTAGAGACCAAACAATTTCTTTCCTTGGCAGAAAGTTAAGACAGCTATTCAGCTTTAGTTTTCAATAAAGTTAGGCAACTAAAGCAGTCCCTTTGAAATGTCTACATAAGATGCAGAGTCTACTTGTACTTGTGCATAGACTTGGCTTTAACAGTTTCTAAAACATTTAGTTTTTCAACAGCATCTGTGCATTTCTTGTCTGTGCTTTGTACTACACAATTATCTTTCAAAGTTGATAAAGGAGTTTTCAGAATGATTTTCATTTGTTTAAAATGGCTACAAGATATTATAGTGTTATAGTAAGAGAATGTACAACAAGTGCACTGAAGTGTTTCAACTGATGCAAAAAAAACAAAACAACAGATTTTCAAACAAACTTGGTATTTTTTTTTTTTATCACTTGAGTCCTCACAGTGTACAGAGTAATGCCTTTCTTTCATTACAAATTTTGCCAAGGTACAAATGTCTGTTTCCATGTTTGGATAGTTGTCATTGTCCAGCTCTGCTAATTTTGCAAGTAGCACTAGATCAGGGGTGTCCAAACTTTTTGCAAAGAGGGCCAAATTCTATAAAGTGAAGATGCCTGGGGGCCAATGGTTCCTTTTGACTTTTTTTTCCATAACAAAGTTACATGAAAATATAATGAAGAACAATTTTAATAGTCACAATTACCTTTATTTTTAAAATAGAAATGTATATCTAAATAAAAGACACTCAGGCAAGCATTTACAACTCTAAAGACACAATTCCGCCTTTCATTTATATCTGGAGAGTCAGACAACATTGAACAAACTGTATAGATACCCTAAATTTCCATGAGTTTGCAATATCTTTGCCTAATGAACATTTAAACAGGAGTTATAAGTAATGAAAAGTGTTCTGTTATCAATAAAGTTTTTTTTTTTTTAAGTGAATTTTGCTCTTGACTTTTACAAGACCTTTCAGGAAGCCAAAGTTTTTCACATCTACTGGAAGATTGCATAACTGGAAGTTCACTTGCCGAAAGAAATAAACACATTTGTAAATTTACACAATATGTACACAACACAATCAACTATGAATTAAGAGCATAACATCAACAGTTAAAACCAAATCCTAAGAGTTTAATCAAATACGTTTCCTTTTGTGGACTGCATTAGCGTGCTTTATGCTTTTTACTGTTCAGGAACACATGAGTTATGCAGGGATGTCACTCCTGGAGGGCTGCTCTTCATTTGATTCAACTGTGCTAAACCAGAAAGAACTAAAACATGCATAGCAGCTCTCCAGTACAGAATTTGGACATCCCTGGACTAATGAGAGGGGTGATACTGAGATCTAGATTTTAGTAAAGCAATCAGGTCTGGTTTGAAGGCAGTGGTTGAGATGCGTAAAATATCACGCAAGTGGGAGTCACTCATCCTTGATCTCAATCGGTTCTTGTTTAAGTTCATGACAGAGAACGTTTGCTCACACAAATATGTGGAGCCAAATAAACTCAGCATTTTCTTAGCAAGAGATCGCACTTCAGGAAACCTGTCTTTGTCTAGCTGCCGATAAAAGTCAACAAGAGAACACTGCTGGTGTTTTCCACGGCACTCATCGTCACACTGCAGCTCAATGAGCTCCAGCTGAAGCTGCGGAGGAGCATCATCAGGGTCCACGGAGAAGGGAGATGAGAAAAGCAGCATGTCTTTTTCAATAGCTGCAAAGTCCTGAAAGCGTTTGTTAAATTCTCCAGAAAGAGACGCGATAGCTGTTGCGTAACTCTTCATTTGGACATTAATGTCCACTGGGAAACTGTCAATAACCTCTTTCAAAGCTGGGAAGTGTGCGGTACAGGGCTCTGTTAGGGACAAGTGTCTTTGGAAAAGTTGCAGTTTGGTTCCAAAGGCCTTGATGTGAGCGTATAGTTGGCTCACCACTGCGTCTTTTCCTTGAAGATTAACATTCAGCGCATTCAGATGCTTCATAATGTCAACCAAAAAAGCCAGATTTGCCAGCCATACAGGATCAGACAGTTTTTCCATTGGTTGTCCCTTCTCATCTAAAAACTGTCTGATTTCCTCTCTGAGAGAGAAAAATCGCTGTAGTGCAGACCCCCGACTTAGCCACCTCACATAATAAATTACGTCACCATATTCAAATCAAATCAAATCACTTTTATTGTCACATCACATGTGCAGGTACACTGGTACAGTACATGTGAGTGAAATTCTTGTGTGCGAGCTTCACAAGCAACAGAGTTGTGCAAAATACAATAATGTAAAACAAGCAAAATATAAAAATGGCTAATCTAAAAAGTAATAAATATATGTACAATATGTAAAGGTATATACATTACTGAATGTGTATACTAAATATGTTTTTCTACGTGTGTGTGTTTGAGTGTGTATATAGTATGTATATACATGTTTTACAAATGAAATAAAGTAAACAATAAAATAAGATATATAAAATATACAGAGGTTGGTATGTGCAAAACAGTGGTATTTATATACAGTATGGAGTGCATAATGTTGAAGTTCCAGTAGTGAGGGTGAGGTGTCTATGACGTGTTCAGCAGTCTGATGGCCTGATGGAAAAAGCTGTCTCTCAGTCTGCTGGTACGGGACCGGATGCTGCAGAACCTCCTTCCTGATGGAAGTAGTCTGAACAGTTTATGGCTGGGGTGACTGGAGTCCTTGATGATCCTCCCCGCTTTCCTCGGGCACCGCTTCCTGTAGATGTCTTGGAGGGAGGGAAGCTCACCTCCAATTATCCGTTCAGCACACCGCACTACTCTCTGGAGAGCTTTGCGGTTGTGAGCGGTGCTGTTGCCGTACCAGGTGGTGATGCATCCAGTGAGGATGCTCTCAATGGCACAGCGATAGAAGGTCCTGAGGATGCGGGGGCTCATGCCGAATCTTTTCAGTCTCCTGAGAAAGAAGAGGCGCTGCTGCGCCTTCTTCACTGTTTTGTTTATGTGTACTGACCACGTAAGATCCTCAGCCAGATGTACACCAAGGAAGCGGAAGCTGCTCACTCTCTCCACAGCGGCGCCGTTGATGGTGATGGGGGTGTGTACTCCTCTGCACCTCCGGAAGTCCACTATCAACTCCTTTGTCTTTGCGACGTTGAGGGTGAGATGGTTGTCTTGACACCAGTGGGTCAGGGCGCTGACCTCCTCCCTGTAGGCCGTCTCATCACCGTTGGTAATAAGACCCACCACTGTAGTGTCGTCCGCAAACTTCACAATGATGTTGGAGTTTCTAGTGGCCGTGCAGTCGTAGGTGTAGAGTGAGTACAGGAGAGGGCTCAGTACACACCCCTGTGGAGCACCAGTGTTCAGTGTGATGGGGGATGAGGTGGTGCTGCCCAGTCTGACCACTTGGCGTCTGTCAGACAGGAAGTTAAGGATCCAGCTGCCGAGGGAGCTGCTCAGTCCTAGATCCTGCAGTTTCCTGTCCAGCTTCGAGGGAACGATGGTGTTGAATGCTGAGCTGTAATCTACAAACAGCATTCTCACATACGTGTCTCTCTTCTCCAGGTGTGACAGGGCAGCATGGAGTGTCAGGGCTATGGCATCATCAGTGGACCTGTTGTGGCGGTATGCGAACTGTAGAGGGTCCAGTGAGTCGGGTAGTGCAGAGCAGATGAAGTCCCTGACCAGCTTCTCGAAGCATTTGCTCACGATGGGGGTCAGGGCTACAGGTCGCCAGTCGTTCAATGAGGAGATGGTGGAGGATTTGGGTACAGGGACGATGGTGGCCATTTTGAAGCAGGCTGGGACTACAGACAGAGAGAGGGAAAGGTTGAAGATGTGTGTAAACACTCCAGCCAGCTGAGCCGCGCATGACTTGAGGACGCGGCCGGGAATCCCGTCCGGACCAGTAGCTTTGCGCGCGTTCACCCTCCTGAAGCACTTCCGCACATCCTCCTCAGACACAGTGTGCGCACTGACGTCATCCGCGGTGCGCACACTGTCCGGTCTCATGGTGTTCGCTGTGTCGAATCTGGCGTAGAATACGTTCAGATCCTCACACAGAGAGGCCGTGGTCTGCGGTGTGCTGGTTTTCCCTCTAAAGTCTGTGATCGTGTTTAGTCCCTGCCACATACTCCGAGGGTTGTCAAAATGTTGCTCCACCTTGTCCCTGTACTCACGTTTGGCTGCTTTGATCGTCTTCCGGAGTTGGTAATGTGCGTGTTTGTAGTCCGATGTGTTCGCGGAGGCAAAAGCGGTGCTCCGTGCCGCCAGTGCTGTGCGAACATCTCCGTTAATCCAGGGTTTTTGATTTGGGAAGGATTTAACTGTTCTGGATGGGACGACATCTTCCACGCATTTTCTGATAAATCCGCAGACTGAGTCTGTGTACTCATCAATGTCTTTAGCAGCCACGTGAAACATTTCCCAGTCCGCGTGATCAAAACAGTCCCGCAGCGTAGACTCCGATTGGTCCGACCAACGGTGCACCGCCCTCAGGGTTGGAGCTTCCTGTTTCAGCTTCTGCCTGTAGGCGGGCAGGAGCAGGATGGAGCGGTGATCTGATTGGCCGAATGGGGCGCGGGGGAGGGCTTTGTATGCATCCCGGAAAGAGGTGTAGCAGTGGTCAAGAAGCCGGTTTCCACGAGTGCTGAAATGGATGTGTTGGTGTAGTTTTTCTTAGACTTTCTTCAGGTTACCCTTATTAAAGTCCCCGGTCGTGATAAACGCCGCCTCTGGGTGTGCGGTTTCCTCACTGCTGATCGCGCTGTACAGTTCCCTGAGTGCTCGGTCAGTGTCGGCTTGTGGGGGAATGTAAACCGCCGTAATAATCACTGCTGTGAATTCCCTCGGTAGCCAGAATGGCCGGCACTTAATCATCAGGTACTCCAGGTCCGGTGAGCAGAAAGATTTGACCGGGTGCACGTTCGCATAATCACACCAGCTGTTGTTGATCATGAAACATACACCACCGCCTCTGCTTTTCCCAGTAAGCTCCTGTGACCTGTCCGCGCGGTGCACAGAGAACCCCGGTAGTTGTATTGCGGAGTCCGGTACCTTGTCCGATAGCCAGGTTTCTGTGAGGCAGATCACGCAGCAGTCCCGCATCTCTCGCTGGAATGAGATCCGTGCCCGAAGCTCGCACAGCTTGTTCTCCAGAGACTGCACATTAGCCAGTAATAAACTGGGTAACGGTGGTCTGTTAGTGCGCCGTCTCAGTCGAACCAGAATGCCAGATCTTCTCCCTCTGCGTCGGCGTTTGCGGCCTCCACGGGCCCAGAACAAAGGCGTCTCAGGTGAGATGAATGGGGGGTCTGCAAACGGAGGGTCCGTGTTGCAAAACTTGAACTCCGGAAAGTGATGAGAAAGTCCATCTTTTATGTCCAGTAAGGTTTGTCGGTCGTACACAAGGAGACATGTGCTACTCGTGAAAAAATAAAGAAAAAGTAAAATTAAACACAAAAAACAGCTGTTGCTTGGGGGAGCTCGCGACGAGGCGCCATCTTGGTTGGTTTCAGCCTGGATGTCATGCAGAAACTGCTGAAACTGTCAGTGGTACAGAGCTTTAGAGCGAATACAGTTGATTGTCTTTGCTACTGGTTTCATAACATCATCAAATTTGAGATGTTTGGCACAGAGAGCCTGCTGATGAATGATACAGTGAAGTTTAACAGCGTTACCTGCTTCTTCGCTGACTTTATTGCGGACAATCCGCTTCGCTCACAAGCCATGGAAGGTGCACCATCAGTAATGATCCCAGAAACTTTACTCCATGGTAGCTTCATATCATCAACAGTTTCACAAACAGAAATGAATAAATCCATTCCTCTGGTTTGACCCTTAAGGCTTTTGAGATCCAGCAGCTCCTCTGTCACGTTCATCTTGTCGTCGACTCCTCGTAAAAAAATCAGCAGTTGCGCGGTGTCAGATGCATCGGTGCTTTCATCGCAGGCTAATGAGAAATAATCAAAATCCACTCCTCTGTCCCGCAGCTGTCTGTGAATGTCTGACGATATATCCTCAACTCTTCATGCCACAGTGTTGTGTGCCAAGCAAACGTTCAGAAATTCTTGCTTCTTCTCGGGGCAAATGTTCTCCACCATTTTCATGACACAGTCTTTGACAAACGTACCTTCAGTGAAAGGTTTGCCATGTTTAGCTATTAACATAGCCACTTCGTAGCTGGCTTTCGTGATATTTTCATGTGTCTCACAGGCCCGCATGAAAAATCGCTGTTGCGAAGCCAGAGCAGCTTGGAGTTGCTTCACTTTTTCAGCGCGCTCACTCCCTGTTAGCTTGTTATATATGTTGCAGCATGTTTAGACTCGTAGTGTCTCCTAATGTTAAAATCCTTAAACAAGGCAACAGTCTCTTTACAAATCGGGTAAACACAATTGCCTCGAATTTCAGTAAAAAAATACTGCAATTCCCACCGCTCCTGAAAGTGGCGGCCCTCACCATCAACCTTTCTCTTTTTTTTGTACAGCCGCCATGGCAGAAACGAGCAGAGAAGGGCGGGCTCGCAGCAGAGGTGCAAGTAGCAGAAAAAACGTGCTGCCACCATGTGGTGAAAAAAGGAATTACACCTTTAAAGTCATGATTTATTTATTCAGACTTAGAAAGTGAGCCATAAATTATACATAATTAGACTGAAGCTGTGGGCCACTTGAAATGTGACGGGCCGGACTTTGGACATGCCTGCACTAGATGCTTGCAAAGAACTCCACTTATGAACAGTTGCAGTAGGACTCAACAGGGCCGACACACATACTGTTGGAATGTGCATCTTTTGGGTCAGAAGGATCATGGCCATAATGCTTATCATATGACACGCTGCACAATGACTGTGTGGGCTTTCCAAAATTTTATTATTTTAAATAAAACATAGGCCTTAAACCCCACACTGCTCTGTAGGTGTTTTGACTTTTTTGTAGCTCTGATGCAGTTAAATTGTAATAGTCTCTTTTCTTGTCTTCACCTGATATACATTGAAACATTTATAATGGAGGGTTAATGAGTTCATTTTTTTCAACACAACACTGAGTCCTCCTGGTGTTTTGACACATAAACACAAAGTAGTGCATCTTTTCCAGTTCCCTATTTTTCATCATTCATGGCAGTTCTTCTAATGATATTGTCCATTTCTGGTGGAAAAATAAAATTATTTTAATTAGTAGATATTAATTAATTCACATTAACTTGTTTTGGTTTTTCCCCCCAATACAATTTAAATATTAAATTTGAACAAACTCGGGCCAAAAGAAATGCCTAAATTTTCATATGGTGCCTCTGGGCTATACTTTATATATGGCCCAGGACAAATTTAGCTTTTAATTAATTATTATTATTATTATTTTTTAATTACTGTTAATCTCCACAGACAATTCAAGTCAATTTCCACACCTATGGGTCAGTTTATTATGTTTACGGCTGATATTTTTATTCATTAATTCAGCATACAACCATTAGGCTAGGTTATTTAGATCCTTTTCTCTTTACTTATGCTAGTAAAATGATCAGGGAAGCTACTGCAATTTTTCCTGACCACTTTTTTATGACAGCCATAGTTAGCTGAACATTCATACTAGATCATAATACATTGACATTAAATTCTCTGTATAGAGAACACTGGTTAGCTAATGTTGTCGTCAAGTAGCTTATCACTAGCAAACAAACAGCAGGCCAAACGATAAATTTATACATGAAATTCCACTTTTCCAAAGAAAATATGTATAATGCTTACTGTTTATTAAAGAAAGTATCCTAAAATGTGCGATCTTATTAAGGGTAGAGAATTAAAATTGCTATATCTAGTAGAGATCTCGCAAGTGAAGCAGATTTTTTTTAAGGCATTTCTTTTTCGAAGTCACAAAACTATGACATCACAACAATATGACTGGTCACTTGCAATGTTGAACCTGGAGCAACATTAATTATGATGATGTGGGAATAATATCCACACGAGGATATCAGATCGCCCGCCATGTTGATCCTTTCTGTAGCATAGGTATTGTGTTTCTGCGTCAAAATGCTGGAGACTTTGTTCTTTCTGGAATGTGGCTGTTTTTTCCATGTTGTCCAGTCTTTGTGTTGTTCAACAGTACTTGCCATTCTCCCTCCTTTTTTTAAAAAAAGGTGGCATTTACAACGGGAAGGGGTACAAGTTAAGTGCAGCAAAACCAGAGTTCACGTACAATCACGTACACGTGACAGCTTACATTTCTGTCAGTACAGCAGTAAGCACTACACTCAGTATAAATGGAAAACTTCTTGCCCTTTCAGTCAAATTTAATTTCTTCAGAGAGCTTTTTCTTTAAACATCATTTTCTTTTTTCCTTGTTCTCCTCAGTCCACACTGATGCTTGTCATGCTCGCTCTTTGGCTTTATTCCAACTCACTTTTTTAATAAGCGGTTCAGACTTCCAACTTCAGCACAGTGGCCTTGGTCCCTCTTCATGTCGCTTCAGTGATGAAGAGAAATATTTCTCTTCATCACTGAAGTGAAATATGTTCACCTTAATGGTTCCACCAGTGGCTTCTCCTCTTTTTTTTCTTTTTTTGTTTAAAACGTAGTCATCACTGCACCATATGCATATTTATCACACTACAGAAGGCGGTAGCGATCATGAATCTCCCAACTTTATGAAGAGAAGGGGACATGGAGTTTCTGGAGTATATCTGTAGTATTTAAATGAATTCTTACCTGCCTGAGAGATGCAGACAGTGGTGATAGACTTTGTACGTTCATTTGGGTGAAGGATAAGCTCTTATAGTACATCTGTTATTGACTCTTCAGTGTCTTGTCCAATCTGTTTTTTTTCTTCAAAATCAAAGTATTCCACTGATAGTTATCAGTACCTTTCTGTGGTAAAGCAAAAGCAATAATTAATTTGGCAATCTTTGTTATTATTATTCAACCTTGCTTGGAGGCCTGTTAGGATCCGCTTAATTTGACAACATACATATTGGTTGTAAAAATGTGCCTGTACAAACAACCTATTTTGTCTCCACATCCATTACTTCTGCCACAGGGGAACAATCAGACAACCCCAAAACAGAAATGGTTTTTCAGGTTGAGGCCACTGACATCTTTTCCCTCCTCATCCGTTAAGGCCCTTAACCCATCAGTATTGATAGCCAGATTAAGCCTTGAAGTTGTCCATCTAGTCCAGACGTTCCCAAAGTGTGGGGCCTGCCCCCTAGGGGGGGGGGGGGGGGCGCAGAGCTATTGCAGGGGGGGTGCGGCATGAAAAGGGGAAAAAACAAAAACAAAAAAAAAACAACAACGCTTGGACACTGCTAGCACGGGGCGCCCACACAAACGCAAAGCAGGAGATGAAGCATCGCTGAATATGTTTCCAAACCAACTTCATTCTAAGCCAAATACTAGAAAGTATGGTGAAGCATATCTTCCCTTTGGCTTCACCTGCACAAGTGCTGAGGTAGGTCTCCCTGCAGAATTAGTTTTCCCTGCGTCGGGAGCAGCGCTGGGCTGTTCAAATCACGGACAAACAGTATCCCACAGTTGTTTATGTTTTTGAACCCATTTTGCAGAGGTATTTTTTGAAAAATGTATTGTTAGCAATGTTGAACATTATTACACAGGAAAAAAAACAACTACATGTAAAATAATTACACCGTGATGCCTCTGCCTTTCTAAATGCAGGGACAGTAACTGCCTGTATATTTAAGCGTGTAAAACCTGCAGAGTCAGATTAACAGTATTTTGTCTCTATCTGCCATTCAATTCATCTCATGTAAACAATAACGTGGCGCACAGCGTGACGTGAAAAAAGGCACATACCTTTGACATTGCGTGACAAACTCTGTATTCCTTGTCCACACATAAACGCAAAAAAAAAAAGGAGTTTTAAAAAATCTCCGTTCTCGGTGATTCGATACGCTGTTTACATGTGGCCTAAACAGCTGCGTGTACAAAAATACCCGTGTAGGTGCGGACGGAGCGTAAAAGAGTTGGTAGTTTATTTTCTTACTACCTGTAATTTATTGCAGATTATTTGTATTTGCTTAATTGTTTAATAAATGTTTGAGGTGTGAAATAAACCGCAATGGAGCAAAATATGGGTGTGTGTGGTTGAAGGATGTGTTTGTGCGTGTGCACGCGCGGGGGTGGGGGGGCGCGAACAAGGGGGGCCCAGCAAAAAAAGTTTGGGAACCACTGATCTAGTCGCTTCATGAAAAGGTTCATTTCTCGAGGCTTCGGATGCACATGCCCCCTCTACTTTCAGGTCCTGAAAGCAGACAGAAAAACCTGGTACCAACTTGGCAGGACATTGACGTGTTGGAATCTGTGAACAAGACACTCCTCCCGTGATGGAGTTCACAGATGCTGTGTCGGGAGAAGAGTATGTGAGTGTGTTGTTTGTCAAACCTGTGCACCACTTTTTAAATAACGCTGATGAAGACACAGACCTGACGAAGGACATGAAGAGAGCCATCCTCAAGTATTTAAATGAGAAGTACTCAGACCCTGCAACTGTTGACCTCCTGGAAATGGCCTCCTTTGTCGGCCAACGCTTCAGATCATCATATATAGCTGATGACCGAAGAGAGTTCATCTTGACAAAAGCAACAGCAGAAGTTCAGTCACAACCTCTGATGTGCAAGAAAGTTTAATCACTGCACACAAGGACCATAAACACTGATGTTGTGTTTGTATTTGTATTACATATCGCAAGTTTGAAATTTGTTGTGCTATATTTAACAGAAAAGGAACCTGTTAAACTTGAAGGGTTTTCAATTCAAATATGTGCAGCTTTATTTTTGTGCAATACAAACAAGTAATCAGGACAGCAGGGAGAATTGTAATGTTTATTTATTTACATTTTTCACTTTATTTTAAACCATTTAGAATTTTGTGTTTTACTGATATTTTACTTGGATTTTATTCAAAAATGTTCGTGCATTTATCTTCATGTATATTTGTTATTTAATAATTTTGTGTTACATTGTTTGGAAAAAGTTAAAGTTTTGTAATTTAATTTTTTTTAATGTTTTGCACAATAAATGTTCTTAAAATGGCATTCTGTGCTTTTTTGAAGTGTGTTTATTCATCTGCAATGTATCTGGTATGCGAGTATTCAAAGGAGCTTGCAAAGAAAAGCGTCTGGACTTCTTTAAGTTGCTTGAAGACGTTTCACCTCTCATCCGAGAAGCTTCTTCAGTTCTAAGGTCAAATGGCCGAGAGTCCCAGATTTAAACCCAGTGGGAGTATCCCCCCAAAGAGGGACAAAAGGACACCAACGACACCAACTGTCTACGACACCAACTGTCTGCCATTTATAATCCAGTTTTGAGTTCCCTCCCCAGACGCCTTAACGCCCACTCACATCCTGGGCCATCTGACCTCAAGAATTCGCATGACAAGGTGGGGCCAGGTTTCACAATGAGCTCACCTGAAACCCTGGCTGATTGGGACCCACACCCGCTTTCACACCTTGGCTCAGGTGATTAGAGGATCATCAGGGGGTCCTTTTGTCCCTCTTTGGGGGGATACTCCCACTGGGTTTAAATCTGGGACTCTCGGCCATTTGACCTTAGAACTGAAGAAGCTTCTCGCGTGAGAGGTGAAACGTCTTCAAGCAACTTAAAGAAGTCCAGACGCTTTTCTTTGCAAACTCCTTTGACTACGATGACCTGGATGACTGAGAACCTTCACAGACATATGCGAGTATGTTCAGTCATTTTGAGATTATACATATCTATATATCGATAGATCTATATATCGAGATATAGATAGATAGATAGATAGATAGATAGATAGATAGATATTTTCGGCCATATTGTCCAGCTCTAATATGAACTGTATATTCTTAACCCCTGTATTAATTTTAATGCTTTGTAGCAGCTTTTGAACATCGGTGGCATCTATTAATGTCAAATCTATCCATAAACAAACCGCATTTATATTTAACCAACATTTCTGTTTAATAACACTTTAAATGATCATAGTAATAATAATAACAATAATAATAATAAAATTAAAAATAATAGTATTTGTTTTGTTAAAAATGGTTGTGAAAGTCCAAAGTCATAAACCAGATTAGTGGCCTTTTAAAAGGTTAAAGTCTAGGTTGGCTTTATAGTTGAAAATAAAGTAATTTACATTGTCCTTCTAAACAAATATGTTAAGTTGATTCATCAGAAACATTTTTTGGTGGTCTGTGTTAAATATCAACACTGCCACATGCTTTATCTGGTCATTGTGCTTTTTAGAAAGTGAATATATTGAAAGGTAGCTTTTAACAAGTTTTACTGTTTTTTATTGGGACTTTGTCTTTCTTGGAGTATATTAATATTTGATTCATTTTGTTTTAGTTTATTCTTGCCTCCTCTTTACCACTTTGTATGTTCTTGTAAAATTGCTGTCTCCATGTTTATGATTATAATTCAGTGTCTCTTGCGCCTTGCTGTTGGTCCTGCTTCCTTTGTCATAATTACTTTCAGCTGTGACTTGTTACCTTATGTTTCCACTCTCCCTGATTATCTCCTGCATGTATTTAAAGCCTCAGTTTGTATCGCTTCTTTGTCTTGTCACACTGTGTACACTGTCTGGTCGTGTTGCTTTAGTTTATATCAATTTGATGGCTAAGATTCTGGTCTTCCTTGTCCCCTGCTAAGTTTAATCAAATCAAATCACTTTTATTGTCACATCACATGCGCAGGTACACTGGTACAGTACATGTGAGTGAAATTCTTGTGTGCGAGCTTCACAAGCAACAGAGTTGTGCAAAATACAATAATGTAAAACAAGCAAAATATAAAAATGGCTAATCTAAAAAGTAATAAATATATGTACAATATGTAAAGGTATATACATTACTGAATGTGTATACTAAATATGTTTTTTCTACGTGTGTGTGTTTGAGTGTGTATATAGTATGTATATACATGTTTTACAAATGAAATAAAGTAAACAATAAAATAAGATATATAAAATATACAGAGGTTGGTATGTGCAAAACAGTGGTATTTATATACAGTATGGAGTGCATAATGTTGAAGTTCCAGTAGTGAGGGTGAGGTGTCTATGAAGTGTTCAGCAGTCTGATGGCCTGATGGAAAAAGCTGTCTCTCAGTCTGCTGGTACGGGACCGGATGCTGCAGAACCTCCTTCCTGATGGTAGTAGTCTGAACAGTTTATGGCTGGGTTTATGCTTTTTGCCTTCTTTTTGGCCTCTCTGCGGCCTTGTATTTCGGTCCCAACTACACTCCACTTCTTATGATACATGAAAGAGACTGTGTGCATATGTGGCAAATAAGCACATAACTTAATTCAGACAGAGCATACACAGAACAGATTGCGAAATAAAAAAGGTTAGCGTAAATCATGTAATGTAGCTGAAAGAAAAGAACTTCAATAAAACTCAAACAACTGGTTTCAGATGGGTATGATAGGTGACATTTAGGTAATATACTCCTGTATATAAAAGCAGAAGAATAGAATTTTGTCTTTTATAACATAGTCAAACATTACATGAAACCATCATCCTGGGCCCTGTTTCAGAAAGCCGGTTTAGTGCAAACTCTGAGTAAGTATACCCTGAGTTAACGAAAACTCTGGGTCTTCGGTTTCACAAAGCGAGTTTAGATTAATTCTGAGTGAGTCACTATGACGACACACTCCGTGAAGCTAACCTGCCCCCTAGCAGGTTTACTTCAACTAACCCTGACTTTCTCCGCCTCTTTGTCGGAAACCTGACTGTAGGAAGTGTCAGACATGGCGTGCCCCTTCCTTGAAGAGCCAGTAGATGTTGAAGCCCAAATTCTCCGCAGAGCTCTCCGCCGGGAGAGAGTGATTAGAGCGCGTTTGGACAGCTTATCATTTCCTGATGATTTTCTGTGTGAACGTTACCGTTTTTCAGCACAATCTATAATTTATTTGAATAACATCCTCAGGCCTTATATTGCTCATGTGACACATCGCGGACATTCTCTCAGTTCTGTACATATTATTTGTATTGCACTTCGTTTTTTTGCAAACGGGAGCTTTCTGTATAATATTGACGCTGAGCACGTTTCCAAGGCTACCGTCTGTCGGGCAGTCAGGAATGTTACAGTTGCACTGAAACGTCTCCTGTACTCGTTTGTGGTGTTCCCCGGTCATAGACCCACAAGATATATCAAAGAGGGATTCCACAAAATTGCAGGTATCAGGATGAACAAAACTTAATTCATGATGTGGTGATACTTGAACTACTACTTAAATTTTACATTTATTTTCAGGGTTCCCAGGCGTGATTGGCTGTATAGATGGCACTCACATTCCAATCATTGCTCCTTCAGTAAATGAAGGAGACTATGTGAACAGGAAGTCTTTCCACAGCATTAATGTACAGGTACATAGTTCCCTGTAGCATTTCAAACTAACACATTATTTCATTATGGTAATGGATGCTAATTTGTGTTCTCTGCACTGTGAATATCATATGTGATGCTGCCAACATTATCACAAATGTGGAAGCCAAGTGGCCAGGCTCTGTTCATGACTCACGAATTTTTCGTGAATGTACACTGAGCACAAAATTTGGACATGGTGAGTTGAAAATACTTTAAAATATATAAAGACCAATTGCTACAGGGACATTTGAACTGAAGTGTATCCTTCTGTCTTAGAGTTCACTGGCTACTTGCTTGGTGATAGGGGGTATCCATGTTTACCCTAGTTGCTTACCCCTTACCCTGACCCTGAACCAGGCCCACAGCAGCGATATAATCTGGCTCATTGCAGGACAAGAGCCAGAGTTGAAATGACTATCGGAATGCTTAAGGCCCGGTTCCAGTGCCTTCAAAGACTCAGGGTCACCCCAGAAAGGGCATGTGACATTATTGTGGCATGTGTGATTCTTCACAACATTGCCACAATTAGAGGAGAACACTGTCCTTCTGAACCAAACATCAGCAGTGATCCAAACCATGAACATCCTGACCCTCCCACGGACATACAAGATGGAAGAGCAGTCAGAGACACCATATGTCACAATCATTTCCTGTGACCCATCACCTCAACATGTTGAAAGAAGAATAAACAGATTTTTTGTTCAACTGGCTTTATTGGTCGCCTGTATTTCCTGTACACAAAGTATTAATAAGTATATTATTATGTTGTTCAAACACTGAAATAATTCGTCCATCTCTGACCACTTCACCCACCCTTAACTGATGTTCCAGCAGTAAAATCTCAGTCTTGGTCTTTTGGATCTGCTGCTTGAAGTGTTCCATTTCCAAGTCGCATTTTTTATTTTATTTTCTTGATCAAATAGGTCTTGTACAGCTGCTTTACAGGGAGCTATTGAAACACAGAAAATAGCATTGACATTCATAGTACATGCCTACTTAGGTTGGTTGTAAATCAGTGCTGAACATCTTACTGAGGAAAGGTTTGTTGGAGAAGTGGCTGGACCCTCTTCCTCTGCATTTCCATCATCACTCTGTTAGAGAAATAGAAAGTCCATGGTTTTATTATAGTACCACATTTTATTCATTTGTTATATTTTCCATTGTAAGATGTAAACCTCATAAAGTGTCTCTGTTGCTTCCTCCTCTGTAACAGCTGTCAATGTTTCTTCATTATTTTCCTGTAGTAAAGACATTAACAACATTGCTGTTCTACTGTAAACTCATATAATCTGTGGAGTATTAAGAGTACTCACAACTGCATGTTGGTCTGGCTCAACAGGAGGCTGCACCAGATGCAGTACACCATCACCATCAACTGATAGAATATGAGGTTTATACAGGTCACTTATAACTTACAAGGGACCAAATGGCAATTAACAAACATATACCAATCACCTTACACTTCATTGTCATTATGCTCTCAAAGACAACCAAGACTGAGGGAAGGCAAAATCAGTAGGAAAATAACTTCACTACAAAATAATTCATTATGGTAAAGAGTTTATCAAATGAATGAGTAGCACTGCAAAGGTGACTGTGAAGAAAGGATGTATGCACATCATGTATTATTTTGAATTTACCTCTTATGTAGGCACTTGTGTCTTGCGGGGTTATTGGCTCAGAGGATGTCCCCGCAGAGATGCCTTCAGCCACAGGGCGCCCACTGTTTTGGCTGAGGGCCAACTGCTCAGCCTCTGTGAGTGGTGGTGGTGGAGGACCCCCACCTGTTTTTCGGGCCTCCGCTTTTTTTCTGTTGGCTATAACGGGTCACATTTGAGCATACAGAGTAAGCAAATATGTACTTGTAATGTGCTCAGATAATTTCAATAAGTGCTTACAGAAAGAAAATGAATGTAGCCTCTAACTGCAATTGATTTACATAGGACAAACAGACCAAGCACTATGGCTCATAATACAATTACACCTTACCTGTTTGGACTATATTTTTATATTTCATTTTTACTTGCTGCCAGGAACGTTTGGGGCCTGTTGGGTTGCACCTGCACTCACATCACAAAATAAAATGTATAAAATAAAAAATAAAATGAAATATAATAAAATAACGTGTTAAATGGGTGGAAATCCCTAGATCAATGTTTAAATTAACACTCACGCATTGACTCTGTCGGCTATGTTTTGCCATGCATGCTCCCTTTCTTTTGCAGCTGAGGCTGTGTTACTTTTTTTCCGCAAAATTTGCATGTTATCGGCATATGCTGCCATCAGAATTTCGGCCTCAAGCGCTGTAAAATACATTGACCGCGCCTTCTTTCCCAGTGGGTGACTCGCTTAATCTGTGCTCCACTAATCAGGGCTTTATGTATCCTCATGCACGCGCTTAACTTGGGGTTAGAGCAACTCCGCGTTGATTGAACTAATTGTTATCAGCCTTTCTGAAACCGAATATTCCGAGTTGGACAGTTCGGGGTTACTCAACCCTGAGTATCATTTTTAACTCTGAGTTTTCTAAACCGGCTTTCTGAAACAGACCCCTGATCTGGGATCCCTTAACAACAGCAGACAAATCTTTTGTGTCCTCCTCCTCCTCAATGCACATGGTATACTCGCTCTTGCATCTCATTCGCAAGCACTTTGTTCAGATTTTCAACTTTGTCACAGTTGCTGTAGTGATGATGGCGTTCCTCTACAGTCATGTGCACATGGGCACATGAATTGCAAGGAAACATTTGTACACCATCAGTGAGGCTAAATGTTTCATAACTGACACCCTCGGCTAGTTTAATGGTTCCATCAGTTTAATCATTTTTCTTTATTTTTTTTTTTGTAGTCTGGAAGATGAGTCACCAGCACCAGCTACATATTCGTACCAGCCACTAAGGCAGGAGGCAGCAATCATGATTCTTTTAGATATATTATCAGAACTGGACATGGAGACTCCATAGTGCCTGAGTGTATTTTCACCAGTCAGAGATACAGATTTGGAGTATAATAAAGGTGTCCTGTTTGTTTGTCAGTCCACCTTAGATGTCCATTTCATGATGTCCAATCAGGGAAGCAATCTGCTGAGAGTCACATAAATTACGCTGTTGTAATCCACAAATCCAAATACTTAGTGATTTGGTTTATTTGTGAAATGCATTAGTTACAAACGGACATTTTAAGTGTGTTTAGGGAAGGTAACAAGTCTATACAATGTTACAAGGAAAAATAATCTTTAACAAGCTAGTCTTACCTCGTCTAGCACGCATGGAATGGGTTTTTTCTTTTGACGTTTAAAAGGTTGAGGGTATTTTTAACGGGTACTCTTATCCAAAATTATTTCTGGGGTACAAAGCACATTTTGCATTATTTCCAAAAGATGCTGTGAAGAACCTGTTTACACTGACTGTAGCATGCATACAATACCTGATTAACCATCAGTGGAGTTTTGTAGGAATGAAACTTTTTTGTGATAATCATCCAGGATTCCTTTTGAAAACATTTTCCACTGAAATGTTAACCGTCAGTTGCCTTTTTAGGGATTAAAAAGCATTTACAGTAGCATACGCTCAAATTCAGTCTTTGCTGATACCATTGATGTTTTGTATGCCCGCTTAGGAGCCCTGGTGCACTGGCCTGAGAGGCACTGTCTACAAGCTGCAATGCCTCCTCAATTTATTGAAACTTTTGGGAAACGAGTAGCCATCATTGTTGGCTGTTTTGAAATTCGTACTGAAAGACCATCAAATTTAAAAGCATGTGCACAAACATACTCTCACTATAAGGGTACACACACCAAGAAATACCTCATCGGGATTACACCACAAGGTTCAATTTCATTCATTTCCATGAGTGGGGGGCGTGTATCAGATAAACATATCACAGAGAAATGTGGCATTCTTAACAGGCTGTTACCAGGGGATTTAGTTTTGGCTGACAGAGGCTTTGACATCAGAGATGCTGTGGGAATGATGTGTGCAGAGGTTAAGATCCCTGCGTTTACAAAAGGCTTCTGTCAACTTAATGCCAAGGACATTGAAGACATGAGAGCTATTGCCCATGTAAGAATTCATGTCAAGCGAGTTATAGGTAGTTTGCGTAACAAGTACAAAATGCTACATGCCACCATACCAATCAGATTACTTCTTTCATGTGAGGGTGAAGAGGTGACCCTTCTGGATAAGATGGTGAAGGTTTGCTGTGTGTTGGTGAACATTTGCCCCAGTGTGGTAGTAAAACCAGCGAAAAATGAAACTTGCTCTTGTTAAATACTTAAGTCTTGTGCTGTGTGTGTGTGTGTGTGTGTGTGTGTGTGTGTGTGTGGTGATAATTTTTCAAAAGATACAGTAAATTACAGAATGTTAGAAGTGGGTGATATCATGTAAATGCTGTCATGATTTTATGTAAAGATTTTGTCATTGTAAACTATAAATAACATTGATTCTACATTATAGAAAATCACATTAGTTACAAAGTGGTTTTATTTATTTATTTATTTATTTATTTTAAAAGGCAAATTTGTTTGTTTCTTCAACTTTTGAACAGTGGTACTTTGTAAGTACATATTCAGTAAATGCAAATTATTTGCATGGCAATGCACTTCAGGCATAAATTTAGACCCCCTGCATAAAGATTTATGGGTTATTCACAACAGAACTATGCTTGGTGAAATATTTTCCCACTACTTTTTTTTTTTTTTTTTTTTTGAAGAACTCTTGTGCTTTCTTCAAACGTGGTTCCCAGAAATCCACATCAGGGAAGATGCGTACCACAGCCATATCTCTTTAGGTCCATACAACGAGGTCACAGTGATTGGAGCTGGTCACAGAGATTTGTGTTGCACCTGTGAGTAGTAGGGGTGCGCCCTCTTTAGGTGAAGTCCATTTTGAGCTGACTCCATGCAGAAGTCTTTATCCTGTGCATCCAATGCCTGCTTAATGCTGTCCATTCTGTATTTCAAAGGACACTTAATCTCTAGGCACCCCTTCCCACAGCAGTCACACATTGAGTCCGTCCGGAGATGCTCCAAGTTCAAGAAAACTGGTCTTCACAATAAAACCGCACAATCAAACCTGCAGTTTGTAGTGATGTGCTGCAATGTTTTGGGGGTGTAGGCCTTTCGTGCGTCCTCTTCATGCTCCACTCCCCGTCTTGTTTGTGCAACAGACAGAGTTTTCAGGGTAGCACACACGATTAACAACACTTTGGGCTGGTGTTTCCAAGCTTGTGGCAAATGCAGCATGCATCACTGAAGCTATGATTCTCCCTGAACACCATCGAAACCAATCAGGGCTCTTGTGCTGAAGTCTTGTGTCCTTCAATTGCTTCTTCCTGCTCTTCAGTCACTGTTGCAGCATTTAGATACTTTACACAGTGCAGCTGCAGATCTGTAAGGCCAAAGGACTGTGTGCCTTCGTTGTGTAAACATGCCAGAGACTGGGGTAATGTCTCTGGTATGTTATACACATGTACAGTGTATTTAGTGTGATATTTCCATTCCTGACAAACCCACAGTTTTACTGTGTTCCAGCAGTGTATGCAATGGCAGTGACAACTCCTCCAGTGTAGCATCTTTTTTGAGGACGACTTCTTTTGCCTTTCACTAGAGATGGTCTGTTTATGTTTTGATCGAGAGCCTTTTTTGGGGCAGCTGAAGAGAAGTCTATCTTATGGCCAACCTCTGGCTGTATCTTGGTCATATTACCTGGCAAAACCCAGTATGCAGGTTCATCTGTAATAGTCCTTGTTCCACGGATCCGTACTGTTGCTTCTACTTTAAAGAGAAGAGCAGCGACATGGGTGCAGATCTCTGTGACTGTGGCCATATAGGTGCAGTGGGCAGCTTCAACCTTCCCTGTGATGCTCACAATGAAACATGGCTGCAGTGCTGGTTCATTCAGTCTTTGAGAGTGCAGTACCTAAAACATACAAAGTAAATTTAAAGACAAGAACTTTAATGAACCGAACCAATTGCAATCAAAGCTGAACTTGGGAATGTTTATTGAAACACACAAAGCAACACACACATAAATGAATAAATAAATAAAAAACGAATTAATTTTGGCTAAAAGGATACAAAACACAAAGCAATTACAAACCCTAGAAAAAAACCCCAGAGACCCTAACCCTCTGTCCGGCATGCTTCAAAAACAAATGGGTCTTTTTTTGCTCATGCGGGGCTTCTTGGCACAGTTCCTGTGGTACCAGCGTGGGCAAATGTCACAGCCAATCTGAATTACACAAACAAAGAAACACAAGTATTATGTTAAAATGGTTTTACAAATAAGTAAAAGGTTGCAAAATACTTGTATTATAAAGCAGTCCACCATACCTTACAACTACACTAAGTCATGTGAAGTGTTTACATGGTCTGTGAAATTTTTTAAATTGCATTTTGTTACATGATTGATTTATTTTTTCACCTTTTTTCAGCTGACACTAAGAGAGAAATGTAAAACATAAGCATTTAGCCAGTGAGTGTCACCATCGTGGTTCCTAATAATAATAATAATAATAATAATAATAATAATAAATTTTATAATAAATTTATTTAAAAATAGCGTCTTTCAGAACATCCAACGAGACTGTACAGCGTGTGTGTGTGTGTGTGTGTGTGTGTGTGTGTGTGTTCATGTGTACACACACACACACACACACACACACACACACACACACACACACACACACACACACACACACACACACACACACATGAATATGAGGGTGGACTTAAAAAGAGGGAATGAAGTAATGTTTCTGAGGTAAGGAATAAGGAATTCCAAAGTCGAGGGGCAGAGCAACTAAAAGCCCTGCCCCCCATTGTAATAAGACGAGTGGAAGGAACAGAGAGAGACAGAAAGAGAAGATGAAGATGCACCGGGATGGGAAGCTCATCTGTACTAAATCAAAAAGGTTTGTTGGAGAGAGAGAGAGAATAAATAGCCTTAAATGTATAAAGGATTATTTTAAAATGAATGCAAAACCGGGAGCCAGTGAAGCTGCTTCAGGATTGGGGAGATGTGGTGGGTAGAGTAAGTCCTAGTAATAATACGTTCAGCAGAGTTCTGGACACGTTGGAGCTTGTTGATGGATTTTTGTGTAAGGCCAAATAATAGTGAATTACAGTAGTCAATTCGAGAGATAACGAGATTATGGGCGAGAATGGCAGTGACATGAGGAGTGAGGAAGGGGCGGAGGCAATTGATGTTACGGGGTTGAAAATATGCTAACCGTGTGACATTATCCTACAATAATGGCACAGGTCAGTCAGGTCATCTTCAACAACAAGAGGCAAATGATTTACTTTTAGTAATCATTAACTCTGTTTGCATGACTTAATAATAAGACTATAGCAATACTATACACAGGGGTGCACAAAATAAAAGACGCGCACCAGATAAGAAGTTGCAACACGCGTTTGCGTACATATAAAAGGCACTGTTTTTGTCCACTAGAGTGGGATTTTCACGGCATATTCAGCACCACATCTCTGTGCGTTCATCATTTGTTTGAAGCCAGCTCACCTCCTGCAACCACTTTTCTGAGAATACGCGCTTCTTTTGCCGTTCGGACTCCTTCTGACATTTCTTCCGAGGTGGAGGAACACCAAAGTAATTGCTTAAAGGAGCTTGCTTCTTTGACATCTTTAAGAGTTCTAAACAAATGTCTGTCCTCCTCCAGAAAATCTTATGTACGCAAACGCGCGTTGCAACTTATTTGGTGTGTGTCTTTTATTTCAACAGCGAATGCGCACATGCAGAACACTTATGTGCACCCCTGACTATACAAATATTACAAACACGTTTAAGCTAAAAGTTTGTAGTTTACCATTTAATTTATATTTGTAATGATACCTGTATTCCCAAGAAGCCAAATTGCAATCTCTTGTCTAAGGGTTACAATGCTTGAAGCTGAGTTATTGAACTCTACTGGCACATCATCCAAGATGCACTCTGCAAACTGCGAATAATAGTGGTGGGCGGATCGATCGTGGCAGGACCTCCGTGGACCTCGACCTCCGTCTCCAGCTCGGCAGGTCCCGTTGGCGTGCCAGCCTCCGGCTCACCCGAACCAGTCCTTCCCGCGCGCTGTCCACCCTTAAAATAATCACACGGTTGCTGTAACAGTACATTCAAAGGCTGCAGCTCTCCCGCTGCCAGCCCTACACATCACCACCAAAAAAACAACAACAACACAAACAGAGCAAAGGTTTTAAGCTGGCGAGGTGTGATTATAGATCCTGTGCAGGTGAGTCCATTTCACCTGCAGCGGCATCGCAGACCACGGCCGCGCACAATAATAAAGCATTTTCTGTTTAATTATAAACTTTGTCTTAATTATGTCCTGGGTTTTAACTATTTAATAATAAAAGAGGAAACATCACAAAAAACACTTAAGGTCATGAAAATTTATTCAGACTTAGCAATTCAATGACGCATCCACCTTATTTATTGAAAGTATCAGTATCGGTATTGGCGATACAGGCCCGTATTTACTTGGTATCAGATCAATACCAAAATATGCAGTATCGCACACCACTAGGGAATAAAATATGTAACAATGCAGTCATTATTTGAAGTAACATTTGCTTTTCCAAAAATTGCATTCTATTAACTTTTTGACATTCATATTAAGTGCTTGTGTTGAGCGACAAGGAGGACCTGATTCTGATTCTAAATGCAGACACTGGAGGAGATGGAGCGGAGACTACAACCAAAAGCAAGCGGTTTTATTGAGGCTGGTAAACATGAACAAACCTCCAGCAAAGACGGAACGGGAGCGACAACTAAACTGGGAAACTAATTATGAAAACTGTTATTAAACTATGATACAGGACATGAACCAACAAGGGAGGCTTAACAACATGAAACACACGGACAAAGAAATACATATACTGACTCAGAGGACAAGAACTGGCTTACACAAGGTGACATAGATTAAAGCCTAAAGTAACATAACACTATTAATTCTGAACTGAGATTACCAACAAAAGACTCAAGAAATCAGAAATCAAAAATACAAAATTAATTCAAAATGCTGGGTCATAGACAGAGCCCCTGACAGAGCTATAGGCTATATGCTAAATGTTCAGACATCGTCTGATCTGGCATACGCATATACAGTCACTGTGCACTTTTATCAGTTAAACCTAAAAAACTGCTTGTTAACACAAGATGTAATTATGCAGGACATGCAGAGGGTTGGTGTGACAGAGAAAGATGTAGGGATAAGGTGAGATATAGGCAGATGATCGAATGTGTTGACCTCCACATGAAGCAGCTGAAAGTATAACAAGATATAAATTAGTGCCTTAAGACATGAAATTAACTACCAAATAATAACATTAAGATGTAAAGCATCAACTGTTATATAACATGTTAAAATACTGCAAACGTTGAAAGAAAAGATGACATTTGAGAACAAGAAAATAACAATTGTGTTTTAGATTAAATGAGGCATAACTTACACATTAAGTAATTACACATTAATTACATAACTAATTTTTGAAATAATGTATACACCGAAGATGCAGTGCTGCAAAAAAAAAAGTTGATATTTTTAATTGACAGATTTGTGATATGTAAGCAAGACTGTTAAATACAGTTAAGTAACATTCATGGAAATCCATTTTTTTTTTTCAAATGTATTTTCAAAAATTGATTGTCTGACTGGCTTGTGTATTTATATTTTTGGCAACATACATCAACTCCGAAATGCCAGACGAGGATTCATAAGATAGGTTATTCTAAAGATCACTGCAACTACTACAGTTTTATGTTAACTTTAAATTTCAATGTCTGAGTTGTCAATGTTTTTGTGCTACTGTATTTACATTGTGTTTACAAATATGCAGAGACTACTTTATCTTGTAATGTCTGGCAGTGTTTGAAAACAGGAAAAAACAAACAAACAAAAAAAACAACAACAAACAAAAATAAAAATCATCATCAAACTGATCTCCCTGGTGGAGCTCAGTCTGGGGGGAGTTCTTTTTTCTCCTCATCTTTCCTCATGTTGTGCATTTTCCATTGTTATACCTCTCTGACCTGTCTTCCCCATGTGATGTTTGTGTAATCTATGTATGGTCGGAAGGGTAAGATGGCGCTGCCTAAGGTCGGCAGCCTTAACCCAGTTTCCTTTGGGGCCAACCTTCGGGATCAATAAAGTTTTATTGAATTGAACTGAACTGAACTGATGTTCTTTTTGCTTTCACCCAGTGGGTCTAGAAAAACGCTTCTCTTCTCACCAGGTATGATCACCTAAATCAGAGGTTCCCAAAGTGTGGGGCCCGTAGAGCCATTGCAGGGGGGGCGCGGTATAGGGACAGAAAAAAAAGAACACTTGGACACTGCTAGCATAATTGACAGGTTTTTGACGGGGCTCCCACACAAACGTAAAGCAGGAGATGAAGCATCGCCAAATATGTTTCCAAACCAGCTTCATTCCAAGCCAAATACTAGAAAATATGATGAAGCATGTCTTCCCTTTGGCTTCACCTGCACAAGTGCCGAGGTAGGTCTCTGCGACAGAATTAGTTTCCCTTGTGTCGAGAGCACGCGCTGGGCTCTCCAAATCACAGACAAACAGTATCCCACATTCTTGATTTATAGTTCACAAACACTTCTTGTAATGACTAACTACTCCTGACATTTTGGAGATGTTAGCTCTTTATACAGTAAAGTTACAGTGGGATCCAAATAATATCAGGCTGATCCTGCCACGATTTGTTTTCCCGGTTCAAATCACAGACTAGCAGTATCCCACAGTTGTTTATTTTTTTGAACCCATTTTGCACAGAGAGAAATTTTTTGAGAAATGTATTGATAGCAATGTGGAATATTATTACACAGGAAAAAAACAACTACACGTAAAAAAATTACACCGTGACGCCTCTGCCTTTCTAAGTGGAGGGACAGTAACTGTGTGTGTGTGTGTGTGTTTGTGTGTGTATGTAAGCGTGTAAAACCTGAAGATAGTCAGATTAACAGTATTTTGTCTCTATCTGCCATTCTGCAACTCATCACATATAAACAATAACGTGACGTGAAAAAGGGCACATACCTTTGACGTTGCGTGATGAGCTCTGTATACCTCGTCCACACGTAAACGCAAAAAATGGCGTTTTAAAATTTTTTTCCGTTTTCGGTGATTCGAAACGCCGTTTACGTGCAGACGTAAGGCCCAATCGCATAGAAACAGCTTTGTTTTCAAAAATACCCGTTTAAGTGTGGACATAAAAGAGTTTGGAGATTATTTTATTACTACCTGTAATTTATTGCAGTTTACTTGTATTTGCTTAATTGTTTACTAAATGTTTGAGGTGTGAAATAAACCGCACTGGAGTTTGAAAACAAAATATGGGTGTGTGTGGTTGGAGGATATGTTTGTGTGGGGGGAGGGGTGTTTAGGTGGTGGGGGGGGCACGAACATTTTTCTTGTAAAACAAAGGGGGCGGCCAGCAAAAAATGTTTGGGAACCACTGACATAAATGTTGAAGTACTAGAGTTTAGAGTTACAAATAAATAAACTTTTGATGTACTTGTGTCTCAGAAAGCAGACTGAATGCATTACTTTATTTATGCTTGAACATGAGATCGAGATGAAATTAAAACAAAAAAAAAAACATATTTACAATACTACAATTACTGAGATTTTGTATGCTACAACATACTTTTCTTGAAAAAATTAAGCATATAAACCATAAAAATATGTCACCTTACCACTCTTTCAAGTTCCCTTTGTGGAGCTGTATTGTAAACCAGTATACCAGTAAATGTTTGGGTTAATTTTAAAAACAGAACCTTCAATCAGTACAGAATTCAGCTGACTATTTTTAAGCATGATGAGAAGACAACATTATATCGATTTTAGTGCGCCTTTGGTGGTTGCATGTCAATTTAAACATTAAGTAAAACATTTTACTAATATTCTTAAACACAAAACACTAATGTTTGGGGTTTAAACACATGCAAAAGTATTACAAAACTGCACATTAGGTTTAAGGAACACATCCTCAGGGCTATTCAGATATTCTTAATGTTCATAAATCTTGGATTACGACTGAAACATAGACAGAACTTTTGCAAATAGGAGCTCACAACTTGTTGTTGTTTTTTTTTTTTTGTATCAACAGTTAAAGTCTACACAGTCAGTAAATACTTATTCAAAAACTTCAATAATTTTGTTAATTTTTAAAATGAATAAACATACTCTTGATGATTGATGGGTCTGTTGAGGATTTGACAGCGGCAGTAGAGGCATGCATCATGCCTGAAGCGGCAGTGGCCAAAGCATTTGTATCTGACCCAGATGTGGATGTGGAGGTGGCAGTGGATGGCCCAGAGGTGGATGTGGTGGTGGTGGATGGCTTAGAGGTGGACGTGTCGGTGGATGGCTTAGAGGTGGACGTGTCAGTGGATGGCCCAGAGGTGGACGTGTCGGTGGATGGCCCAGAGGTGGACGTGTCGGTGGATGGCCCAGCTGTGGATGTGGTAGTGGTGGATGGCTTAGAGTTTGATGTGTTGGTGGATGGCCCAGCTGTGGACGTGGTAGTGGTGGATGGCCCAGAGGTGGAAGTGTCGGTGGATGGCCCAGCTGTGGACGTGGTGGTGGATGGCCCAGCTGTGGATGTGGTAGTGGTGGATGGCCCAGAGGTGGAAGTGTCGCTGGATGGCCCAGAGGTGGACGTGGTAGTGGTGGATGGCTCAGAGGAACAAGAGGAAGGCATTAGTGGAACACTTACGTGGAACTCTTGGCTGTTCCTCTGTAAACACCATCAAGTGATCGATGTTGATTTTCGGTATTTTCACACCTTGGCTGTCCAAAAGATACACACTTTTTCCTGCAATAGCAGCAATCGTATAGGGGCCAATCTAACTTGCCCCCTTTCCTCTGCTGGATCCTCTTGTTCAGCCTCCACACTTTCATGCCCACTTGAAAATTTGGAATAGGTCTGCCCTTTTGTTTTTATGATACCTTCATTGTGTTTTTTTTGCGATTTGAGATAGTAGTCTGAAGCACTTCATCAAGCTTCAGTGTTAAGTCAAATTGTTGAATGTTGTCATTGTGTTTCCTAAATTTGTAAAGTCTTAGTTCAAACTATAGGATCAAGACATTCCTTTGTCCCCCTCCGCAGCCTCTCGAGGTTCTGGGAGGAGGCTGTAGTGTTTTATCACAAGCACATCCCTTGTGAAGATTCTGTTTGATGTTTGGTAAGCTTCCTGCTTTTATGATCCTTTTGGTGAGCAGGAGGTCACACAAACGCACCCCCATGACACACACACACACACACACACACACGTGTTTTTGTGATATATCAGTACGTATGACAAAAATGTGACAAATGGGTACGTGCCTTTCCAAAGGTCCTACAGGCATGGGAATCACAGAAAGTTTGACCCATGCTTCCAGGAACACGCCCATCTGTTGAGATTTTGGCTAGGGCTACATTTTGGTCAAACCTGAATTTACTGCTACTTGTGAGGACACTGTCAGGTTTATGTGACTTATGAGTACCATAAGGTCACACACTGATATTTCATGTTTAGGTGAATTGTGAAGCCCATGGATACACACATAATTTTCAAGTATACATGACTTATAAGGACCAGGAAAGGCTAGAGTCTGTATTTTCATGGAACATTATCTGCCTTTCTTATTTTTTAATTACAAAATGCACCCATAATAAACAGATTTATGGGTAAGAACAACGCAATGCAGAGACCTGCAATACTGAAATAACTGTGAGAGTAACAAACTATCTCCCTTGCTTGTTTAAACTGAAAACAGAGTATGAACTTATGATGGCAAAAACCAGGAGAAGGGACTGAGTAACTTAGTCATTACTAACCCAACAGACATAGAGTCAAAAATTTAAAAAAATAAAATGAAAATAAAGTTAATTTTAACTGATGCAGCATTCCTGAACCTGCATTTTATAATTTTATTTATTCATCTTTCTTTTCAATGTTATGATCCTGTTGTGGATGTAATACTTTACGGCAACCCAGTCTCTGCCTTTCAGAGCTGCCGGCTCTGCTTGGATGCAGGAGTCACATTCCTTTTTGCCAGGTACTTTGCAGCTTGTTATGAAATGAAGCAAGTGCCGCTCAACAGCCTTTACTTCATCATTTGTCCACTTGCTTCTCACCTTCCCAGCTGTCATAAATGGAAACAAAAAAAAATATCTTAATGCGAATGTAAGATAAGAGAGAAAATATTCTAGTTTATAATGTCAATACAAAATGTTCTTAAACCTTGCTTTCTACTGGAGCACTTTAACCCTAGAACACTATCGCTATAAATAGTAACACAATCACTAACGCCGGGTGATTTTTACCCGATATAATATGACCAACTAAAAGTACTTGTCATCAAAATATATCAAACACATGGGAAATCAGAGTGGTCAGCTTTTACTTTCAACTGTGCCATGTCTAACAAAATGAAAAAAAGTGTCATGGGGAATGCTAAAATAATGCTCCAAAATTAGAGAAAAATCTGGAATTCAAGAACAAAAAATTCCTAGAAAAAAAAATGATGCTGGAAAGCTGGTCTTTGATACACCCATTCCTGGGACATTTGAGACTTCCCTGGTGAAGGCACAATCTCCTCGACACACTAACAGCTGCAGGAGAGAGAAATCATGTAAATGTATTTGCTCGGGTGAAAATCACCCAGCGATAGTGTTCTAGGGTTAAAGGAGCAATAAGCACAATTCATCATACTTAGGTTGAAGGTATTAAAAATGGCTATGTGAAGAACTAGAGGTGTAATTTCATCTGGAGTACAGCATGAAGTCACACTCCCTCTCTCTGTGTTGATCTCCAGCCATAGAATTTGGTTTCGTTTACAGGCAGTGCACAACAGCACACCTAGCAGTGAAAAGATATTGCTTATTGCTCCTTTAAGGATGCTTGAGATGAACCATTTGAAGTGCTGTGTTCTGCTGGGAATCAAAGAAGATGAAACGGATTATGATAAAAGCTCTTAATAGTGTCATGCCTGAAAAGAATAAACATGTCCATTGATAACAAATATATTCACTTAAAACATTTTGTATATGGGTGCCTTTACCTTTTCTTGGTGCAGTGTTGCTGATGTTTTTGCTGTCCAGGGTGGTTGAGGCAGAAGTGCCCTCCATATTGTCCAGGGTGGTTGAGGCAGAAGTGCCCTCCATATTGTCCAGGGAAGCTGAGTAAAGTGTGTGGCTTTGGTTCCCAGAATTCTTGGTCCTTGAGCCTTTGAAAAGTAACAGTGAAATATGAGAATTAATGCATGCAATAGGTTTGTTTGCTTTTTTGTTTGCATTGTAGGCAAAGTCAGCATTGGGCAGTGTGTAATTTTACATTTGATATGAATATTTTACATGTGAACATAATCTACTAATAATACTCATCAATACTCAGGTGTAACCACGGTAACTTCTGACCCCACTTCCGCCAGTCCCTTTATTGTGGCGGGAATGAACCCCGTATAAGTTCTGGGTCAATCAGCTGCATGTTCCCTGCTCCTCTGGCTGCTGTTGTCCCTGTGGTTGGCGTACTTGTCAGATATTGACAACTTTTACACTACATACTAGTTGACAGCGTGCAATAACCCGGCCGATTCATTCATCTTTACACCACCTCACAATTGACTCAACGGTCAGGTTTTTTTTTTCCCCGTGATCATCCCTGATCAGCGCGGGATGGCGAGCCACCCAACCACCGCTACGTTGCGGTAGGACTTGTAATCCTATGGATTAAATCGAACTATTTCCACATGACCTATCACAGGTCAATGAACCTAAACTGATCTCATACCGGACTATACCTCATCCCACCTCCTTTTGGAATTTAATAAGTTGTTTTGTATTGTCAACATCATTATCGTTTGTGATATATATGCATATATTTTTTTTATCTTTTTTGTACATCTGTCTATATAATTCCCATAACAAACATAATATATATATTTTTGAGCTCTATTTTTGTTTCCTGTGTTTTATTCACACACTCAGGCTCCATAGTCGAAGCTACTTCTGATAGCTCATTGTCTATGCAGCTGCAGTCAGGCGCTCTGGTCCTTTACCGCGTTACAAGTGGCGAGCCAGCCAGGAGCCTTTGTGTGTGAATATGTTGGTCATACATGCAATTTTTCTTTTCTTAATTACATTGTTTTTGCTGAAAATCAAAAATGAATTCAGTTGCACTTTCCGGCATCAATATATCACAGTCTGTGATGATCTCCGGTGTGTCTAACACAAAAGCTGATAACGAAATTCTTGATTACTTGCGTTCTTACGGTAGTCTTAAACGTCATTTTTACGTAAATGATCCTGCGAGTACTTTCTTTAAAAACCTGATCGCTGAGTTTGTAGATACCACTGCTTTTATAACTCTAGAGCCGTTTCTGCCATATACTTACGGTTCTAAAACTGTTGCCGACCTTGTGTTCCGCGTCACAGCTTTGGCCTGTGAGTACGCCGCCACAGAGGACAGCAGCAGTCCCCCTCCCAACTACCTCAAGGAGCTCAAGCATATTGCTGATCGCAGCGGGCACCGGTTTGAGGATGTCTTGAAGACAGTCATGAGGCAGATCGGTCAACATTTGCATGAAGCAGGAGCAGGTGATGATGGAAAAAGTGAACAGGAATATGATGAGGAACATGGAGTAAATGAGGACAATGGAGTAGAAGAAGAAGAAAGGGAACTAGAGCAGCAGCAATTGTCTTCACCTCCTGCCAGACAGGTTTCTACTGACCAGCAGGGGGCACGACCTCGGCAAAGCCAGACTGGACCAGCTCCAAGAGTATCACTCACAGCACATGATCTCAACCCACCACAAATACAAAGGGTTGTTGTTGAGCATGTGGTCCGAAACCCAGACATTAGCGCCACAACTTCACTACGTCTCCGTGCTTTTTCAGGAAGGGTTCCTAAGCCAAGTAGTGAATCAGATTTTGAATCATGGCGTTCCCAAATTGATCTACTGCTTGCCGACCCCAGTTTGTCAGCTCTACACGTCACCAGACGTATTATAGAGAGCCTGTTGTCACCTGCTGCTGATTTGGTTAAAGGTCTAAGTCCCAACACATTGCCTTCAGTCATACTTAGTGTACTTGACTCCGCTTTTGGAACAGTTCAAGATGGTGAAGAATTGTATGCTCAATACTTAAATATTCTTCAAAATCCAGGTGAACGACCATCCGCTTATCTCCAAAGACTGCAGCTAACCCTCAGCACTGTTGTAAAGCAAGGAGGACTTGCAGCTGCTGACACAGATAAACATCTGCTGAAGCAGTTTTGTCGTGGGTGTTGGGATAACACTATACTATCCAAATTACAATTAGAACAGCAAAAGAACAACCCACCACCTTTCTCTGACTTGTTGTTGTCGTTACGGACAGAAGAAGACAGACAAATTGCCAAGGAATCACTTATGAAAAAATACATTGGTTCATCTAAACAAAAAGCCAACATCCAATCCCAAAGCACTTGTTCTTGTGGGCACTCTACAGCCAATGAAGAGCTAAAAGAAATGAAAAAACAACTCCAAACCCTCCAACAGCAAATGTCCCAACTTTTGTCCCGAAAGAGTTCAACAAAGTCAAAGTTTAAGCCACGACAAAACAAGCCCAGTCACTCTTCACCTCAGTCAAATACCAAACCCAAGCCATGGTATTGTTTTAACTGTGGAGAAGATGGCCACGTTTCTTCCACCTGTAACAACAGAGCAAACCCCAGTCTTGTTGAACAAAAAAAGAAACAATTAAGGAAAAAACAGCAAGAATGGGATGCGAAAAATACTTCATCTTTAAACTAGAAACAGCTTCTGCGGTGGGACACACAGGAGCTGTGTGTACTAACAGTCCCAGAAACCACAACAAGTTTCCATTGCTGCCAAAAGGGCTTGTGGGGACCAAAAGCACAGGACAAATTCAAATCAAGGGCAACCATTTCAACTGTCTTCTTGATTCTGGTTCTCAGGTTACTACCATTCCTTATTCCTTCTATAATACTTATCTTTCAGATCACCCCATCAAACCACTAAATGATCTGTTGGAAGTAGAAGGAGCTAATGGACAAGCCGTACCTTACCTGGGGTACATTGAGATTAACATGACGTTCCCAGCTGATTTTCTTGGTTCATCCATTAATGTTGATACACTTGCTCCTGTCGTGCCTGACATCCAGCAATCATACCCAATGATACTTGTCGGTACCAACACCCTTGACGTTGCGTACAGCAAACACTGTGATACCCGCTCTGAGCAGTCATTCCTGCCAACTGGTTCCGGTTACATTGCAGTTTATAAAATCCTCCAGTGTTGCCATGTGCAGAATTCGAATGACCAGTACGCTCCGGTAATCTTGAAGTCAGACCAACCACATACCATTACTGCCGGCCAAACCACTGTCCTTGAGGGATGCCTGGTCACAAGGCTATTCCAAGGTGAGAAAGCAGTTATTCTGGAACACCCCACCTCCAGTTCTCTGCCTGGTGGACTCATGGTAAAAACCTGCCTTGTGGACTTACCTCAACGTCGGCCATGTTTTCTGCCTGTTGTAGTCAGTAATGAGTCTGACCATGAAATCCACATACCAGCTCGAGCTATTATTGCAGAAATCAGCGCCTTTCAGGAAGTCATTTCCAAAGAGCAACACCTCCAGTATACAGACCAGTCCACAGAATCATTATCTCCATCTCAACCACAATACAACTTTGGAGATTCCCCTTTAACTCCAGACTGGAAAGAACACATTGTTCAAAAGCTCAATACTATTCCTGAAGTATTCGCCAAACACGATCTGGATTTCGGCAGGACCGACAAAGTTAAACACCAAATCAAATTGTCTGATCCAACCCCTTTCAAGCAAAGACCACGACCAATTCATCCTCAAGATCTTGATGCTGTAAGGAAACACTTGCAGGAACTTCTTGACTCCGGAGTTATCAGAGAATCAGACTCACCATTCGCCTCCCCAATTGTGGTTGCACGCAAGAAGAACGGCAGTGTACGTCTTTGTATCGATTACCGCAAACTCAACCTGCAAACAATCAAAGATGCTTATGCTCTACCCAAACTGGAAGACACCTTCTCCGCACTTGCGGGATCCAAGTGGTTCACGGTGCTAGACCTCAAGTCGGGTTACTACCAAATTGAAATGGAGGAGAAGGATAAAGCAAAGACTGCCTTTGTCTGCCCATTAGGATTTTGGGAATTTAATCGGATGCCACAGGGGATTACCAATGCACCAAGCACATTCCAACGGCTGATGGAAAAATGCATGGGAGAATTAAATCTAAAAGAAGTCCTGGTTTTCATTGACGATCTCATTGTGTTTGCACCAACTCTTGAGGAACATGAAACTCGCCTGATGAAAGTTCTCACCAGACTCAAAGATTTTGGCTTGAAGCTTTCACTTGAGAAATGCATGTTCTTCCAGACATCTGTGAAATATCTGGGCCATGTAGTGTCCCAGGCTGGTGTTGAAACTGATCCGGACAAGATTTCCACACTCACTTCTTGGCCAGTGCCGAAAAACTTGAAGGAATTAAGATCTTTCCTTGGTTTTGCTGGGTACTACAGACGTTTTGTCCAGGGATATTCAGCCATTGTCAAGCTGTTGCATGATCTCACTGCTGGTTATCCACCTTCCCAGAAGAAACTCAGACCAACTGTAAAGCCAGAGAATTACCTCAACCCCAAAGAGCCATTTGGAGGACGATGGACGCAAATATGTCAACAAGCTTTTGAGTCCATCATTGACAAACTTACTTCTGCCCCAGTTCTGGCATTTGCTGATCCCAGAAAACCATACACACTCCACACTGATGCCAGTGCCACAGGTCTTGGTGCGGTGCTGTATCAAGAGCAGGATGGAAAAAACAGAGTTGTAGCATATGCCAGCAGAGGTCTTTCCCGGAGTGAGTCAAAATATCCCGCCCACAAATTGGAGTTTCTTGCTTTGAAATGGGCGGTGACTGAAAAATTCCACGACTATCTTTATGGTGCTCAGTTTACAGTTGTGACAGACAGCAACCCATTAACATACCTCTTATCATCAGCAAAACTTGACGCTACCGGTTACAGATGGCTTTCAGCTTTGTCCACTTTCACCTTCAAACTAATCTACAGAGCTGGAAAGCAGAACTCTGATGCTGATGGTTTGTCTCGCCGACCTCATGGGGAACTGTCTGATGATCCTCTGTCACAGAAAGAACGTGAGCGAATCTGGAGATTTGCACGGCAACATCTCAATGAACCCGATTATGTCTCTATTGACCAGCATACCATCAAAGCAGTTTGTGACCGTCATCTGGTGTACAGTTCAAGCACTGATCCTGATCTTGCTCTGGTGTTATCCATGTCTGTCAATGTCAACAGTCTGCCTGACAGTTTCACGGACGACATCCAGTTCACCTCCATGGTACTCCCCCAAATCTCAACAGCTGACCTTGCCACCAAACAACACCTTGACCCTGTCATTCGGCATGTCATAGCTCAGGTTGAGCGAGGGGAGTCACCACCGCCATTGCTGAGGGAAGAACTTCCCGAGCTACCTCTATTACTGCGAGAAGTAAATAAACTGGAGCTCCATAACACCCTTCTCGTCAGGAAGAGACAAGTGGGAAGTGATTTCACATACCAGCTAGTGCTACCTGAGGAATATCGACCAGGTGTACTACACCAACTTCATGATCAAATGGCTCACATGGGAATTGACAGAACGCTGGACTTGGTCCGTTCCCGGTTTTATTGGCCTAAGATGACTAATGATGTGGTCAATAAGATAAGACACTGCGAAAGATGCGTGAGACGAAAATCTCCGTTTGAACGAGCCGCACCTCTGGTCAACATCAAAACCTCTCATCCCATGGAACTGGTGTGTATGGATTTTCTCTCTGTGGAACCAGATCGTGGAGTCAAAGACATACTCGTCATAACCGACCATTTCACAAAATATGCCATTGCTGTGCCAACACCAAACCAGAAAGCCAGGACCGTTGCCAAATGTTTATGGGACAACTTTCTTGTGCATTATGGTATCCCAGAACGTTTGCACAGTGACCAAGGCCCTGACTTTGAATCCAGAATCATCCGAGAGCTTTGTGAAATGGCTGGGATCCACAAAATAAGAACCACTCCATACCACCCAAGAAGCAATCCTGTTGAACGGTTCAACCGAACATTACTGGACATGCTAGGAACACTGACAGCTCAACAGAAATCTCATTGGAAAGATTTCGTAAAACCTCTGGTACATGCATACAATTGCACAAGAAATGATGTTACAGGTTTCTCACCATATGAGCTCATGTTTGGTCGCCAACCTCGCTTACCGGTGGACTTAGCCTTTGGACTACCCCTTGCCAAAGAAGGATCAACATCCCACACACAATATGTGGAAAAGTTAAAGTCCCACCTGGAAGAAAGTTATAAGCTGGCCATCGAAAACTCAGAAAAGGTGATGAAACGTAACAAAGACAGATTTGATAAAAATGTCACTGCATCACAGCTGAATGTTGGAGACAGAGTTCTTGTGAGGAACGTGCGGGTGAGAGGCAAACACAAGCTTGCAGATAAATGGGAGTCATCTGTGTACATTGTAGTGAAGGAAGCCGGCACTCTTCCTGTGTATACAGTTCGACCCGAAGGCCAAGACAAGCCCCTGAGAACTTTACATCGAGACCTCCTACTGCCCTGTGGGTATTTACCACCTTCTGAAAAGGAAATGCTTACTAAGCAGAAGAGAAAAATGCCTGTCTTACCTGTGTCTCCTGTACGTGCTGATGATGACGATGATGATGATGACAATGCCGAAGAGGAACTAATTTCTTACCTACCTGTTCCCTTCTCTGCTGAACCTGTCACCTTCACAACAACCATTGACTTACCCAATACTTCGCAACCCGTTCCAGTTATCAACCAGCCAGATGTCCCTGTAGTATTGGCTACAGAGGGAGAGAATGCTATTCTCTCAGAGGAACCTATACCTGTACCTGTTGAAGAGGAACAAGTTATTGATGATGAAACTTTGGAAGCTGGCTTTGAGCCAGTTGATCTTGCAGAACCTTCTCACGATGAAGAAAGTCTATCGTCTGATCCAGTTACTCCAGAAAAATCCAGAAACCGCGTTACACAGGCATCTCCCTAGGAACACATTACTTGCATGCACTACCTCTCCACTTGTGTGCCTAATCTCACAGAAGTGGACCTCCTAATCCTTATATTTAATATTTGCCTTTGTATTGCTTATTTATGCATTTTGCCAGACTTCAATATATCCAGATCTTTTAGTACCATATTAATGAATGGTGTCTACCATTCTGTCTAATTTATATACTGCTGTCCCTTAAGCCCATCTAACATGACTATCAGGAACCTATTAACTGTCTCCAGTCTCATAACTTAAAGATATCATCACACACTGGGCAAGTCAAGATACCTTTGTGTTGTTGAGGGTCAGCGATGGTTTCTCCACTGGAATCATCATCACTTGTAACTACTTCATCTTGTTGGGGAAAAATAGTCAAGACAAAATATTTATATTAGAATCTGCTGAACATTCACAAATGTTATATTCAAAGCTAACTATGTTTCAAAAAAAAAAAAAAAAGAATTCACCATCAGGATTGATCGCGATGTCATCCAGCCCTTTCCCCTGCAGGTCAGACAGTTTTCCTTTCTCCATTGCAATCAACAGTTTGCTGACTTTTGGAAGCTGCAGGGTACTCTCTGGAAGCCGGTAGAATTCTCGATGGACACGGATGTCGTGTCCAAGAAAGGTGGCAAGTTGATCCATTTCATTTTCTTTTAGATTTTGTACTGTGGACAAAGTGGCAACTTGTTTCCGCAATCTTGTTGAGGTAAGGGCCTCTGGGTACTTTGCACCACATTTATTTGCATACTTGCGAAAGCAGTCTGAGCCTCTGTAATGGGAAAGGACACCTGGGCGTGCAAACAAGTACACATTCTCTGTGCGGACTTGACACTCACTTCTGGCTTTTGCGAGGAGCTCCATTGCAGCGATCATGTCAGGTGTGAGAAGCACAGGTACCATTCTTGACCTTTTACCACGAATCTCAACTCTGTCAAAGTGCTTTGCAAGTTTCCTTTCAAACTCAGTTAGGCCGATCATAATGTCAGGATTCAACTCTGTGCGATTCCGGGATGTGAAAACCTGGAGCTCCATTTTTGAAACTTCTCCTTGCCTTTTTCTGTTAAATAGCACTACCTGAGTCAAAGTCACTTGAGCAAGATTTCCGAAGGTTGTGCTGTTGGGTTTTTCCTCAAGGTCCTTCATGTACATTGCAGACTTAGTAGCAAGAAACTTGTGCAGTGACACATCCTGTGTAAATGGCAAAATCTGTGGTTTATTCCATTTGGCTTGTTGAAGTGTACCCAATGCAGCAGCTGAAATGGACTCTGACCACTTTTTTTCATACAGAGTGGCAAACTGCTTGGCTGACTCTGCAACATCATAGTGATTTGCAATGATGGCTTTACACTGCACAATGCTTGCAACTTTAGCCAAACTGTGTCCCAATTTCAAAGCCAAGGATGGGGTTTTATATGAGTTGCTCTCCAGCTCATAACCAGCAACAGCTCTGACTACTTGTATGACATGGGGAAAGTTACTAGGCATAACAAGGTATTCTGTGCTCTTCAAAGGTGTTATAGCTCTGGCGGTTATCAATAACCTTGCGATCTCTCTCATCTTTTGACGCATGTAATCATTCCTTCTCTCATTTGGTTTCCTGCCATTGTACAGTGACTCACCAAGGCTAAGAATGTCTCTTTCACTCGTTACTACCAAGGAAATGTCATCCTGATTCATTTCACAAGCAATCTTCCATACAGCTTCATGAACTTGATCAGGTTTCGGTAATTGCAGATGCATCCGTTTTTGCCCAGAGGGAGCTTCCTCATTAAACCTCTGAGGGCACCTTCTCACATGCCTCCAAAGGCAACTTCTTGCATATAGTCCTTGACAAAATTTGCAATGACGGTAGTCCTCAGATCCTGTTGCAGTAGTGGGTATTCGACAAGCAACCATTTCTACAGCACCAGAGTTTGCCACAGTAGCATTAAGTTAAAGTTAAGGTTTCCCCTCTTCTTAATAGAGCGCAACACATCTCTTCTTTCGCGGGATCTTTTATCATAACTGAAGGCGCTTGCAACTTCCGGCACATTACCGTGGGCAGATTAAAGGTGTCTTGCCAATTTAGCAATGGCCTTTTTACAATATAGACAGTATTGCTTCTTGTTGTACTTGCTTTGTCTTTCCGTGTTTGGCAAAGGTGTGACTTTTATGGAGCTGTCTTTAGGTGATGTGATCCCTGATGAATCAAAACTGTGGCTTGTTACCGAAGTACTGTGACTGCTACTTCTCAGTGACGAACTAAATGTTGTAAGTTTCTCTGAACTGGTGATCTTCCCACTGTGTCCTGAAGCCGTCTCCAATGCCATGTCATTTAACATATTTTGGGGAACCACAGATTCTGTGATTTTCATGTCCACACTATGGAGACTTGTGTCAGAGGAACTGCCACATGAATCTGGGACATAGTCTTTATCTTCATAATCCGTACAATCTAAGAATTCATCAGTAGAGATCGGAACGAAAATGGAGAAAAAGCATCTTTGTATTTATTAATAGCTAGAATGTCATTCCCCCTCAAGTAGCAAACCATTCTGCAATCCATGACTTGATGAAAATGCGTTCATGTAGTAAATATGCATAGTTACATAGCATAAACAATTTGAATGAAGAAGAAAAAGGCAGCTGGCTTACCTGCTCTGAGGTAGCTGTCTGGTGAAAGGTGAGAACTCGAGATTTTTGTCTGGCCTTAAATGAAACGTAACAAATTCAATGTTTGTAATTATAATTCATTTGAATACTGTAACTCAAAATTATTATGCAATTCAGTATACTGTAAAACAAATTAATAGTAGGTTAAGAAATGAAAAACAATGCATTGTAACTTAATAGTGAGAATGATTTAACATACATATCACACACTTTGTGTCATGTCATTTTGACATGAAATCTTGAGTGAAAATTCATTTGTGAACCCTGTCAATCATTAATTATATTTGCTGAGATGAAAGGCTGCATTGAGTTCATATATATGTCACACATACTTTAGTGAACATTATTGACAGGAGGATCTGAGTTCCTTATACCAGACTCTATAGAAACTGTTAACACTGTACAGCTCTGCTACCCAACAATATGAGGACAATGTAACACACACTACAGTTGTTGGTCCAACCATATGAGGACGTATTCTAAAACACACTCATGTCCGTCACAGCTTAAAACAATATGAGGACATGACGACTGAACACATGTAGAGTTCATATTCCTGACTTCTAACTTCTCCTGCTGTTGTCAATAAAAGCTCTAAACCCAACACTGATGTAAAGCCATCTATTTCCCCAGAAATCCAATCATGTAAACTGATCAGCTTCAGGTTAAATGGACAAAAACATGTAAAAGGACAAAAATATTAAATTTAATTGGAATAAAGACCAAGTTGATGCTTTAAAGGGAAAGTTTGGACTAACAAATGGTATAGACAATTACTTTCTCCTAATGCTAATGTTGATTTTGGGAAACTTTCACTCAAACTGATTGTTTTAATACAATCAAAGGGCATTTCATTTATGCACTAGGCCCAACTGACTCATATACTTGATTCCAAATACAAAAAATAATGTGTAACCTGTTGGAAGAATGAAGTGGATTTGTCACTCACTTCTTGGTCTCTAGGCGGTTCGGACAGGGTCTCAACACTTGGTGTCTGCAACAAAAGACAACAATATAATGTCAGAAACATTCTGTACTATAAATCCTGACTAGTTAATTAACTACAGATCATATTTGTATCAGTGAACATTATTCACAGAAGGATCTGAGTTCCTTATACCAGATTCTATAGAAACTTAACACTGTACAGTTCTGCTACCCAACAACAATATAATTGACTACTGTGTCATATTCATTACCTGGTCACTTAGGCTTGCAGAGTTTCCATCATGAAATCTACCATCATCAACCAAGGGTTGTTGAACCTGTAAAACAATATTAATAATTGACATTAATATTTACTGAATAAACATTTTTACTCCTAGTTATATCAAGTTGGAAATGATTAAATAATTTTACTTTCAAAATATTTTGCTCACTTAGCTACCAGTGACATACTATTAGGACTGTAATCCCTGTGTCATATGATGTAAAAGTGTATGATTGTATGCCTATGATTATTGGCCCATGGATGTTTTAAAATACTTTTCTAGTAAAATAAATAGCTTAAAAAGAATTCATTTGTATATAACTAAAACAATGTTTGGTCTTTGGTTGGATTTGCATACTCACAGAATTATTCATTCTGCTCAACAGAGTCAAAGTCCTCTGCTTCTCTCTCTTACATATCTCTTTCATGGCTTCACCATAATCTTCCTCACACAGAGCATGATGCTGCTTTAGATTTTGCAGACGGTGGCTTGCTCTCAACTGTCCATATCGAGAATCAAATATGAAGAAACTTAGTCTGACTTGAGGTTCTACCATATGTTTTCATGTAGTAAATATGCATAGTCACATAGCATAAACAATTTGAATGAAGAAGAAAAAGGCAGCTGGCTTACCTGCTCTGAGGTATCTGCCTGGTGGTAGGTGAAAACTTGAGTGTTTTGTCTGGCCTTAAATGAAATGTAATAGATTCAATATTTGTAATTACTTTGTAATTATAATTTATTTGAGTACTGTAACTCAAAATAATTATACAATTCAGTATACTGTAAAACAAATTAATAGTAGTTAAGAAATGAAAAACAATGCATTGTAACTTAATAGTTAGAATGATTTAACATACATATCACACACTTTGTGTCATGTCATTTTGACATGAAATCTTAAATGAAAATTCATTTGTGAACCCTGTCAATCATTAATTATATTTGCTGAGATGAAAGGCTGCATTGAGTTCACATATATGTCACACATACTTTAGTGAACATTATTGACAGGAGGATCTGAGTTCCTTATTCTAGATTCTATAGAAACTTAACACTGTACAGTTCTGCTACCCAACAATATGAGGACAATGTAACACACACTACAGTTGTTGGTCCAACCATATGAGGAAGGCAACTGAAACACACTCATGTCCGTCACAGCTTGAAACAATATGAGGACATGACGACTGAACACATGTAGAGTTCATGTTCCTGACTTCTAACTTCTCCTGCTGTTGTCAATAAAAGCTCTAAACCCAACACTGATGTAAAGCCATCTATTTCCCCAGAAATCCAATCATGTAAACTGATCAGCTTCAGGTTAAATGGACAAAAGCATGTGTAAAAGGACAAAAATATCAAATTTTGTCAATAAAAGCTCTAAACCCAGCACTGATCTACTCTGGTCTTCATAACTAGAATGACTATCAATAATCTTAATTTAACATCTATCTTTTCATCTACTAATATTTAACATTTCCTGTACTGCACAATCTATGAAGAGGATTTACTTACTAGAGCTCGCCATGGCCACATAGATACTCCATAGTCATAGGTGATTTCACTCTCTGCTTGGATATTTTCAATAGCAAACAAACAGAGATGAGGTTTATCCTGGACTGCCAGCTGTTTCATCTTGCAGTTTGGGTACTTGTGGTCATCATTAACCAGCCGGCCAAGTTAGTCGTCTTCACGGGAGGCATCAATGCTAAAAGTGAAGAAAAGAACATATGTTTTGTTCACTAAAAACACAATGTTGTAAAGAACAACTGATATTGTATATGCCTTTACTTACCACCATGTGCTATTTTTCCATTTAAAATCAAATAGGAAAGCAGTTTGCTTTTCTGTGTACTTTTTCTGCCGCTTGTCCCGTTCATGTTCTGAGATCAGCTCCCCACGGTATTCGACCACAAAGGTTCCCTTTTCAGTTGGTTCAGAGGCAAATACACCACGTCCTAATACAAGATGTTCAATAAGTAGTGTTAAGTAATACAATCCAAATCAGGTTTACTGCAGCTGATCAGCCACTGACAAAACATATGCAAAAAACACAATCATAAAATGTTTTAATTGTGAGGAGAACATCTAGATGCTTACGTTCAGGGCTGCAACAAATGAGTTGATACAATAAATAAATAATAATAATAAAAAAACAATTATTAAAATAGTTGGCAACAAATTTCAAATACATGGAAATATAAAATATTTTTTAATCTAGATAGATAGATAGATAGATAGACAGACAGATAACTTTATTGATCACTTTGGGAGGTTCCCTCAGGGAAACTGAAGCAATTTTTATATATTATTAAATATTATAATAAACATTAGTTGCAGCTCTGGTAATATTCATGCAGTAGCCATAAGGAACAACATATAACATACCTTTATAGTCATTGATCCATTGGGCCTTTAAACAAGGCTTGTCACTTCCAGATAAAATAAAGTGAGCAGCCTCTGCTTCAGGACGAAGTCTGAGTCTTCTTTTTGACATGTTCTTCACTCTCAATCTGCTCAACCTGTACACATCTTCATGAGAAAATGACGAAAAGTCAGCAAGACAAAACAGACCAGTACTTTCTTTACAGGGTATTTTAAATAGTATTTTTCTGCCTTAAATCACAACGCATTTGCTAATCAGACTAATATACCAGTGTAAACACTTTGCAAATGTAATTACAACAATGTGACATTAAATTACCTTCACGAATAATTTTAACATGCCAATACACGGACAAATACTGTAAACTGTGCACTTTACTACCATTACTGAAACACTAATGTCATTGATTTGTGCTAAACAGGAAAACATTAATATTATCATTTAAATCCCAGAAAACATATCTTGCGTTGAAATTAAATGCGTGTTGCAGTAGCCTACACTTAAAAAGAGCTTAGACTGACTGTCTCTGCAGTTGCAGATGCAGAGAGGGCCGCAGGCCCCTTTAACTCCAGTGGAAATTTAAAAACAATTAAATTTAACTTCTAATATCTGTTGCTGAAGATAAAGGTAAAATATATTTATTACCATTTATCATCATGCACCACTTTCACTTTATTCAAATCGATTGTGTGTTGTTTTAATTCCGTTTAACTAACGTTAATTAGCTTGTTAAACACACAACTTTACCTTGCAAAGTGTGCGTCGAAGCATGGATATCAAAGGTAAATACATAGTTCAATATAAGTCTCTCCTGAGTGCTGAAGCTCGCGGATGTGCCGTTCACTCAGTGCTGCCGTGACCAGCAGCTCTTTGATTGAAGCTTTCGAACAATCAGCTGCATCTTTACTCACTTGTTGACCAATCACAGACGTCGTTCTATGCTCCACGGACGAAATGCTGCATCTTCACCAGCCACGGGCTCTCCTCGTCCATTAACAACAAAAACACAGCAACACGCGCTGGAGTTGAGGTAGGAACACTTGAGAACTGTCACAGGCTGTGTCCCAATTCAGGGTATGCACCTTGAAGTACGCACACTACGCGTACTACGGACGGTGCGTACTATAAGTGCGGAAGTGAGAGGCTTGTGAAATGGGACAGTCTAGCCTTCGTTGCACTGTTCAGGTTGCCTAGCAACCATGATACTAACCGCGAGAAACGTGTCATACAGCTTTGTGTGACAGAAATGAGGGAGAAAAAAATGTTCTGTTGGTCCTTCATTTTTGTCATGACATCACTTTGATTAGTTGAGTATCTGAGGCTGAGACCTCGGGACTGTAAAACATGATAGTTGGGCTTCATTCCTGTACTGAAGTCATTTCAAGATTAGTTAGTAAATAACAATCAGCTAATGTTGTTCATGAGACTAAAATCATCTCACTGTGGTAATGTAAATATAATATCACCAATATTATATATATATTGTCAGATTATTATGGTGTGTATATATATATATATATATATATATATATATTACAGCAATGAGCTTGAACTCTGGGTCAAAGATTAAAGTTGCAGTTATTTATATTTCCTATCACCTTAAATCTTCACTCAAAGACAAGTATCTTTGAGTGTATATACAGATGTATTATACATAAGAGACAAATATTGTTCGTCTAATATGTTTGCATTATTACATTTGGTTCAATGGTTACATATATGTGTAAAAAGGAAAATGTACGAGCTGTGAAAACTGTTTCTGATACAATGAAGAGTAGACTGATATATTAAATATTCCTTTATTGGGTGAGAAAATCAGACCATGTCATAACTGCTTTAAGTCATACAGAATAGATATCAGAGCCTTAAACAGGCTGACTTCTGCTAAATGGGTTAAACTGGGCAGAAAGTATACAAACACATAACATCCTTATAGAATATGATGTAACACTATAGATCAACTTAGAATATATAAAGCATATAAACAATTACAACAATATGATGCAACAAACACAGCAGTGCTACTAATCCAAAATACTCAAAGCTTCATAGAACTGAAACAAACATTTATTTTCAGCTCCATTCTGCTGCTGATACATACTTTAAGTTTCTGAATATTAAACTTGTTGCTGTCTTTCATAGTGTGTAACTTCAAGGCCCTGAGTACTTTCTCTCACACTGAAAACACTGGAATGATAAAATTATTTGAACATTACCTAATAAGACTGATTCAGGACAGACAATTAGTTATTTTAAACTTTTCTAGCAGTCCTTCACAAACAGGGAACAGTCTGTCTATTCTCTCCATCTGTCAGCTGCTGCTGGCTCTTCCTCCTCCTCTTCCTCACACACCCTGAATTGGGACACAGCCACAATGTTTTACAAACTGCCGTTACAGTTAATTTCGTTCCGTTAATTTGTTTGGTTCCTATTCTTAAGTAACACTTAATACACATGTGGTTAGCTTGCTGGTCTAGTTTAAGTTAGCATGGGCATGCTGTTCACTGATGGAGTAATGCCAAAATTGTCCTGAAATTGTCAGTGTGTTATCATAAACATGTCCTAATTTGTCATGAAAAGAAGAGCAGCACCCTAGACCCCCAGGTGAAAATACAGATAATAGATAAGCAATTTAAGAAAATAAGTATAATGTGTATAATAAATGATTTTACTGTCACTTTCCTGGGTCTGTTGACCCAGCGTTTTAAGTTTTAGTTTGTTTGGATGTCGATGTTTATTTTTAAGTTCTTTAAGTTAGCTAAGTTCATTTGTTTATTAGATTACGCTTGTGATGTCTGTTTTATTGTGAAAGTCCTTGTCCTATATCCAGTGTGTCTAGTTTTGTTTCCCCTTGTCTTGTTAGGTCTGATTTGTCCCAGCTGTTCCTCATCCCCTCATTATCTCTCTGTATACTTACAGTGGCTTGCAAAAGTATTCGTCCCCCTTTTCCACATTTTGTCACATTACTGCAACAAACATGAATCAATTTTAATGGAATCCAATTGCAGCAAAAGGTGGTTCTACAAAGTATTGACTCAGGGGGCTGAATAATTACGCACACCCCACTTTTCAGTTATTTGTTTGTAAAAAATGTTTGGAATCATGTATGATTTTCGTTCCACTTCTCACGTGTACACCACTTTGTATTGGTCTTTCAAGTGGAATTCCAATAAAATTGATTCATGTTTGTGGCAGTAATGTGACAAAATGTGGAAAAGTTCAAGGGGGCCGAATACTTTTGCAAGCCACTGTAAGTCCTGTCCTCCTTTGTTCAGTGTCAGGTCATCTGTTGTCTTTGGTGCCACGTTTCCATGTTCCAGGTATCTTTGTATCCATGTCAGGTTTCATGGTTTGTTTGTTTTTTAATAAAAATTATTTTCCCCGGGTTAGGTTGTTTAGCTTCACCTCTGCCTTTTGTTTTGTAATCTTTTAATTAAATTAAATTAAATTTTATTTATATAGCGCCAAATCACAACAACAATTGCCTCAAGGCGCTTTATATTGTACAGTAGATCGTACAATAATAGATACAGAGAAAAACCCAACAATCATATGACCACCTATGAGCAAGCACTTTGGCGACAGTGGGAAGGAAAAACTCCCTTTTAACAGGAAGAAACCTCCAGCAGAACCAGGCTCAGGCTAATCTTAAAAGTAGAGATGGACCGATCCGATATTAAGTATCGGTATCGGTCCGATACTGACCTAAATTACTGGATCGGATATCGGTGAGAAATTAAAAAATGTAATCCGATCCATTAAATATCAAAAAAGCACCTCACAAAACTTGCGACACGACGTAACTCGGCTTGTAACCGTAGCACGTCGAAGCAGTGTGCTCACGTGATAGAGCGGCCGTGTTTATTTGTAGCCTCGCTAGCAATCCAGCATTTCATCTCCGAGGAAGTTATCCCAGAGAGAAGTAAAGCAAGTGTGTAAGTTCATCTCTGAATGTTTGTAAAGCGTACCTATGTTAAGCTTAACAACCGATATATGGAGCCTCTTCTCTCTCCCTCTCTTGCTGCTACTTCAATCGTGAAACTGCTTAATGATCAGCTGATCGGCTTTTCTGTCGCGAGTCCGTCTCTCTTCTTTGTTTTTGGCCCACTTTGCGGCTGAACAACAGCAGCACGTTTAACCTTGATAAGCTGTTGTTAGAATTTATTTAATATTACTTTCTAGACCAGCATCCTTTTCTACGCAGCTGACGGCTGGTAACTGTGCAGGGGCGGATCTAGCAAAGTTTAGCCAGGGGGGCCGATAGGGCATTAACAGGGAAAAGGGGGCACAAAGACATACTTATCTTTCTTATTCTCATTTAAAATGTCTAGCTTTTAATAAATAATTATCTGAATCTTACACCCAAAGTTTTAATCTGATGTAAAATGTATAGAAGTCCATTACTGTATATAGTAACTGTTAAGTCTAATATACCCTAGTAAGCTATAGTACTTTTCCCTTTGGGAAAGTACCATCTGTGCAGTCTGCAATTCTGTAGAAGAAAGATGTTGAATATATTTAATTATTCTTGAAAAATAATTTATTTCTGTGCATTTTTTTCACACTGCATCAAATTAAAGTTGATTACGTCGATTAAGCATCATGAGGTGGAGGGTGGGGGTGGTTCCCTTTTTTTTTTTTTTGCTGGGAGTTTGCAACCCTATTAGTTAGGTTGCTTAATATTTCTGCTAAGTACTTTTTAAAATACCAGAATAGTAAGGATGGAGTAGGTTTAAGTTTATTAGATTGATCAGTATTGCTGAACTATGAAATATTTTGGGTGCAGTGTATTTTTTACATACAGGTATAACAGAATAGCTTTAGTGTTGTTGTTTATTTAAACTTGAGTATGAACTTATACAAAATGCAGCAAGATATTAAAAAAAAACAGTTTTATTGATTAAAAAATTTCCCCTTGTGGGACAATTAAAGGATTATTCTATTCTATTCTATTCTAAAAAACACACTATATCGGATTAATATCGGTATCGGCAGATATCCAAATTTATGATATCGGTATCGGTATCGGACATAAAAAAGTGGTATCGTGCCATCTCTACTTAAAAGTAGAGATAATGTCTGTCTCCCGAATCCAAACTGGAAGCTGGTTCCGCCTCTTTTACCAGCCTTAATAAACGGCTTGCTTTCTGTTAATATTCAAATTTTCATTCATGTTCCTTTGTGTCTGCATTTTGGGTCCACTCCTCAAATTCATACATGTGTCTAACCATTTTTCCCATGTGTCTAACCGTTTTTCTCATGTGTCTAACCGTTTTTCCCCACTCGGCGACACACCCGTCGGGGGTCAAACTCTGGTAATTGGTGATTCTGTTCTCAGATATGTGAAGCTAGAGACACCGGCAACCATAGTCAATTGTCTTCCAGGGGCCAGAGCAGGCGACATTGAAGGAAATTTAAAACTGCTGGCTAAGGGTAAACGTAAATTCAGTAAAATCATAATTCACGTCGGCAGTAATGACACCCGGTTACGCCAATCGGAGGTCACTAAAATCAATATTGAATCGGTGTGTAACTTTGCCAAAACAATGTCGGACTCTGTAGTTTTCTCTGGTCCCCTCCCCAATCAGACCAGGAGTGACATGTTTAGCCGCATGTTCTCCTTAAATTGCTGGCTGTCTGAGTGGTGTCCCAGAAACGATGTGGGCTTCATAGATAATTGGCAAACCTTCTGGAGGAAACCTGGTCTTGTTAGGAGAGACGGCATCCATCCCACTTTGGATGGAGCAGCTCTCATTTCTAGAAATATGGACAAATTTATTAAACCCCCCAAAATATGACTATCCAGAGTTGGGACCAGGAAGCAGAGTTGCAGTCTTACACGCCTCTCTGCAGCTTCTCTCCTCCTGCTACCCCCCAAAAACCCATCTCCATTGAGACCGTGTCAGCTCCCAAACAGACAAAAAACAAACTAAAAACCAGCAATAAACAATTTAAACATAAAAAATCACAAAGAAAGAACAATACAGTATCCACATCTTAACCAAAGAGTAAAACAGTGAAATGTGGATTATTAAATATTAGGTCTCTCTCCTCCAAGTCTCTGTTAGTACATGACTTATTAATTGATCAACAAATTGATTTACTCTGCCTTACAGAAAGCTGGTTGCAGCCGGATAATTATGTTAGTTTAAATGAATCAACACCCCCGAGTCATTCTAACTACCAGAAATCTCGAAGCACAGGCCGAGGGGGCAGTGTGACAGCAATTTTTCACACCAGCCTATTAATTAACGAAAGACCAAGACAGACTTTTAATTCATTTGAAAGCCTGATGCTTAACCTTGTCCACCCCAGCTGTAAAACTCAGAAACCAGTCTTACTTGTTATCATCTATCGTCCACCTGGGCTTTACACAGAGTTTCTGTCTGATTTCTCAGACTTTTTATCTGATTTAGTGCTCAGCTCAGATAAAATAATTATTGTGGGTGATTTTAACATCCATGTAGATGCTAAAAATGACATCCTCAACATGGCATTTAATCTGTTATTAGACTCAATTGGCTTCTCTCAAAATGTAAAAGAACCCACCCACTACTTTAATCACACTCTAGATCTTGTTTTAACATATGGCATAGAAACTGAACATTTAACAGTGTTTCCTGAAAACCCTCTGCTGACTGATCATTTCCTGATAACATTTACATTTACAATAATTGATTACACAGCAGTGGAGAGTAGACTTTATCACAGTAGATGTCTTTCTGAAAGCGCTGTAACTAAGTTTAAGAATATAATCCACCCACTGTTATCATCTTCAATGCCCTGTACTAACATAGAGCAGAGCAGCTATCTGAACGCTACCCCAACAGAGGTCGATTATCTTGTTAATAATTTTACCTCCTCACTACGTATGACTCTGGATACTGTAGCTCCTGTGAAAACTAAGGTCTCAAATCAGAAGTACCTGACTCCGTGGTATAATTCTGAAACACGTAGCCTAAAGCAGATAACTCGTAAGCTGGAGAGGAAATGGCGTGTCACAAATTTAGAGGATCATCATTTAGCCTGGAGAAATAGTTTGCTGATTTTTAAGAAAGCCCCCCGCAAAGCCAGAACATCTTACTATTCGTCACTGATTTAAGAAAATAAGAACAACCCCAGGTTTCTCTTCAGCACTGTAGCCAGGCTGACAAAAAGTCAGAGCTCTTTTGAGCCAACCATCCCTTTAACATTAACTAGTAATGAATTCATGAACTTCTTCACAAATAAAATTCTTATCATTAGAGAAAAAATTACCAATAATCATCCCACAGATGTAATATTATCTACAGCTACTTTTAGTACCATTGATGTTAAGTTAGACTCTTTTTCTCCAATTGATCTTTCTGAGTTAACTTCAATAATAACTTCCTCCAAACCATCAACGTGTCTTTTAGACCCCATTCCTACAAAACTGCTCAGAGAAGTCCTGCCATTAATTAATTCTTCGATCTTAAATATGATCAACCTATCTCTAATAATCGGCTATGTACCACAGGCCTTCAAGGTGGCTGTAGTTAAACCTTTACTCAAAAAGCCATCTCTAGACCCAGCAGTCTTAGCTAATTATAGGTTAATCTCCAACCTTCCTTTCATATCAAAAATCCTTGAAAGAGTAGTTGTCAAACAGCTAACAGATCATCTGCAGAGGAATGGCTTCTTTGAAGAGTTTCAGTCAGGTTTCAGAGCTCATCACAGCGCAGAAACAGCTTTAGTGAAGGTTACAAATGATCTTCTTATGGCCTCTGACAGTGGACTCATCTCTGTGCTTGTCCTGCTAGACCTTAGTGCAGCGTTCAATACTGTTGACCATAATATCCTATTAGAGCGATTAGAACATGCTGTAGGTATTACAGGTACTGCACTGCAGTGGTTTGTATCATATCTATCTAATAGACTCCAATTTGTACATGTAAATGGAGAGTCCTCTTCACACACTAACATCAATTATGGTGTTCCACAGGGTTCAGTGCTAGGACCAATTCTGTTTACATTATACATGCTTCCCTTAGCAGCATCATTAGAAGACATAGTTTACATTTTCACTGCTATGCAGATGACACGCAGCTCTATCCATCCATGAAGCCAGGTAACACACACCAATTAGTTAAACTGCAGGAATGTCTTAAAGACATAAAGACCTGGATGGCCGCTAACTTTCTGCTTCTTAATTCAGATAAAGCTGAGGTTATTGTACTCAGCCCTGAAAATCTTAGAAAGTTCTCACTCAGTATGTGTTAATAGACCTTTCTGCATTGAATCATATCTTTTATTAACCTCTGTCTCTCTTCCACAGCATGTCTTTCATCCTGTTTTCCTTCTCTCACCCCAACCGGTCGCAACAGATGGCCGCCCCTCCCTGAGCCTGGTTCTGTCGGAGGTTTCTTCCTGTTAAAAGGGAGTTTTTCCTTCCCACTGTCGCCAAAGTGCTTGCTCATAGGGGGTCATATGATTGTTGGGTTTTTCTCTGTACCTATGAAGTGCCTTGAGGCTAGAGCAGGGGGATATGACCAAAAATATTTATCACGATATACATTTGAAAATTTGCGATAACGATATAACTGACGATATAATTGACACTAGACAAAATACTTTACAACTCCACAACTTTATTAGTGCAAAAAACCCCATCAATGTATTTTCACTTAAACAAGCAGCTGTTTTTATGTGCATTAAAGTTATATAAAAATGTAACAGTGCAAATGCAAATCCTTGCTGACAGTTTAACCAAAATGCATTTCCAGTGGAAATTGGCCGACATATCCTCAGCATAACCATGTATAATATCCACAAAACTTAAAAAGGTTATACACACACAACACGGTAATATTATGTTGAAGCACAGTACATATCACTCCGTGAGGCGCCTGCCTACGATAGCCGTAATGCTCCGACAATCCATCAAGCGGTGCGGGTTCGTAGCTTAGCAAAGTCGTACTAAAACATTTGACAGATTTTCGAGCGCCGTGTACCACATAAAATAGTTTCGAGGTCAGTAAACACAACCAGAATTCATACATAAGGCACACGGGATTATAAGGGACACTGTCGATTTTCAGAAAAATCAAAGGATTGATTTTAAGTGTGCCGTATTTTCCAAACAACACGGTAATAACGACGGCCCGCTAGCATGCTCTACCAAAAATAGTGCTTTGTTGTGTATCTGACAGACGAAAGCTGAACCAGTTCCACACCACTCAAATTGCAGCATTTTTACAAACCAATTCTGGTTCATCCGTTTCATTTAGCGATCCACTTTCGCTCTTCTCATTCTGCATCGCCGCCATGTGCGTATGTAAACATAGGCACTGCGCATGCACGTTTTACCCATATTCTATCGCGATATTTCATTTTCCTATTGTTGCCCAAAATTACACCGGTATTACCGTGAATGGTATGATATGGCCCAGCCCTACTTGAGGCGACTTTTGTTGTTATTTGGCGCTATATAAATAAAATTGAATTGAATTGAAATTGAATTGTACTGCTGCATACTGTGACATTTACAGTTGCTTAGTTAATTAAGTGACTTAATTACTCACTTTTATTTACTAATTGAATTACTAAATGAAGCTGGAATTGTGCATTCTGCAGTTTTTAATAGTGTGTTATTAGTTTTTAAAGAAACAATATGCATTTTATACTATATTGTAAAAAAGTTTAAGGTAAGTTGAATTTAAAATATAATTAATGAAGTGTTGACTTTTTTCGTCAGTTCTTGTAGATACACAGAGTCGAGACTGAGCCTGATGATCATACTGAATCAGATGACAGCGGCAGGAATCTCCAAGTTCAACTGCAGATTGCAGATGCAATTATATTAATGCAGATTAATATAAACTCTTCAAAGGTCAAAATCTGCACACACATCATTCTGCATAGTGAAGGTCAGACAATTTGTGCATTGATCTTGAGAAGTAAGACTCATTAATTAATAGTAATATAATTAGACAAATGTTGAAACTTCATATTTCGAGACATTTTGTCAACAACAAAAAAACCAAGATGTGCGGGCACTGATAACTGAATCTAAAGACCTTCATTTTTGTAAAGATTTGCCTGATTTAACTGTTGTTACATTTGCTTATAGCTCACCCTAATATGTATAAAAATGTGAAAAGTTTTTGATGAGTGTTAGAATGATTGTTTAATTGGCAAGGTTTGAACGAACAATTTTCAGAAGCCTCAAATCTTGTCTTTTATTATTCCACGAATGATTCAAATAAAGTTCACCTCCATTTCAACATTGAATACGACTGTGGACATAAGAGCTAAAAGGTGCTGTCCACGCATGTGCCCGCTAAGCCCCAGAAGGGTATAACCTGGGTCAAATGTGTTATTGTGTCTGACACACCTACAATATGAGGACTCGCAGAGTGACGTCACTGAAAGTGTGTTAAAAGTGTGTTAAAAGTGTGTTAAGTTCCAAAACTGGCCAGTAGGTGGAGAAACTGAAAGTGAGCAAAAACGCTAAACACACTTAAACACACTTTTTCATAAAATTGTGATGTTTCAGGACATTTGAGATTTTTGGTTTGGGAGCATGTTGGGGGCCTCTAGAACACTTTAGAAGGCCCAGAAAAATGAGGACCTCAAAAATGTCCTCATTTTTCCAAGTGTCCTGATATTGTGAGTGTGTTGTCATAAAATTGTCCTAAGATGTCACGAAAACAAGTACAAACACACACACACACACACACACACACACACACACACACACACACACACACACACACACACACACACACACACACACACACACACACACACACAGTGCCTTGTCTTAGAACCATTGGGGGGTTTTACGGTGGGAGGTGCTTGTGTTGTGTTGTATTGTGTAAATTGTAACTATCATGGGAATAAATAGCTGCGAGGAGAGCTACTCTTTGAAGGATTTGGGCTAGAGACAGGTGAGGAGCATGCCTGGTTCTGACCAAAGCCTTTCCTCGTTAGCGAGTTAAAGACTGGTTGAAGATGTTCTGTCTTGTTTTTCGTTCTTCATGAGGAATAAGTCTCTAAACTAGCGGGGCCTGTGGAAACACAGACCCAACATTTATTTGGTCCTTCCGAGCCGGGGACCAACATATCGCATCCACCGATGAGAGGGAGATGACGCCGCCGAAGTCTGCTAGCAGCCAGCATCTGGGACGCATGATGAAAGACCTGGTGCTTAAACAGGCCGGACAGTTTGCGTCTGAACTCCCCTCGGGTTGGATGGCGATTAACGGGATCCAGAGACTTTCCCGTGTATGAAAACAACACAAACAGTGAGTACAGAAGGCCTTAGAGAGCGGCTACGTGCTGTGCGTAAACGCAGGTACGGGAGCGCGCTAGCCGCGTGAGAGAGAGGCAGGCTTTCTCCGCCGTTTGGGGCGTAGAGACAACCTCTAGGTTCGGTGACGCCGCTGTGAGGAGAGTTCGGAATCTCCGCCATTTGGGGCGTTAGGAGAGTGTCCGATAGTTGAATTCTCCACCACATGGGGCGTTTGAGAGCTTTCAACAGAGTGCGCAAGCTGTGCGTATAGACGCAAGCAGTAGGCCTATTTTGTGTGCGTGTGCGGGCCAGATGTGGTCTGCGTGAGTGAGTCTGATTGTCGTTTTGTATGCAGTCGCTTTTAAGCTGATGAGCAAGCTACACATTTTCAGAGCAGGTGCTGGTTGAACGTATCAGAGGGGAGGGAAACAGAGCTATGATAACTCGAGCATGCAGCTATCCATGAGTTCAGTTTCTTCCTCACACCTCATATGGGCAACAGCTTTTCTGCATCCTGATTCATGTGTGTGAGACTTTTGTAACATCAGCATCATGATTTTGTTTTGGCGAAAAGCAGGTGATTGTCTCTGACGTCATGGTGTGTGTGAGTTACAGAGAGGTGTGAAAGTATGTGAGTGAAGCGGTATCTAGCTGGGGCAGACATGATTCTGCAGGTCACCTGCCCAGTGGACACAAGAAATAAAACTTGTGTTGATGAAATATGAATGATAACATGAAGAGTGTTTGGTGTTTCTCAGCCTGAAACAACTGCAATCCCACTTTCTGTTTTGAAGAAAGGAGAGTTCACAAAAAAAAAAAAAAAAAACAGAGACAGAGATGTGTGTCGTTTAAGCAGTGATGAGAATAATGAAAATGTCTTAGTTTGTCACTTTTAGGTGAAAAGCAGACCTGGATCAATTTTCCACATGCAGCAGTTGGAAGAAAATTATAGGTTTCACATCATTAAGAAACACTCAGGCCGAGTTTTTGGCTGAGTAGTGTTTACAGCTTAACTCCCATGTATTCCTCACCACGGAAGTTAACTTCTACCTGAAACCAAGGAGTGCAGTTCCAGAAGCACAGCACATCAACAGTTCACAGCAGCCCAACAGACAACAACAAAGTCCTGAGCAGAGAGGTCCAGCAGCAGTGTGTGCAAACGGCATCAGAGAGAAAGAAAACCCATCATCATGGATTGATGGAGATGCGTTTCCAGCAAGCTGCAACTTCACTGTGTGTGAAGATGACTTTTGAGGAGACTGTCTGAGTGACATTTGTCACTTTTGGAGTGGAATGGCAAGATGAGACAGGGGAAAACACAGGACAAAGCTGAAGAGAACTGATTGCCATTGGACTGCAAAGTGGGAGAGGAGAATGGAGTGAGAGGAGCAGGTGGGAACACAGAGGAAGGCTGTCGTTTAGTGTGGGGAATCAAAATTTGGGTTAGCAATCCTGGGGAAAAAGGAAACTGCTTTAAGTGGGAAAATTGAGAAGGGATCTGGACTACAAAATGAGAGAGGTACATAAAAACACACACAAACAGAAAATGCATTAACCATACTAACCCTACAGACATATACACATACAATGAAACTCATGAAGACCAGACAGCATCTTAAGAATGAGATTCCAAGTCCAAGTCACTAGTAAGATGAAAGTGATACATAGACTAGTGTCTAATATTATTAGTAGGACAGATGGTTGCATTATATAGGGAGAAAACAGAGTGCTGATGAGGGGTCTTGAATGAGTGAGCTGAGTGAGCCGATTGTTGAGTTTTTGGCGTGTGAAGAAGTTTTACCATGGCACACATTTGGTTACATGAGAAGAAACTTATTATGTGATGAGACAACGGGGTTATGCTGTAGGTTGTGTATGGTGTGGCTGATTGGATGAATGTTTGAGATTAAACTGGTTGATGATTTGCCTTTTGTTACTAAGTTGAGCCTGCCAATTAGGTTTGGTATGATTTCCTCCCTGAGATGAAGAACACGTGTCATGATTTAACAAGGCCTTTCCTTTCTTTCCTTTTCTTTTGTTACCTTCATAGTGCACTGAAAGTTTTGTTTGATCATTTTTCTGCCATCTAAGCAGATCTGAACGTTGAATAGGAAGAACTATACGATATGTTGTTGCGAACTGTTGCAAAGTGAGTTTCTCCAAAATTAAAATGGGCTCAGGAGAAAGCCACTTATTTGGGACAATTAGGAAGCGAGTCCCTTTTTCTAAAAGGATTCAACGAGGTAATCCGATCTAAATTCTTTTTCTTTTTAATGTCGTCGTTTTGCTGAGGGTGTAAAAGAAATGCGACTATAAATTCCACTATAAGCAAAGAAAGAATCAATGAATGAATAATGAGTGAAATTAAAAAAATGGGGAACTGACTGACTGGTAAAAGCTTGACTTGACTGACTTAACACCATTATGTGAAGTTAACCCCCACGCCGATGTGACAAAGGTGTGGCTGTATCTCTGTGTGTGTCTCTGGTTGCAGGAGCAGGAGGAAACTTGGGTCACATGACTATGTGAACTCTGCAAATTTAACCTTTTTAGTTGTAATTTTTCTGAGTTTTTGAATTTACCAAGGGTGTGTTATTCAGCACCTTGTGTTGCTCACAGAGGTCACCGTGAGAAAGAGTGTATACACCTGCGCAGCGCTAACAATTACATTTCTTTTCTACAACAGAGGGTTAATCATGTGATTTGATTATGTGATTTACAGTAGGACACAACTTAATAATGTTTTTGTGTGAAGAAAACTGTGGTTACAGGCTATATGTTGGTGATGAAATTACACTGTGTTGTTGAGATAATGTGAAAATTATAGGGGAGAAGTGAATACAGTGTGAAACATACTGTGTTTGAAACCAGTGTTGTTTCTTTTTACAGCAGAGTGTTAACTTTATGACCATTTACACCACCTCTGGAATCTGGATGACCGACGCCTGACCACCAGGATGAACTGTGTGTTTGGCTAATGTTTGTTTTCCTTTAAGAGGGTTTGTAAAGGATTCAGCACAGACAGACAAGTGACAATTGAACAGATGTGCAGTGGTTACAGAATAGTTACATGGGGCTCATTATCTGACCACTATTGGGCTCATGGTGAGTGACAAACTTAAGGAAAGTCACTGATTACAATGTGGAATGACGTTGAGATGTTCAATGATTTGGAGCAAATTATGAAAAAAGTAGGGGTTTAATGAGTTTAGAATAAACCTGCAATGATACTTGTCTCTGTGATGCTGAATACTTTATTACACTTATGAGCTACAGTTCGTTGCAAATGTGAAGTTTGTTTTAACTTAAAGTCTTCTAGGATACAGGCTCCGGGTGGAGCTGGGAGTTAAACAAACTAAACATTTAACTGCTGACTGATGTTTTGACAGGGTTACAGGTGGAGTGGAGCTGCTCCAAGGGACAAACCCTGGAGATTGTTTTAGGGAGAATGTGCAACATTCTTGTACATGTCTCATTGTGTGGGAGTTGACACATGGCGAGAGCCGTGTGGCACAAGACGAGTGTCAATTTTGAAATTGCAGGCACTATGAGAAGAAGCGAGTAAGGAAGAGCGTCCACAAGATGGAAACTGAGGCCAGGAGAGAGGCTTCAGGAGGATCAGAGATCATCTTCAGCACAGCAGACATTCCACAGACAGCTGTGCTACTGGGCTTCCAGGAGATCGTCATGAGGAGACTTCGCACAGCAAAATCTTAAATAAAATGAAAGAGATTTGACGTTGAGGAAGACAACTAAGGTGTACGACAGCGGGGGAAACAATTTTAAATTAATGTAGGGCTTAGAAGTCTGACCCCTGTCCGGGACAGAAACGGGTAAATTGACCAGCAAGGTTGGACCTGGGCACATAGGCTTTTAAATTTGTCGAAATTCGGTAGGAATAACTGGTACCAGGGAAGATAATGTGAAGTTGTGTTATGGAAATGGAAAAAAATGTATCTTGGCATTTGGTGTCTTTATAAACGTGTGAATATATAAAGGAAGTGTAAAATTGTTCTTTGAACGAATGGTTAAAAGTGCATATTGTTTTGAAAGTCTGATAGAAAAGGGTGTGGCGTGGGTGTGAGAAGATCTGTTAAATGAGTGAGTGAAGTGTGGTAAAATGCTGCTGAAAGGATTGTGTGAATTGTGCCGCAGAGCTGAGCTAAAAGAATTGTGATGTGTGTGGAAAAACTGTTAATTGTGTTGAAGATTTGTGTCAAAGGAATTCTGCTAATCACGCTGAGGATTTTGATGTGAAGGATTTCGTTTGGTTAATGCGTGCAAATGCAAAGAACTTAGTATATTTGTGTGAATCGGTACAGTTTGTGTGGGGCTGAGGGTGCATTCTTTTTATATTAAAATTAGTAGAGTTACAGAGGGTACAGTATATAGGGTGTGAACATAAAACAAGAGTTCGATTAGGCTGTAGAAACTGATGAAATGCAGTGAAGTGAAGACTGTGTGTGTGAAAACTGCCGTGTCTGTGTGTGTGTGTGTGTGTGTGTGACAGGAAGTGAAAATGTCTGCATGCAGTTTGAAGGAGAGTGGTTGTGTGTGCAACAAGTGAGAAATAGAGACGTTTCAAAATGAAAATAGAGGGATCAGAGAACGACTGTGTGAATAATTAGTGAGGAAGATAATATTAAATACATCTCTTAGTGTGTTAATACAGGTGCCCATGAACTTGGCTCAACCTCGTGGATGAGTACAGCGGCAAAAATGATAGATTAACATAACTGGGACGACAAACAGGCCAGGTTTTGGCTGAAATTTTACAACTTCACCTCTCATCTTGTTCTTATCCTGAGAAGAAGCTTAAAGGACAGCTAATCTCTTCCTGAAGACAGTGTTGGGTCTGTGTTTCCACATGCCCCACTAGTTTAGAGACTTATTCCTCATGAAGAACACAAGACATAACAGAACATCTTCAACCGGTCTTTTAACTCGCTAACGAGGGAGAGGTTTGGTCAGAACCAGGCGGTGGAGCTTAATGCTCATCACCTGTCTCTAGCCCAAATCCTTCAAAGAGTAGCTGTCCTCGTAGCCTTTTTATTCCCATGATAGTTACAGTTTACACAACACAACACAAGCACCTCCCACCGTAAAACCCCCCAATGGTTCTAAGACAAGGCGCTATGTGTGTGTGTGTGTTTGTCTGTGTGTGTGTGTGTGTGTTTGAGTGAGTGTGTCATGGGGGTGCGTTTGTGTGACCTCCTGCTCACCAAAAGGATCATAAAAGCAGGAAACTTACCAAACATCAAACAGAATCTTCACAAGGGATGTACTTGTGATAAAACACTACAGCCTCCTCCCAGAACCTCGAGAGGCTGCGGAGGGGGACAAAGGAATGTCTTGATCCTATAGTTTGAACTAAGACTTTACAACTTTAAGAAACACAATGACAACATTCAACAATTTGACTTAACACTGAAGCTTGATGAAGTGCTTCAGACTGCTATCTCAAATCGCAAAAAAACACAATCAAAGTATCATAAAAAAACAAAAGAGCAGACCTATTCCAAATTTTCAAGTGGGCATGAAAGTGTGGAGGCTGAACAAGAGGATCCAGCAGAGGAAAGGGGGCAAGTTAGATTGGCCCCTATACGATTGCTGCTATTGCAGGAAAAAGTGTGGATCTTTTGGACAGCCAAGGTGTGAAAATACCGAAAATCAACATCGATCACTTCATGGTGATACAGAGGAACAGCCAAGAGTTCCACGTAAGTGTTCCACTAATGCCTTCAAAGGAATGTCTTGATCCTTTAGTTTGAACTAAGACTTTACAAATTTAAGAAACACAATGACAACATTCAACAATTTGACTTAACATTCCCCCCTTTTTGTCATTGTATACTTAAATTTCAACTTATGCACCCTTGTTTTTGGCAGTGTCAGTGTAGACTTCACTCATACACACACAACTCCTGATGTTATTCATCTATAGCTGCAAAAGTTCACAGTTAATACATGTTCTCATCCATCTCATACACAGTAAATTACAACTTGCAAGTAAACAAATGAATGTCAACAGTCAAACAAGAAGAATCAACATTCTCAAAAGAATATGTCACTACAATCCAACTGTATACAGACATAGGCATTCAAACACATCAGTTGATTTTATTGTTTGTCCATGTGGCTTTCAGCTAACTTCAAAGCTGTAACTTGGTCAACACTCCTTTTATGACTCCTATCAACCCCTCAAATCTTCTCACTGTAGGCATCCTGTGGGGGGTAGAGTCAACTGGTGAATCATCTGCATTTACAACTCTTCTCCTGTCCTGTTGTCACTGCAGAAAAAGATTTTTAAAAGGAAATTGGATCAAGTTGTTTATGATCTTCTCCCCCCTTTTTGAGTCATGTCCACTCATGGCTCAAAACTTCAACCAGCTTAGAGAAGTTGACATGATGTAAATGTAAACAAAAGGCTTCTCTGTTTACATCTCTCCCTCGCAGAAGGGCTTCTCTGCAGAGCATCAAATCTGCATGGCAAAGTGACACACTTTAGGTAATCTTCATCCTTGGGAAAAGTGGTGGCAGCTATTTCCCAGTCTCCTAGCATCTGTGCTTCATACAGAACCACAATTCCATCGTTGGACCTCCTCTGCGCTGTCACTTTTGGAGCTTGGCACGCTCCCTTCATCCTTAAGGTTCTCATGTTCCAACGCCGCGGATGATTTAAGGCAGAGCACGTTGTACACCTTAGTTGTCTTCCTCAATGTCAAATCTCTTTCATTTTATTTAAGATTTTGCTGTGCGAAGTCTCCTCATGACGATCTCCTGGAAGCCCAGTAGCACAGCTGTCTGTGGAATGTCTGCTGTGCTGAAGATGATCTCTGATCCTCCTGAAGCCTCTCTCCTGGCCTCAGTTTCCATCTTGTGGACGCTCTTCCTTACTCGCTTCTTCTCATAGTGCCTGCAATTTCAAAATCGCCATGTGTCAACTCCCACACAATGGAGTTGACACATGGAGTTGACCAGAAAGCTACTGAACAGATTTTATAATTTAGTTTAATTTACCACTACTGAGCCAATTTAACGGTGAAGATCATCAACTCGGCGAACAGATAATTTAGAATTCATCCAATATGCGCACTTTGCTTGTTTGAACAGGTGGTGCTTACCTTTAAATCTTTTTAGACCGGTCTTCTGTTTGCCTCATTTCAGATCCCACCTTGGGCCACATTTGTTCTCTCCGTTGCAAAGGGAACCGGGCGGAAACACCAAATATTAAACCCGATTCTTTTATCCCCAGTATTGAACAGAGAAAACCCGACTCAGTGTGGTCAAAGCTCAAAAAATCATCTTTATTCTATATTTCTGGAAAAGGAGAGCTGCAGATGCTAGCGAGCACCAACAGGTCTAAAGCATCACAAGCCAAAAACGAGCATAACATAATCAGTCATACGTCACACATAGTCACACCTAGTTTCGCTCAAAACAACACTGCAGTGCACTCTGCTTAGTTTCACTTTTCTGTCTGCACGGCCTCCTGTTCTCTGCACAAAGCGTGCGGTTTCCTGTCAGTACTCTGTGACTTTTGGCACACATTCTAATTCACAGGGGCGTTTTCCTACACTGGCCTCTATAAAACAATATAAACAGAAAATAAGCACTAAGAATATATATTTATTTCGTAACAGACTTTATTTGATATTCACATACTGTAAGCAGAAAACAGCTTTAACAAAAGAAAACTTGGTGGAAAGGACCACCAAGCTTATCCATCTTTTCCTGTAAAGAAAAACTAAAAAAAACAAACCAAAGTAATAAATTACAGATCTATTCAGCTGGATATAAAAGTTAATGTTAACAGTACCAAATTCGTGGAACACATGTCATGTGGAATAAAACCTGTCTCTGGCCTGAAATGGATGAAAATAAGGGTGTAAACCTTTACTGTTTTGATGGATAGAAGTGTGTGTTATACGAAACCATTTTACTGAAAAGAAAATCAATTCTGAATCAGTTCTAGACACCATAACACTGTTGTTCTGCATTCACAGACAATAGAACAATAACATAAAAAAACAAGCATAAAAATTGGGTGTACAAGAGTTGCACATAAGCAAAACACTTGTTCAGCACAGTATAGCACATGTGTAGCCCAGATGAAAAAAAAACACCACATTTACACCAATGATAAAGAAGAGTGAGTACTTATTCTCTTTATTTTAACTGTTCACATGAACAAAGTGTCATATTTCCTATGACCATTGAATGCACCTCTCAGTTCACCTCACGTGAGGGCACCTAGCTCAGCGACCAATCAGAGCCTACGGAGGCCGCATTGACCCTGTCAGGAAGGAAGCGAGGTGAAGGCGCATGGTTCTCCTGGGTTTTCTCATCTCAGCAACAGGAGTGGAGGCATCTGCTACTCAAACCAAGAAACGCAGGGACGAAAGAGAGGAAAAACTCAGAATTGAGAGGAAGGAAAGCCAGCATACTTACCTGCTGGAAGTCCGCAGTCGAATGGTTGGATGAAGGAGAGAAGCAACGTCGGCTAACCACTCACCGTTCATCCGGAGAGCTGCTGCAATTCCGACACCAGTGTGTGTTCGGCTTTGTGAAACAGAGCAACGGTCAGGACAGGAAAAGTCTGAGGACCAGGACAAGATTCCAGTAGATGGCGAGCCAACCACGTTGAGGACAATTCACCCCGAAGAAGATATACACCCACACATACGTTCCAATTACACTCACAAGGACCTTTGAAGTTGGCTGTTGTCAACATAACTTGAATTCTTAAAGGGCCCCAACGAGTAAATTTATTTTGTTTAAGTGTGCACACTATTTATTTTATTTTATACTTTTTTTCCTGTACAAATTGGACACTAATTTTTTACACTTTGTAACAATACAAGAGTGGCTACTCAAAAGTTATCAACACTGTCTCCGAGTCATTATAGACTATGTGCACCTTACCATATGCTACTTCCGGTGAGGAATCTCCTGTAGGGTGCTTCGTTTCCGGTGTGATATTTGTGTCTTGTTTATGGTCGGGTTTTCCAAAAAAAAAAAAAAAAAAAAAAAAAGTCAACCAAATGGATGAATCAAGCGGCGAGTTACATTTCTCAAGATGTCTTGGGCATTTACTGAATATATCTGTAGATGATGTTCATTGACTTGTCGATATTTTTCCCTTGCCCCTCAGAGCAAAAGAGAGAAGGGATTGAAATTTCCCAGTATTTGTATATAGAGTTCCCTCGTTTATCGCGGGTGTTATGTTCTAAAAATAACCAGCGATAGGTGAAATCTGTGAAGTAGCCAGCTTTATTTTTTACAATTATTTTAGATGTTTTAAGGCTGTAAAACCCGTCACTGCACACTTTATACACTTTTCTCAGACAGGCATGAACAGTTTCACACTTTTCTCTCTTGTTTAAACTCTCAAAGTTCAAACCTTCGTAAAAAAAAAAAAAAAAAAAACCCAAGTCCACTATAGAATGAAACCAAAGATCAAAACCTGTTTTCAGTCCCAAACATTTATTTGAGAAATAAACATACAGTATATTTGTTTTTCTATAAATAATAATGACAGATTTTAGAACTAATGAATTTAACTTTAAGCTTAATTGCTTAATTTAAGCTTAATGCACTTTATAATCCGGTGTGCAGTATGGTAAAAAAAAGTTTAAAAAAAAAAAAAAAGAAAAAAAAAAAAAAAAAAAAAAAAAAAAAAGGGTAACTTCTACCTTTCTTTAGTATGACCAGAAGTCCAACTTTGTGCGTGGTGCTACTGCAGGTGCCTTTAACGGTGCAAAATGTATGTTGTATGTATTTTTTTTTTTTTATATCCTATGGCTTTTTTTCACTGTTTGTTGACATGCTGTGTAGGTGTGTACTGATGTCGACATAATGGGGAAACATCTGACTATTGTTCATCTGTAGTTTGAATGCTGGACATTTGCCTGTTTAAATCATAAGAACTGTCACTATACAGAGATGTGCTTCTGAGTGTGGACGATGTGTCTTCTGCATGCAGTAATGCAGTTCTGCTTGTGCTGAGTGATGCAAGCAAACAATCGATCTATGCTCTTCAAACATCAAAATTGATCATTTGATTTTTTTAATGACACAGCAATAGTGAGTGTTCCCACCCTCTGCTCTTTGTAACTTAACGTAATCTTTCCGTTTTCGTATTTTGGACATGATTTTTGAGTCCACCTTCGCAGTAGCAACTGGCTGCAAAATAAAGCTACCGGAAATGTACAACCCTACATCCGGTCTTAAAACAGGAAGTTAGCATTTTCTCGTGCACAGGGTCTATTGCTGCTCAATACTTTGGCTCCTCACGAATTTGGTGTCTTCTGATTCTGGCCAGGGTCTTATTACGAGCCCAAGTAGTTATTGTGCTGTAATTCACCTTTACATCTCTAAAGTTGGTTACATATGGCATACAAGAGTTAATGGTGGCACTGACAGCAAGATCATCATCCATATTACACTCCACACAAACTATCTCACTGGCACGTGAAAATTAAAATCTGGTAACACCGGGAGCATTAGAGAAGGTAAACAATCTACCATTGTAAGAAAAATTCTTTTTTTCTGCTTTCTTTTACATGACTTGGGGGAGGTGCCACTCCATCATGAGAGCATTTATTAATCGTTTAAAGCCATCTTGGATGGAATTCCCCGACACGCTTTTGCCATGTGTCCACTGGCTCCACACTTACTACAGATGGGTCGCCCTTGTTCATCCCACTAAAGCTGGGCATACACTGTGCGATTTTTTCAGTCGCGCGATTCAGCTCCTGCTCAAACTGTACGATTGACTCGCAGGGGTTAGAAGTTCGTAGGTCACGATGCAGGGTCTCACACTATACGGCCCGATGCTCTGATGCGACCTGAGTGCTCACACTGTGCGTCCATAAAATGAAGGTTATAACAGAAAATCTGTCGCTCGCTCTCCCTCTCTGTCTTTCACTCACACAGACACGCACACCACCACCAACTTTGCTAAATTGCTAATGAAAAACATTGATCAGGCAGCTGTGATTGAGCAGCAATGTAGATCCAACTAGTTTCACAGTTGTTGTGGTCGTGATGATTTTGTGAGGCCACATCGAAAAGGCTTGGATGAGCTTTCCAAAGTTTTACAAGTTGTGCCTCCATCGCTTGTGTCCAGATCACACGCTGCACTGCTGTGCTACTCCGTCTTTTTCACCGACGTTTATGTGTTTGCGCGTGTGCAGTGTGAACGGCTGCGGCGACACCCTCACGACGGTTTGAAATCCTCATGACCAAGCGATTGATGATCGGGAGCTGGTCGTGAGGTGTTAATCGCTTCTCGTTACCCCACGACTTAAAAATCGGCTCAAAATGGGCCAAAAAAAAAAAAAAATAATAATAAAAAAAAAAAAATATCATCGCACAGTGTAAACCCAGCATTATGCTGTGGCCGCTCCACCGGCCGTGAAATTTGTTTTGTTGCTGGGGGTGGCTCAGACACTTCAGCACATCTCCTATACTGAGAGGAACTAAAGAGCTGGGAGCTGGACATGTCTGTGGCATTGGTGCTGGTCAAAAATGCTCTCAGCTCCTCCTGAAGAGTATTCTTGACATCCATAATTTGCTCCTTCATTTCTGCGAGAATCTCCACTTTAAATGTATCTTTCCAATTCAAGGTATCCTGCCACTTTAGATCTCCTTTTACTATGGCACAAGCAGAGTTTTCATATGAGCTATGCAAAACATCTGCTTCTGATTGCAAAGCCTCTTTACACACCTGTTCAAATGAGAGAGGTCATGCTTTAACAGACACCGGAGGTGAAACCTGCACCGGGTGTATCTCGCCCTCTATGAGCCCCAAGACAAACTGATCATGCATGTACAGGTCGGCACGCCAAGGGTCTTGTGGCTCTTTTATCTGCAGGTGATGACCTATCTCCCTTAAATGTAAAGTGGACTTTCTAATAGGCTCTTCTGGCCTTTGTCTGCAGTCATAAAACATGGCACGCAAGGTACCCACAGCTGTTTTGTCCCCATACAGTTCTTTAAATTGAAGAAAGATCTTATCTGGTGTATCCCGCTGCACTTGCTCCAAAATAAGAATTTCACGTTGTGGTTCTCCTAATGCACTCAGCACAAAATCACACTTCTGTTCTATAGACCACTTTTGTCATGTTTCGGCTGTGTGCAGGCAGGAATTGGACCCAAACGCAAACTCACTGGAACCAGGACTGAACTCAAAGTGGCAGCTTTTATTGCTGAACACAAAACTCTAAACTGGGAAGAATCTAACAAAAACACACACACAGGGAGAAACACAGCATGAGGGAGATCACGACACTGACACAGGGAAACACAGGGCTTAAATACACTGGGAAATAACGAGGGGAATGAGACACAGAAGGAGAGCACAGCTGGGGGAAATCAGAATTGACGAGACAAGGAAGCAAAGTAGGATACACTCACATGAGACACAGACCTTCAAAGTAAAACAGGAAGTAGCACAGACTTGACTAGGGGAGACAGAGCAACTAAGAAACACAGAGAACAACAACAAAGAGACACAGAGGGCAGCTACTAAATACTCAGAAAACTAAACAGAATACAAGAAAGCCAAACTAAGACGCTAGACTATAGAATAAACTGGGGCAACAAAGAGAACTAAGATCATAATACAAAAACTCTCAACACTGGGACACCGACCCGGGACCGTGACAACTTTTGAGCATGGAGCATTGCACTAATCTGGCTCTACCAGTCTTCATAATTAGTGTTAAGGCCACAAAATTCTGGTACCCAAGGTGCACCAATAAAAAATGGTGACACCATATTAACGGTTTCAGATAGTTCATGAGCCATATTGATCAGTCTAAGGCAGGTGGTTTTGTATGCTGGTCAAAAATCCTGTTGACAAACGCCAAATATTACATACGGCTCAAAATGGCTCCCATACAAGAACGTAGTAAGCTCTAATACTGACCAGTAAGAAACCACCACACTCACACTGCAATGGGGTACACAAGACTTAGTTTTCTTCCTCCAAGTCAGACTACTGGCTGAGGACACAAGTCTGGCCTGGAATCCAAGGCCCAAAGCCACCAGGGTCAGGATTGTTAGCCTGGTTACAAACAGGGAAAGGTGGTCACTCAGAAGAACAAGTAGCCAAAAGCATATCAATCCTACATCTTCCTGAGAAAGGCTTTCCATCCACTTTATCAGGCCTGGCGTTTGTTAGAGGATGGGTCTCTACACCAGATTCTGGGGCTTCCACTCTCAAATTCAAACTTTTTCAAATCTTGACCAATTTCCTTTCCTTGGGCACAGAGGGTCTCTAATCCAGTCTTTTTGTCCCAGCAGATTCACATGAATCCTAATTAAAATGAGTCCTCCGTCCAGCATCATTAGATCATTTTAAAAGCAAAACCAGGTTTAAAAAAAAAAGTCATTTAAAATGTGTACTTTTCATCCTGGAGTCTCCAAGGTCAACTGGCTTCCCTGCTGCAACAGTGTCCCACAAACAAAACAAAACAACAACCACCCCCTCCTTTCAGTTTCCTCTGCTCCCTGTACTCAACTCCAAATAGCTGGCAGCTGAACTAGAGTAGAACCTCCACTCCCACATGGATGTGGCCGACACCTCACAAAGACAAAAACACCAAAGCAACCCAAATGTTTAGTGGAGAATTCTCTCAGTTCTTTTCCACCATGCCACACTCTGCAACATATACAAGAGTTATCACACCAGACACAAGAGCAGAAGACAAAATTAAATGGCAGTATTGGTAACTCACTGTTCACTGAATACAAGGAAAATTCAGTCATTTTCATTAAGGTCTTATAGGCAGAGAGAGATTTAAGGTTGAAAAGTGATTTATAACAAGTCCCCACACAAGTACAGATAAAGCATTAAAAGCACCTTACCAACAAACAAGAAGTGCAATAAATTAGTGAGATAAGATACATACTGTATGAGTGCAGAGGCCAGATAAGAAAAAATGTTAACAATTTACTTTTAAAATATGCAAAAGCATATCTTTATTGAATTGTGCGAGTCTTAATATGGTAAGAATATTTTTTTTCTCCTTCAGTCTGAACTAGAGGTCCCCGTCACCATTACCATGTCTTCATGACCATCCAAGTTGTCTCCCCAGAAACACTTCCCTTCCTCTTGTCTTTCTTTCTTCTTTCTTTTTTGTTTTTTCCTATTTCTGTTGTGTTTTGTGTGCTTTTGCAGTGTTTTTCTTACTGCTGGTTGCAGTCCGTTTGAACTCTCAGGGCCACTGTACTTTAACCTGTGCCTGACTTTCTTTCAGTGCTCGATCCATCGCAGGGGGTTTGTGTGCCTCAGTGACCCTAAAAGCTAGATCAGCGGAAGCTTAGCCTTCAGGTGCGTCACCCAAGTTGGTCAGGTCGTAGGGTAGAGGCCTTACAAAGTGCAATCCAATTACATGACAAAAACAGTTATCTGAAGCACCCCACCCAATCAACCGCCCTTAAGTGTTAAGTCACCAGTTCATCATTTCTGCAAAGAGATATTGCTGCTCAGTTTTAACAGATGTTTTTCAATTTTTTGATTTTTGCTGCTTTAAGAGCCATGAAGAAACTAGCATTTTAATCTTAGTTTAATTTTTTATTTTTATTGGAGAGAAGGCCAGCATTTCCTTAGCAGATGTCTTAGAATGAAGCCATAACATTATAGGACATAGGAAAGTGAAAACATTTCGTTTTGGTGTGAACTCTTCCTCTAAAATCTGATTCGGATGTCGTATAATCTAATTAATGATATCGTCATTTCTTCTTCCAGAAAACATGCAGGGCTTGCAATCATTAAAATACTGAAACCATCATAACATTTTGACTTTATAGTAACAAAACCATTTAATAAAGACACCTGCTTATCAGTTCCACTTGCATTTCAGCTACAACCAGCTGGTTTCAGGTCATGCACCAGAGGAGGAAAATGGTAGCGCAGTATACAGCCTGGATATTGAAATTACTTTTTTTTATTGCACAAAAGGACAAGAGAGATTTCTTTCATTAGCAACCACAGCATTTTTTTTTATCATGTAGAGAAAACTGAGACATACTGTTGAAATTGCACTTCTTTTTCCAATATTGAGATAGCTCAGACGTGAAATGTGCAGTTAAACTACTTTACATGGGAGATTTTCACTGGTGGCATGTATGTAGCCCTTGATGTAAAAATCAGTTTAACATCTCTGGCTTAAACAGTGTAAAGACAGTGTATGGGATGGAAATCATGAAACATCTGTGTACATCTTGTTGGATTCAGATGTGTAAATCCACAAAAAGCAGTAAACCTCAGGTCAAGATCAGCTGATCACAGACTGTATACAGGTTTCAGTTCAAGCTTAGTATTGACATATGTTTCTCTCTCTAAATTACATTGGAAATACAGTAAAGGCTCACAGTCAGTGTGACAGGAAAAAGAGGCACAGAGTTTTAGAAACTCGTGCAATGTGAAAGCCCTTCTTTCTGACAGTTGCAGCTACAACTGCAACATCCTCAGATTGGCACCATTAAACAGGATAAATCTCTAAATTAGAAAAGGATGATGATTGAGCGAGTGTACAGTGACAGCAATAACCGAGCACAGCCGTTTTTATAAAGCTAAAAACTAAACTTCTCTTTTTAACAGGAAGTTGTTACTTTGGTGCCATTACATAGTTTTTTAAAAGTATGTCCTCATACGGAGTATAAATATGGACAAAATAGTTTTATTTTATACTATCAAGCAATAAAGAGGTCATTGTTTAACAAAAACAGTTTTATATCTCCATGTAGAGCGCAGGATCTCAGTACATTAATATTTCTATGACTGAATTATTCATATATACATGTTTGTGTTTTAAATGGTAAATGGTAAATGGCCTGTATTTGTATAGCGCTTTACTAGTCCCTAAGGACCCCAAAGCGCTTTACACATCCAGTCATCCACCCATTCACACACTTTAAGGACTTGGATAATCGATAAATGGAAAAAGAATAAACCAGACAATGAAACAATGATCTTTTATGAGTGTTTATTTTTAAACCAGCCAAAATGATTAAATTAGAAACTAAATATAACAGCTGCTGGCTATGCTTCTAATTTCTGGTTGATATTGTAGTATTTTTTTAGGCTGGATGTCCAAATTGGGTGAGACGACTTTAGGTTTGAATGGGAGTTTAATTTGAGTACATTTGATTTATATAGCACTATTTCACAATAATAATTGTTAAATATAATAAATAAAAGACCTTAAAAATAATAGAGAGAAAACCCTAACAATTAAATAATCCCCTATGAGCAAGCACTTGGAGATGGTGGGACAGAAAAACCCCCTTTTAAGAAACCTTTGGCAGAATGAGGCTCAAGGACGAGCAACTGGTTGGGGATGACAGAAAAAAATCAAGAGCATACGAGGACAAGACAAAACACATGATGGGAGGAAGAGGACCAACATTACTGACACGCAGTAGTGATATATTAACACACTGAGAGTAAAAGACAGAAGTGCTCAGTGCATGATGGGAAGTTAATCAGCAGTTGTGGCCTATAACAGCATAACTAAAGGATGGGACAGGGTCAGCTGATCCAGCTGTAGCTATAAGATTGATCAAAAAGGAAAGTTATGAGTTTAATGTTAAAAGACGAGAGCGTTTCTGGTTAAACAGGACAGGGACAGGAAAGCTGAAGGCTCAGCCTCCCATTAGGCTCATTAGACCTCACCAGAGTGAACAACTTTCTCTGCAGCAACACAACTCATAACTTTTATTCACACCCTGTCCTGATACTTCTGTTTCATCTGCTATAAACAATAACCATACACTATTATTGCAATCTGGACTACAGCTCAAAAGTTTGTAGAGAATTAGAAATGTCTTATTTTCTGACAAAAGTAAAAATCTTTTTGATGTTTTACTAAATTATTCAGAAGCGTAAAGAAATATAAATAATTAATGGTAACATTTATCATAAATCACAAATGAGATTTAGTGGAATATCTACTAAGTGTTGTTGAGACAACGTCGGTCTCTCCAATTCTTTTTGTCTTGGTAGAGATCCCGCAGAGATGTTTTCAAATTTCACACAATCCTTTTATTACCCATTTTCCTTACAGATGCATCTGGAGATCAGCACACTACATCCTGTGCAGTCCTACTCTAAAGGCTGATCTGAAGAGTTTCACACAACAGTTACAGTTATAGTCTCTGGTCTCCAATTTCTACAGTAAATCCCCCACAATGGAAAAACACTGGTAAAGTGGCCCGGGGTGCTGACACCCTGACCCCCATCTCCTTTTAAGATAATGTACATTGGCAATTGTCTGCCCCTCACCCTCAGTAAATCTTGCTACTGTCCTGTGTTTGGGGGTTAATTGCCCCACTTCCCTGCACCCCAGTTCTTTGTTCCCATCCCAGGACTATTTTCTATTTTGTAATCTTAAATCCTATCAACAACAAAATCATACTACGACACACACTAATAAACTACATTCACTATGACCTCAATACATAATACGCAGTCCATTATTTCTACAGTGTACTGTTATGAAAACAACAGAATGATGATGAGACACTGTGGTGAAGTTTTACAGGTATATTTGCAGATAGTTATGAATACAGGATAAACACTGTGGGCTCCAGGAGACGGGGCAGAGGTACTGAAGGTTGTCTGGAGGCACACTCAGACACTGTCACAGAAGGTTGCAGAGATCCGAAATGCTGAAACGTCTGCACAGAAACAGAGAGTGAGCAAAGGCAAGAACTGATGGAAAATGTGACATGACTGTGGCATGATACGTTACCTTGGTAATGCAATGATCTGGTTGTTTAGAAGCCAGCATGAAGACCTCGTGAGGAACAGGCGAGTAATCAGCTGATTGTTCACAAGTGACTGAGAGACAGGAAGGTGGAGGAGCATCCCCTAAAAAAGACAAGCACACGGACAACAACAAAGGCATACACCGAAAGAGGAGAGAGAGAAAGAAGCAGGCCAGCAAAAGAGGGCAAGGGAACCATGACATCGACAGAGGCCCATTTTCATTTGGCACATCGTGTTACCAGATGTCAGTTTGTGATGTTAGATCCCAACTTGTCAGTCAAGAAACCTTTTTCCAAAGATATTAGCACAAACTGAAATGATTGTGCGGATTAAAAACAGAAAATTGTCGAAGTTTGTGAGGGATCATCACATTTTCTGTTTGTAATCTGATTAAATCAGATGTGTTCCTGGTTTATAACCATGTGATCTGTCCACGCAGGACTGATTGTTACTAAAACTTGGCCCATGTATAACTGTGTAGACATTTTTTAATGCACAATGGGTGATTTAACATAAATGATTCATTAAACACACATCTGTGAAAACATTACTGATAAATTTCATGTTATATTATGTTAAAGTAAATGTAAATTATTAATTAAAAGACGACTGTTACAATTTGACCACAAACGATTGAGCAGTAGTGTGTGTTGTATACATGTGTCTGTCTGTATCTGATCAGAATTATGTCATCAGTGTCAACAAAACGCTCATATTTTTAGCTGTGTCTATCATCAAAATTGAGTTGGAGTGTTTTAACTCTGATGGCAATCTCTCCCTAACACGTCCACTTTCTCCAATTAGTGGCTCATCCGTATCTAACTAATGAACTTTATGTGTGTTTCCAAATCTGTCACGCTTATCAGTGGCTCATGGTTGCTTAAAGCCTATGTCTGAACTTGAGCACAGAGGCAGAGCATCATTCAATCCTTGAATCCCATCATTCAAGGATGACAAACTCCACTTTCTCTGCATCAAGACAGCTCATAACTTTTTAACAGTCTCTCCTGATGGTCTCATATCATCTGCTCTAATCAATAACCATACACTATCATTACAATGTAGACTACAGCTCAAAAGTCTGAGGTGAATTAGAAATGTCTTGTTTTCTGAATAGATTAAAATTTGGTTTCAGATTGAATCACAGCAATTAATCAAAATAAACATATAAATGCTTAATATTAACACTGATCACAAATCATGAATGATTTTGAATAGAATATCTACAGAGGTGTTCAGAGACCCATTTTCAGCAATAATCCCTCCTGTGTTCAGTGGTACATTGTCTTATCTAATGCAAGTTTAACACATTAAAAGCCTAACTTATCACTCAAAACAGCTTTTTAATCAGCATGTATCAAGTGGGCTTGTTAAACAGCTCTGATAGGAGAAAGTCAATGAGCACGCAATAAAGTGGACTTGTTAGGGCCAGTTTACCACCAGCCTTGCTAAAGTTGAACTTCATTTGTATTTAAAGACAGACTTTAAAGAAAATTCTTATTTGAAACTGGTGATAAAATCCAGGTCAGATACAGTTACATACAAACATACAGTACACACTGCTGCTCAAAGGTTGGAGGTCAGTTAGAAAAGTCCCTGATTTTAATAAAAAAATGGCTTTAATGTAATATCACATGAAGGTTATCAGTAATGTTTTCACAGCTTTAATCAAATCATTCATCATCCATAAGTTGTGATGGAAAAATGTCTGCAAGCGTGCAGGAGCCCATTTTTAGAGACAATCACTCCTGTGTTATAATGTTAATTGAAGTTTATCAGGTCAGATGACCAATAGATGATAAGAAATATACTCTTACTAATTATTAGAGTTGAAAAGTACTTTGCAAAGCAAAATTAAATGAGGTTAGGCTGCAACTTGAAACGTTTACATTATAGGTTCAGTTGGTGATGCATGAAAGAAAACTAATTTTCTTCTACAAATCTATTGGAGAATTCTGATTGTAAAAAATGAAAAATATTCAAAGAGTGAAACTGTTAGAAAAGTGAAGGTTTTGTGCAGCTGGGTGTTGCAGCCCCTTTAGAGGAAAATGTAAACTTGGTTTAATGGGGTTAAAAACAGAAACTGGGATGATCCAGACACATTTATTGTTTCTTTAATGCCCACAATAGTTTGAGTTTGTGCTAAAATGTCTTAAAAAGCTGTTTTGAGTGATAAGTTAGGCTGTAAATGTGTTAAACTTGCATTAGATAAGACAATGTACCACTGAACACAGGAGGGATTATTGCTGAAAATGGGTCTCTGAACACCTCTGTAGATATTCTATTCAAAATCATTCATGATTTGTGATCAGTGTTAATATTAAGCATTTACATGATTATTTACGCTTTTGATTAATTGCTGTGATTCAATCTGAAACCAAATTTGAGTCTATTCAGAAAACAAGACATTTCTAATTCACCTCAGACCTTTGAGCTGTGGTCTACATTGTAATGATAGTGTATGGTTATTGATTAGAGCAGATGATATGAGACCATCAGGAGAGACTGTTAAAAAGTTATGAGCTGTCTTGATGCAGAGAAAGTGGAGTTTGTCATCCTTGAATGATGGGATTCAAGGACTGAATGATGCTCTGCCTCTGTGCTCAAGTTCAGACATAGGCTTTAAGCAACCATGAGCCACTGATACGCGTGATAGATTAATCAGCATGTATCAAGTGGGCTTGTTAAACAGCTCTGATAGGAGAAAGTCAATGAGCACGCAATAAAGTGGACTTGTTAGGGCCAGTTTACCACCAGCCTTGCTAAAGTTGAACTTCATTTGTATTTAAAGACAGACTTTAAAGAAAATTCTTACTTGAAACTGGTGATAAAATCCAGGTCAGATACAGTTACATACAAACATACAGTACACACTGCTGCTCAAAGGTTGGAGGTCAGTTAGAAAAGTCCCTGATTTTAATAAAAAAGTGGCTTTAATGTAATATCACATGAAGGTTATCAGTAATGTTTTCACAGCTTTAATCAAATCATTCATCATCCACAAGTTGTGATGGAAAAATGTCTGCAAGCGTGCAGGAGCCCATTTTTAGAGACAATCACTCCTGTGTTATAATGTTAATTGAAGTTTATCAGGTCAGATGACCAATAGATGATAAGAAATATACTCTTACTAATTATTAGAGTTGAAAAGTACTTTGCTAAGCACAATTAAATGAATTTAGGTTGGAACTTGAACTTTTAATATAAAAGTTTTAGTTGGTGATGTATTTAAGTTTCACACATTAGAAATCTGTGTTTATCTTTTTTGTTTGGTTTTATTCTGAGTTTAGTGTTTATTTGTGAGTGTTGTTTTTATTTGCATGATTTTACTCTGTTTGTATCACATGTTTTAAGTCATTTATTTTTACATTGTTTTAATCCACTGTGGATTGGCTGGGCATGGGACAAATGAGCTGATAGTGATCACCTGCTGAGGCATGTGTGTGTCCAGTGGTGTCCTTTCAGCTTTTTAAAGGCCTTATTAAAAGGAAGCAAGCTGAGCACTGGAAGGAGAGAGGCCCTAGATTGGAAGAGGAACGCATGAAGGCCAGGTGGAAAAGAGGGAGCCGCTGTGTGATCGTGGGGGTGCGACGCCTCATCTGGAGACCCGTCAGCATGATGTGGTCAACCAGTCCCGACAGCAGGAACGGCGACAGTAGGAGACAACGTGTGATTGACATCAGGGCAGATGTATACCACTGCCTGCATTTGTGAGTAGTATCTCACTGTTGTTCACTGGGTGCAGCCGTGTTGGGAGAGGGTCGCCATGGCTATAAGCCAGGGCAGCTTCCGGGATGATGGTTCTGGCTCCTATTTGTTTTAACTTACAGGTGATGGCGTGAGGGGAACCGCGGTGGTATCGAGCGACGGACTCCAATGCAGAATGCGAACTGGGCTGGGATGTGATGGGCCCAGTGGATGGACGAGACTGGGACAGGAGGCTCCTCGTCTGCCTGGCACGAGGCTGGCTTGGAGCCCGCTCAGCAAGAGGAATTTCTGTCCAGCTCAAGAACACACAAGGAATATTCATCCTGGGTTGTGGGACTGGGTGGGATTTCTGTGCATGAAGAGAATTGTATTTTTACCAGTTTTAGAATAATCTTATCTAGTCTCAGTGGGAATTTTAGCATATTGAGAAAAATGTTGTTGTGAATTGTGATTTAAATCAAATTGAACTGCATTCAATTAAAGCCAAATATAACTTGTAATCAAATCTATTCAAATGTAAAGTCATCTCACTCAATTTGGACAACTAGCACTAAAAAATACACTGACATCCTCTGTTTCCTAATTAGCAGATCAGAGGTTGCTGTTTTATTTGTCACTCAGTACTTGAATGGTTTTATCCTGTTTATAAATAAGCATTTAAAAATGGCATTGCTTCATTGTATGATTAATTCTTTGTCTGTGTTAGTCCTTTAAATGTTGTTCCTCCATAATTATTCTAGAGTCTTTACAGTGCTCAGCGACTGCTGTGATTTGGTGCTACATACATAAACTTGAAGTGAATGAATCCACCTGTTCACAGGAGATCACAGGAAGATGACACCAAACATCAGATGTTATCGTGCGCCACAGTAAGGGTGGTTTCTTGGGATTAAAAGCACATAATAAACTACAGCAGAAGCTCACATAAAGCAGGAAATAAGCAGGCAGCACTTCATCTGCTAATGCACGTTTTGCACTTTTATTGTTGTCTCATTCACTAACAGTTCAATGGTGCAAGATTACCATACACAGAATTAGGATATCTGCATGACACATCTATGCTGTACAGCGAATGGATTATAATTATTACAAATACAGTAAACATATTTACATTTTAGTTCAAGCTCCATACAACATAGATATTTACAAAGTATGAAAATGAAACCGGTCTGACAAGTAATGTACAGCGTTAATGACGGGTTTTTTTCTCCTTTTCTTTTGGTGAACAAATCTGAAAGGGGGCGGGGTTAACTGTTGGGTCTAAACTCAGACCCCGCTGTATCCCGGACTTATTCCCATGAAAGAAAAACAAGGTAACAGCGTTCGATCGATTACTTGCGCAAGGGAGGCCTCGTTGGTATCTTAGCTCATCACGAATGACCCCAACGATGGCCTCCTCTCGCTGCCTTTTATTGAGAGACAGTTCACACAAAACACAGCAAAGCAACGCCCACATGGTTCTAAGGCATTGTATGTATATGTGTGAACTTCTATATGTAAGTAGGAATGTGTGTGTGTGTGTGTGTGTGTGTGTGTGTGTGTGTGTGGCCTCCTGCTGACCAAAAGGGTCATAAAAGCAGGAAGCTTACAACACAAGAAACAGATCTTTCAGATAGGATGTATCTACAATAAAAGACTACAGCCCCTCACCCAGAACCTCGAGAATCTGGGGAGGGGACTGGAATTCCTTTCATCCTACAGTTAAACAATGTAGAAATGGATGGTAAGCATAAAAATGACAAACATTTAACAATTCACTCTAACACTAACTGATATTAATTGTCAGAGGGGGAAAATATCATGGCTAGTTTTGTTTGAAAGGCATCAGCGGAAAAACAAACACACACACAGAAAAAAGTGATGAGGTGAAGAAAGACACATTAAGTGTGCTGTTGTTTTAAATGTCACAAGCTACTTTGTATAGTCCTATATCCCTGATATGAGAAAAAATTAAAATGAGTTAAAATACACCTTTATTTTGATAGAGTTCAGATGGATGCCTAGCATGACTAATGAGTAGATATCCCCCCCCCCCCCCCGCCAAAAAAAACCAAAAAAAACAACAGACTTCTAATTCACTCAAACTGCTTTCTAATAAAGAGGAAGCACTAATGTAACTCACCTCCTCAGTCGAGCTGCAGGGGGTTACATTTTAGGTCTCCTTTTCCTCCCTCCCCCTCTCTCTCTCTTACATTCAAACCCTCTCTTAGTTCACACTAGAACAGGCCGCCACACCATCATTTGGTTTAATATGAGTGGAACAACTAAACCGCACAGACTTTATTTGACCAGTTAGTTGAACCTTTTATTAATATGTGCAAAGAGCTGCAAACTAATATATATACACTGCAAACAATAAATACACAATCCAAAATAAAAACACCTCTGCAAATGAAGTGGAAACGTTTGCTCTGGCGGCGCTTCGCATCAACATGTATATGAGGTACATTGCACTTTTGAGATTTGATCTGTGCATAGGTGCATCTTTGATGTGCAGCTCAGAGATCCACAATCCAGCACGTTTCTGTTTCTCTGACCGTCAGGCTGGCTGACCCGAGGTCACGTCAGAGCTTTGTTTTTTATCTATATGTAACAGACAGTCGGTTCCTCTCCTTCCACGCATTTCATACGACACAGCAGGCAGACTGCTGGTTGGTTGACCAGAGTATTTTAATGTCTGTCATTAACACATCTCGAGAGGCGTAGGCTCCAAAAAGTGAATCCGGAGCCAAATGTAGCAGCTGCAGCACGGCACACAGAGCAAATATTTTCATGGGGTAGTATCAGAAATAAGACCTTTGAATATGTAGTCCCTTTAACTTCTTTCCTTCTATTAAACCCTTTGAGAAACAGCTATCCAGTGTACTCCTGATATGAGCTCTTATCATTTGTTCCTGATGCTCAAATACAATCCTGGACTCAACATATGTGGCTGTGTCTCTGTCCTTGCTATAGATATGTGTTAATGTGCAAAATAAGGTTAAAAAAATTAAGAAATAAATGTGAGTTAGAGCAAGCTAGAGGAGCAGAGAGGAATGTGTTAAATGAGGGTTAACTACCACAACAGACCGCATGTACAAATCAAGTTCTCCCTCTAGTTCGTTTTCATTCTCCTAGTCCTCCTCCTCATCTCCTTGTAACCCTGTTTTTACTCCTTGGGATGAAAAAGCAAAAAGGGGCCCGAATCTACTCCTGCAGGAACAATCGGTCTTTTTTTTTTTTTAAACTGCTGAGATATGAAGCGATCCTCGCTTGCTTGTCTCTAGTTAGTCTGCAGTTTTTATGTTAACAAGAATGCATGAGTATTTTACTGACTCACTAACTGACACTGGCACTATCGGGGGTTTAGAGGCGGCGTATGTACACAGATTGAGGAGGATCTAAGTATGACGTGGATGACAGTGGAAATCGGGCGTGGCCCTCCTGTCAAATTTCATTCCCACTTTGAGTTTTTGTTTCAAAGATGGTTCAGCCTGATGCAAATCTCACTGCGAGAAGAAAAATACCCTATAAATCTATTAGCAGCTATAGTTTAGGCAGCAGAGCATAAACTAACACGTCACTTGGAGAGATCTGTAGATTTTTCCTTCATGGTTTCAAATGTAACCTGGCTGATTTGGTTAATTTTTGATTGTATAGGAATTTCTTTTATTTATGTATTAATCACATTATTTTATTGTATAATGCCTTGGTGCCACTGGATTTTAACATGTCTGACACCCATACTGTAAGACAAATGGTGGGGGTGTAGTAAGGAAGTTGGGGGAAGCAGACCACTCCACAAGGGAGTGTGCACCTTAAGGTGTGAAACAGCTGTGTACTGCCTTTTGTTCCTGGAGAAGGTATTTAACTGAGAGCCATGTTAGGCTCAGTGAGACTCTGCTGACCCTGCCCCGCGGTCATGTAGGCTCTCCACAAGCTTGGTTTTCTGTTCTTTGTGTGTTTGGATTATAAAATGTTAGCTACCGCTCACTGCTCGTCTGCAGGCTTTATTTAAATGGAAAACTTCCACAACATGTTTTTTGTTTTAAACTGAGCAAACCTGGTCTTCTCCCGAGGACTGCTGCAGGTATCATGCAAGCATGTTAATTTAATAAAAAACCAACAACAAAAAAAACAAAACC